>NC_054412.1:18529756-18853680 GCF_017976425.1 Toxotes jaculatrix
ATCATCCTAACTCTCAGAAATACCTCAATTTATCCAAAGCATATAGAATATGAATTTCTTTCTATTTCTTTTTTTTTTTTTTTTTTTTTTTTTTTACTAACAGATGTATTCAAGATCTCATTTGTATATTTTTGTAATTTCACCTAAAGCCTACCCACATTTCATGCAAATGAAATGTGGAATTCTATATGCAAGAACCATAAAATGTTTTTCTTGTTGTTGTCAGGCAGAATGGGGAATGGAACAGTCCACACCATAACAGCCATTCGTCAGTACACTCACATCCTTTGCCTTAGACGGCACCTCACACAGTAAAATGTCCATCCATCGCAGCGCAGTTTCTCGGGTTGCATTCCAAATTCTGTCAAGTTCACCAAACCTTTCAAAACATTTAATGGTTCCACGAGTTTTTGAGCTGTTTTTAAAATTCCATGTGACGAGGTATGTTTTTTATTTATGATCGCTTAGCGTGGAATCTCATACCTGAAATTACTTGAAGTGTGAGTCTGTGATTTTAACGATACACAAACAAAGCCCCTTTATAGTGTGAGGGAGCATAATCCAAGTGCTGATATATTGTATAACATATACATGTTATTACTGTTTAAGGTGTAAGTGTGATACCAGTGAACACGAGCACACGCCTAATAAAACACAATGAGGTGAGCTTCATTGTGAATGAGCTTAGATACAGTTTATAAGTCTGAAACTGATTTGATGAATCTGTGGCCTTCTTCCAGTGGATCCGTCTGGAGCGCACAATAACACAGTCGAGAAAACAGTTTATGAAAGAAGAGCATGGCACTGAGTAATTTTCAGCAGCAATAAATATTGTCTGTTTTGAACAATATTTATTGTGTTTGTTCTCCCACCCACAAGAATTCTTCCTGTTATGCATTCCAAAAAAACAACAACAACAACAACAACAAAACACAACCCCATAAGCACTGGAGACAAGACAACTCCTCTGCTTTGGCTGTGCCTTTGTGCCTTCATTTTATTATTTTTTTTTTTCTGTGTGTGTATGTGTTGTGAAGCACTTCTCAAGTTTTCACACACAGCCCTGGATGGTACCAGTGGACCAAAACCTAGATTTATGAATGAATAAATGACAGAAGACTGAACGTGTTGATGGAGAGAGAGTGAAACAGGAAACGTGTAGGTGATTTACAAAAAAAAAAAAAAACTTTGCTCTGTTTAGCGTTAGGTGAGAAACTCACACCTCTGCAGGTTGCTCTTCATTCAGCATGTGTCAGTTTGTACATCAGCTTTTTACTATCCAAGTTCCTAACCTCCTTGACCTTTGACCTTACTGTTTTGGAAACGTATACATTAACCTTAATATCTTCTGCCAATAAGATGAGCACAATAACTGGACTTATTGCATATTTCTCAGCCAACAGTTTTACAAGTATTAGTTATGTAATAATACTGCACAATGGGAAATACTTGTTTTGAGATGCCCCTTTAAATCAGTGAAGAACTTAACTGACCGCATTTAACTCTGTTGGTGTTTCACTGTTGTTTGGATGTATGAATATTAGATTTCTGTTATTAAAAATGATGATGAAGTGTATCATTTGTTCACTGTCTTGTCTTGTTGACGTAACCCTTTAGTAGCATGAACCTGTCGCCTGTTAGTGACACCTAGTAGGAAACAACTAAACTCACTAAAGGAATTAAACTAATTCATAGAGTTATCTGAGGAGAAGTTTCATGGAAGGTTTGTTGTGTGTAGATCTAAACACTTGTTCAGTGAACTGCCCTCAGTCTGCCAGCGTGGTCTGTTTCTAGGATCCTGTTAAATAATAGGATGGTGAAAAATATTCAGCCGTCAACCTAGTTCATCCATCCACAAGCTGTAATGTCTCAAGTGCAGCTCGTTGAGGTTGGCATTTTACTTTTAAAAACCTTTATAAATGATGCAATACCTCCAGTTATTGATATTAGGCTTAATACATTTCCGAAACAGTAAGGTCAAAGGTCAAGTTAGGAACTTAAAAACTGAAACCTGTAGAATGTGGGATTAAAGAAGCCTGCTGAGCTGTGAATTTCTCACTAAATGATGGAGGCAGATGGATTTTTTTTTAAAAAATCACTTGCATGGTACACCTTTCTGTGAACCAAAAGAGAAATCCAGCAGGATTTTTAATTATTTGTGATCAGAAGCACAAATATCCTGACATCAAAGCAAACCTGACTTCTTCTCTGTGTCTGTCTTCTGCATGTATTCTCTCAGACGTTTTTCTAGGCAGAATCTCATTGGCTGAACTTAAACCTCAGACGTTTAACTAGGGTTTAACTGAAATGTGAGAGAGGTGCAGTCATTATTATTATGAGCTTAGTGTTCTTGCCTCTTACCGTAAATCCATAGTATAAACTCTCAGCAGTGTCCTTTGATCCTCGATGTAAACTGAACAAAAGAAAAAAAAAAGGTGAATGAAAGATGTCCTGGTTCATAATAGTAATGGTTTGCCAAAATGAATCTTACAACAGTTGCAAATAATCTTATCTCAGAGTGATAAAACATGATTTATTAATAACATTAGCATTGCTCAGCAGAGTCAGTTGAAATAAAAAACATCATGTGTCAGCATTGTGCTTTTCTTCTCTTCTTTTTTTTGCTCTACTCCCTCTTTTCTCCTTCGTCTTTTCTGTCTTGTGATTCGCTCTCCTTTGTCCTCCTCTCTTCTCCTTTAGTCTCCATATATTTACCTTCTCCACTGTCCTGCTCTCTCTTCTGTCACTCACTTTTCTCCTCCACCCTCCCCTCTTCCTCTCCATTCTCCACTCCTCCTCCTCCTCGCCGTCGTCCTCTCCCTTGACTTCTACCCAGTTCCAGCAGAGGCCCAGCCAAACCGGGGGGGGTGGGGGGCGGGGGGTGGAGAGTGGCCTCAGAGCTCCATAAATCCAGCTTGTAATCAGCGTGTACCGGCCATAATGAGCAGGAGATAGTGGAAATATGTTGATTATCTCCCAACATGAGGCGGATGAGGGGGCAGACACTCTGGATACGAGCTTTCTTGAATCTCTTCCAGTGGCATAAATAGTCGTCTTTACGCGGGAGCATGGGCGAAAACACGCACACACACACTCTGAAGGCAGCCATATGGCCTCCAAGTAGAGATGCTCCCTTAGGAGTCTCGGAACAGATGGTACTGCCCCCATCCCCAGCCCCCCCCCCCCCCCCCCCCCACCCCAACAGAGCCCTGATCTCAGCATCGTGGAGTCTGGTATTACATTAAGAGACAGAAGACATTGAGACAGCCTGGATCCACAGGAGAACTGTTCTCCAGGTTCTCCAAGATGCTGGGAACGACCTATCTACAGTGGAAGCTGTGGCTCTCAGATGGGGAAGACTGAGACACAGACACTGAGACACGTCTCCAAAAGGAAAAAAATTAAGACAATTTCATGTTTCTAAGATGCAAAAATATAAAATATAATATTCTTTGCTTCTTGTTTCATCTGTGTTTGGACAGTCTCAGCCAGCTGTGAGCCCGGTCCTGGTTCTGATTTGACCGCGATCTCTCTTTACCAAAACATTTGGCTTCCCCTGTCCTTCTGTAACCTCCGCCTTAGTAGTCAGACTCCAGCAGCTCCAAATTTGTCATCGCTACGCACGGGAAATCGGGAGCTCCACCCCACCCCACAACTGATTTATAGAGCTAGCCTTGAACATGGGACTGTTGCTTGTGGAGCCGAGCCCATTTTTGTTGGAGGAGGAGGTGATTCCTGTTGGTCTGGTCTCTCATCTGTTGCAGCAGACACATCAACATGACTTACTGGGTTGGATTTGAGTTCTGAGCTCTTATTTTTGCAATTACAGTAAAAATCAAACAGCAACAAAATATTTCTCCAACTGAATTATGAGTTCAGATACTGAAACTACAAATATTGTGAAAGAAGAACTTTAGAAACATTGTGTCCAGATGTTGTCCAGTCATGAGCTTTATTAACTGTTTCATTTGCATTTACTTTCACTTATTTTATCTTTTACTTGCTTTACTTTCTGACTATAGACAGAAATACACAAAATATTAAGGTGTCTTTGGCGTTTTGTGGGTTTTGTGAGGTCCAGAGTCCAGAGGGGGCAACAGGGGGCAGCCCCCCCCCCCCCCCCCCACCCCAGTGTTTTCTCCCTCATCAGTGTTAGTCTAGTAATGACTTTTGATATCTGCAGAACTCCCACTTCCCTTGAGACGCCTGACCAATCAGTGATGAGCGTCAGTGTCAATACTGCAGATAGAGGAACAGCACGTTTGTTCAGAGCTGCAGCAGGTTCTGACAATTACCTGCTCATATCAGATATGAGATTTACACCACGTAGTGTTTGTCTGGTGATTGATTTTCTGAATTGATTTTGATAACAACATGCAGAATATGTCATGTTAACAATGATTATGTGAGCCATCCACCCTGAGGTCTGTTGCAAGCAATAGGATTATTTCTGAATCTGATTTTTTGGTTTTGTGTGTGTGTGTGTGTGTCTTATGTAACGCAATAAGCAGTAAACAACACACACACACTGTTGCTGTAGATGGTGCTTTACTCAGAGTTAAAGGTTACATTCTGTGGCAGAGTTGTAGAGAGAACTAAGAGGTCATTACTGCAGAGATGTAAAGTAGTTGACAGTTGCTGTGTTCCCACAACAATCCCTCCCTCACTGCTAATCTGTCTGCCCCAACCACACACACACACACATACACACGCACACACACACACACACACACACACACACACACACACACACACACACACACACACACACACACACACACTGCACAAACATCTAAATAAAAAAGAGAACCTAATGAGGATAAATGTAATATTTTTTAAAGCACACAGGTGATTGGACTCTTCCATACAGTCAGAGTAAAATAAACACAAAACACTGTACAAGCTTTAAATCAAGATTATAGGTTACACACTGTTCCTCCATGTGGTGATTTGTGGCATAATTAGTCAAGTGAAGCACCCTTTTCATTTCCTTGTATTAAATCTGTTCCTGACAACCTGTGGTCTAATGCTCGGATAATGATGGAATATTTTCAGCAAAGGTAAATCTAAATCTCTCTCTGCTGTGCTGTGCTGTGTGTGTGTGTGTGTGTGTGTGTGTGTGTGTGTGTGTGTGTGTGTGTGTGTGTGTGTGTGTGTGTGTGTGTGTGTGTGTGTGTGTGTGTGTGTGTGTGTGGTAGGGAAAACCGTTGCTGTTCTTTTTCGACAAATCAAAACTTGAACTTTCCTAGTAACCAGGACATGTAACCAGTTTTTGGAGTAAAGAATTAAATGAAATAACCACAAGGCAAATCAGCTTTCATAGCTTACTGACTTTTCCAACAGCTGGAGATAAAAATGGCCGCTGTCCTTGTAGCTGTAGGCTTTGATTTACTTCCTGTCCTTCATATTGAGATAAACTAAAAACTGCAAGAATGGATTCAGTGAATGTGTTTAGGGGGAAAAAAGTGTCATTATGCTTTGAAAGTAGCTTCTCCTGATCACAGTCTCTAATTAAATCTTGTCCACTTTGCTCTGATGTGTCCTTTGCCATCAATAGTACCCACCCACGGCTGGCTAAGATATGTCACATGTTCTCTTATCACTCTTTGTCTGCTTCTAAGGTGGGTGTCAAAGGCTGTGTCCCATCCCCTCCAGGTGGGGGCGTCTGATTGGCTGAGACTCCTGATAGCAGCTCTCCCACGCTGCCGCAGTAGAGCAGGGAACGCATGGGCCACTTCTGAGGACACGACACAACAAGTCTGGATTAATGTGAGTCGTATCATTTCAGTGAGATGTTACATATGTATTTATATATAATACACTTGAGCCCATAGATCTGTGGTAATGAGGTGATTGTACTGGTAATGGTATTAACTGATTATACAGTAATTTACCCTTTATTTTTAGCTAACTAGGTAAAAATACCTGGTTATCTAAAGGCCATAATGGTGATTTTATAACTAGCAAAAAAAAATGCTAGTAATCTAAAGGTAATATTAGTGATTTTATGTTTCATTTTTTTGCTCTTGACCATCTGACAGATGTATTTTTTTTTTAATCTGTCTTGTTTCTGGAGGGACACAGGGCTTTAGGTGCAGCACCTGACTTGCTGACAGTAGGATTATCTATATTTCCTGTAGGCTGTGTATATCATGTGTATCAGTAACAGTCACTGTAATGTACTCTGCATGATTAGCAGTAGGCTAACGGTTCCCATCCTCACCTTAACAGGATGCAGGTATCCACCCGTCCTGGAGGGCAGAGCATGCTCAGCCACAATTCCTCCCTCGTTCAGAGTCTCTGTTAAGTGGGCTATGTAGTTGGTCGCCAGAACCAGAACATCCAGCTTGGATAACTTGGTGTCAGGTGGGACGGAGGGCAGAGCAGCCTGCAGCAGGAGGAGGGCGAACATTCATCAACACACAAACAGGAAGCAGGTGGTAAAACACAAACACACAGGGAATACCTCGGAGTTCATGAGAGCTCAGTAAGTACTGCAGCTCATGTTCACTATTAACTCAGTGAGGTGGCGGGAGATGAAATGATTGTCTGCGTCTGTGTACCTGCAGACTGTGGAAGGCCTGTCGCAGGTTGCGTATGCGGCTCCTCTCTCGTGCCGCATTTTCCGGGAAGTGTTGACTCCGCAGCATCCTGGACTGGACCGCAGACCCACAACTGGAACCAGAGTTTGGCCTGGACCCACACATAGACTGTGCCTGCAGCAGAGGAACATGCACAAACATGACATGAAAATACAACAAACTCTAATTCAAAACCTTTACCTTTAAGAGTTATAAAGAAAATAGATGACTCGTGCTTCAAACTATTAGATGCTTTTAGTGTTTGGAAATAATTTATGCTCTGACTGAATGAATGAATGAGTGTATGGTTAAAAAAAAAACATGATGTGCATTAGGAGTGCTGGAAAACAGCTAAATAAGCAGAACACATGCATCATCCACAGGTCTTCCTTATTATTAGTTATTTGTTCAGGTCAACTGAACTTGTCTGGTTGGGTTCTCTAAAATGGTTCCTTCAAATCCTAAATGAAAAGTTGAGATTCATGTCACTCATCTTCAGCTTTCCACATCGTACTAACAAGGTAGTGTCAGGGAGCTTTGCCTCAGGTTACATTTGACTAGTTTTGTTATATCTTGATATATATCCAGCACAATATTTACAGTCGCATCCTGTTGTGTTTATATCCAACTTTAAGTAATGCAAATAATTCATGTCTGTAATTAAGAAAAGGACTTTAATCATATTCTGAAGCCTTTAAATTAGACCCTTAACGCAGACTCACCCACTTCTTGGGCTCCCGGCTGCGGGGGATGCTCTGCCTGTGTCTGTGCAGGGATGCTGGGTTGCTGACAGCACCGGGCTGCTGGCTCTGTGGCTCCGCCGTGGAGCTGGAGACGGGCTGGTGGTTCACTACGACCGTCATTAGACCTTCCAGAGGATTAACCGCCATGGATGAAGCCCAAAGTGGAGCAGCGGACTCTTCTAAAGACCTGAGAACTTAAATCACTTTTGTTCAGTCTGCTTCTGCTGGACGAAACGTTTGCTTTCCCGTGTTCATCTGGTAAATACTTTAGTAAATTCACTGCTGAACACACAGTTTGAGGTCATCTTTCCATTTAGTCTGAGAGCAGCTTTTAAATCTAATCAAGATTAAAAAAAAAAAAAAAAAAAAAAACATTGGCTGAAGAGCAGCTGAGATTACTCATCTACTCTGAAGAAAAGCTAAACAACACTCACTTCTGTGATGATGTTTTATGTAGCTACTAAGGACAGGTCTATTCAAGCACCTCTAAGCTCCTTTTCAAAGTTCACCAGACCTCTGTGGCAGCCCAGTTCCACTCAGACCCCCAGACAACTGGTGAAAACCCCATAATCAGTGGCTGCTTCTTCTGCGCATCACCGTCCATCCAGAGAATTCCTCTCGGTCTGACCCTCTCTCTCTCTCTCTCTCTCTCTCACTCCCTCTCTCTCTCTCTCTGCTTGTTTCCTTATCGGGTGAGGTAATGTGGGGAACTTCATATGGTCCTTATCTCAGCCGCCCGGTCGTCCTGATCCTCCCCTGGCTGTTTGACTGCCAAGAAGAGCAGGCAGGCAGGCAGTCAGGCCTGGGGGAGTGAGTGAAACACTGGGAGGGTGTACCGAGCCAGGGCACTGGGGGGCTTGGGAAACTCAAAGCTCTGCTAACAGCTGGACAGGGGTGGGACCGGAGGCTCGGGACAGTGCGACATTGAACGTTAACAAAGAGGCGGAAATGTGTTTAGGTTTGATGAAAACATCTGGAGCATCTTTGCAGCGTTGGGCTGAATCTGCAACCTCCGTGTACAACTGCATCATGGGTAATTAACCTGAGTTTGTGAGCAACTACATACCACATTTTGGGGCGCGTGCAGCAAAAGTCCAGGGGTGGGGGGGGTAATCCAGAACAGAGGGTAAGCAAACGTACCCAGATCTGTCTGGAATTTTCCATCTCAGCAGAGGCTCCGCTTGCTCCTGCTCCAGAAATCAAGCTTAATGAAACTCTGAGTCTGTTAGCAGCTGATCAGCTGATGATGGCCTGAATCCTGAGCTCTGTCTAAGGCAGGTTCATTTAGCCTTTACCTATGGTCCCACTTTTCAGTGTTATGTCTGTGTCTGTGAACATCACAGCTGTCTCCTTAAGTGTCTTCATCTTCCGCCCCACACAGTTTTAAATAGCAGACTAACAGTTAGACAGTGCACCACTCAGTATTCAGTACTCAGCTTTAATTGGTCAAATAATAAAAACATCACGATCTGAGATACAACACGTCATTGTGGTCATCATGAAATGAAATGGTATCATACACTGCAGATCGTTTGAAATGATATTGTTTAAAAAGAGAAAGTCACATTTTCACTGTTCTTCACAGAACAAACTACATTTGAAGCTTAATGAGTAAATAAGAACTGAAGATAAAAAAAAACCTTTTGAAGAAATGAACGTCACAGCTTTAACAGAGGTCTGAATTAATATAAGGAACCAGTGCTTCTAGTCTCTGCTGCTGTTGTAAATTGAGGTTAGCAAATCAGAGTCAATCAGAGATTAAAGTGATGTTGATGTGTTATAAACACTAGCAAATATAATTTAAAACTAAGCTATCATCTGAAGGTTTAAGGCAATCATGCACTATCATGCTTGTGGCTGAAGTAAAGATGTTTCATGTTAGTGGATAGAGGAATGCCTGGCACCTTGTCTATGCTGTCAACACTGCAACAACAGGTGCCCCCTGACCTCCCATCTGCAGCTGCAGCTTGGTAAACTGTTCTCAGGGCTGCACTGCTTGTTGTGAGGAAGTCAGGAACACGGTGAGGATCAGGAGGAGACGTCATGAACGGATGCCGGTGTCTGGTTCCTGACTTTAAACAGCACTGAGGCTTGTTACGAGGCCGCGCAGCACAGCAGCTCCTGACTCTATTCAGCTTTCACCCTGGCTGACACATCGTGAGTCAATCCTACAACCTGAAGATGGAGGTTTATACAAGGAATGTTTTTTTTTTTTTTAATTTTGTTTGTCCATATACCTTAAATGTTTGGAGTCAACAGATCCAGTGAATTAATCTTTATTTTTTCTCTTCTGCTTGTTTGAATCTCACTGATAGAGCTACACTATATTATACACAGTGCTTACGTCACCACTGTTCCAGTTTCCTTCCATCCATTCATCAGTACTTTCACACTTTACTTTTACTTCCTTCACCTGCTCCTCAGTGCACTGTCTACTACTTCTTTTTCTTTTCCACTGTCTTGGTGAACTTCTGGATGTCCTCGGCCATCAGCTGGGGCTCCTCCATGGCGGCGAAATGGCCGCCGCGGAGCATGGGAGTGAAGGTCACGAGCTTGTGGTATTTCTGTTTGACCCACAGTTTGGGCGTGTGCATCAGCTCGTTGGGGAAGCAAGCGAAGCCGGTGGGAACGTAGACGGGTATCCTGGGAAGAGAAGATGACGGGTTAGCATCAGGGTATTGTGGACAAGAAGAAGCATCTAGTCTTATTTTAACATTAGAGATGTTACTAATGCATGAAGCCAGTACTGCTCACTGCTTTCACTGGCTTTTTGATGACACAACAATTTAATATGTGAAAGAGCCGTTCTGACCAGACCTCAGTGTGATCGTACCAGGGTTTATACACTGTAAAATATGATCTTTAAACCAAACCAAACCAAACCAAACAGATTGTGTCAGTAAAGGAAAGGGTGAAGGGAAAACTTGATGTCTAAGTAAGAAACACTTAAGATGATTTAAAGCATTTGAGGACGATGATTTAAAACATTTCCTTGCTTAAGTAAAAGTCAAGTTGTTGTTGCCCTCCGACACAGCAGGGGGTGCTGTGGACCAGTCTACAGCAAGTACACAGGAAGGCTGCTGTAGAAGAATGTGACTGTGTTTTATTAAAACACTTGACCGTTTCTGTAGGTTCCTGTTGGATCGAATGTGAGGTGGGTGCTACTTGCTCTTATATGTTCTTCTGCTCTTTATAAATAAGCTGGTTATCTGATTATCCATGTGTGTTGGAAGGGAGGAGGAAAAGGAAAGGATTAGGATTCACAGGACTCCTGCTGTCACTCACTTAGAGTGGGGCTGGTCGAGGCCTTTGCCAAAGTTTTCCTTGTAGAACCTCATAGACGGGATGATGCATCCAGATACCCAATAGATCATAATGTTAGTCAGCAGGTCATCCAGAGAGAACTTCCTGCAACACATCACACAAACAACATCACACAGTAGTTCCTGCTGTGAGGCCAATGAGCGGGAGCTGCTGGAGGAATTGTTGTGTGGACAAAACCTTTTCAGTCTCATTTTACAATGCAGTCTAATGGATATGCTACTGAGTCTGCTGCATATTTGATAGTTTGATTCAGTATCTTCATACTGAGGACTGAATTCTGTTACGCTCTGTCTACCTGGTGAGTCCTCCATCCACCAGGTTCCTGAAGTCATGGTCCGTCCACGTGGAGAACTTCTCCAGAATGTAGGCAGCCAGACCCACAGGAGAATCATTCAGTCCTCGACCTGGGGGGAAATTTGCAGGGGTAAGTTCACCCAAATCCCCCAAAAATACTGACAGCTCGCATGCTGCAAATTTGGTGAAACGGTCCCCGGATTCTTACCGACGGTGTCAGGCTTGGTGGCCTGGATGTGCATGTAGCCAGACTCTTTGATGGTCTCCACCACCAGTTTGTCCATGCAAGGGTAGAGACGCTGGATGTCCATGTCAGTGAAGCCAAAGAGCTTCGGGAAGCGACGGCCGAGCATGATGGACAAAACAACGGACAGACCAGGCTTAGAGGGAGGGGCAAAGTTCACATGCAAGCCTTTGACTGACCTGGGGTAAAAAAAAAAAACAAGAGCAAAGCACAGTAATGTAGTGATACCATAACATGTTACATGATGATGTGAAACTGTGAGTATCTCTTCTGATTTTCGGGCGTTGGGGATGTTCTTGTGTATATTACTTGGGGTCCAGCTGAGCCATGTTGGTGGTGACCAGCCAGCCCCAGTCTCCTCCGTGAGCATAAAACTGCTGGAAGCCCAGACGCTTCATAAGTTTGTGGAAGATGTGTGCCGCACAAACCGAATCAAAGCCTGTTCACACACACACACACACACACACACACACACATACACACACATTTATTGCAATATAAAACCATGCAATTTGTCCTCTTTTTAGGGAAATGTCCAGCTTCCCACCCAGACTCACCTTTCTTATGTGGTGCTTCAGAGAAGCCATACCCTGGGATGGAGGGACACACCACCTCAAACACAAGGTCGTCCGGGTCTGATGGTTCTGTTAGCAGCGGGATCAGCCCATAGAACTCGTAGAAGGAGCCAGGCCAGCCGTGAACCATTATCAGAGGAATCGCAGTAGTTCCCTCTGGCACCTTCTTAGGCTTCACATGCAGGTAGTGGATATCAATGCCTGTACGGGTGTTCAGTGAGTATGAACAGGTAAGAGACAGGACGATGTCTTCTTCGTGAATGTGTCAGCCGTGCAGCCTCACCTTCAATTTTGGTTTTGAAGTGGGGGTACTGGTTGAGTTTGTCCACCTGTCTCCTCCAGTCAAAGTCGTTTCTCCAGTAAGAGACCACCTTCTGCAAATACTGGGAGTTGAAGCCATAATGGAACTGGCTGTCCTCCAGTGAGTCCACAGGACGCGTCTGGTCTATCCTGCTGTACAGGTCCTGACAGAAAAGAGAAGAAGAAATGTGGGAGCACTGTTTAGTCACTGTCTTGAGTTTTTCTGCTAAATGCTATATTTCTATATTAAGCTACTTTTGGCTCCAGCCCCCCCCCCAACAATCCTCAAACGTATAAGTGACATAACTGATGGATGGATGAATGAATAGAAACTATGAAGCAATCTAACCTCCAGCTCTTCATCACTGGTTTTGACTTTAAATGGGCGGATGGTGACGTCCTCCTCACCATCGGGGGGCGCTCCAGCCCCCCACCAGCCATCCTCTATCTTCAGAACATGGTTCCTGCGCCTCTGAACCAGGAAGAAGATGAGTCCTCCAATCACTAGACCAACCAGCACCTCAGTGAACATGGTGCTCGGTGTCTACACCAGGGACAGGGATGGATGGATGTATGGATGGATGAAGAAAGACAGGACTGGGCAGGAGAAAGGGTGAGACAACACAAGGACATGTACAGTAACTTCAGAGTATATTCAGACCCCTTCACTTTTTGCTCGTTCTGAATTTCAACAATTCATTTCACAATTCATTTTTACATTCAGTAACATGAGATGACACAGTGAAAAGAAAAGCTTAACTTGCAAATTTATTAAAGGTCAAAAAGTGAAATCTCTCATTTACAAAAGATCTGAGACCCTTTAATGTCACTCTAAGCTGTGGTCAGGTGCATCCTGTTTGCTCTAATTATCCTTGGGATGTGTCTCTATCCTGATTGGAGTCCACTTGTGACAAACTGATTTGATTGGACATAGTTTAGAAAGGAGCACACCTGTGTATATATAAGGTCCCACAATTCACTCTGCATGTCAGGACAAACACCAAACCGTGAGGTCCAAGAAACTCTGTGATAAAATTGTAGGGCAAGAGTATAAAAACCATTCCTAAAGCTCTGAGTTTTCCCTGAGCACAGTGGTCTCAGTAATAAGAAGTTTGGATCCACCTGTAGAGGACAGAGCCGAGCAGGACTGTAACACATGAGCTAAAGAGAATTACATTTAACGACAACAACAGCCTGATGTAACGCAATTAACACTTATCACTGCAGCTTTCTCTGACTGCGATGTAATCTGAGTGTGAGACACAACAGTTTTATTGGTCATGAGTTTGGAGAAGAATGTGGGACCAGGCAAACAAAGGTGTCTCTGTTATTGTGGTTGTGGCCAGATTACAGGATTTGGTAAAGACTGGGCTGACCAGGCCTCAGCCACAGATCCTGAGAGCTGCAAACACACACACACACACACACACACACACACACACTTCAGGACACCACTGTTTAACAGTTTTTACTTGGATACCAACCAGTACAGAGACATTTTACAGAGTTATCGCAGCTCAAACAGCCAGATACAGCTAGACCATGAGAGTCTGGACACTGGCCCTGGACATGCTGATACGTCCATGGAGAGAGGACACACACAGTGTAGGCTAGAAGAGACCAGTGTGCGTGGAGTTCAATGACCTGTCAACAGGCCTCGTACAGACAAAACGGGGCTGCTGTCTAGAATAGACTGGAGGGGTCCTGCATCAGGCTAACACACACACACACCCACACACACACACACGTACATACAGTATACAAAAGTATTTGTAATCTGCTAGCTTGTGTGTTACAGTCTTGCTGAAAATAAGTATCTAATACAGTTTATTAAAGGAGTTCACTCTCTGAGTCGATAGCTAACTTAATCCACGGCGATAAGTGAACGCAACACTTAATGTTATAAAGTGCGACACTGATTTAGGTCAACGTAATCCACGCTTTTCCTACACACTCTTCGTTAAAGTTAGTGTCAAGTTATTAAAAGAACAACTTTACTTCACTAACTCGGTCCAAACAGGTGGCCCTGTCCAGTAACGGTCAGGTTAGCCTTAGATTCCGAGCCTCGGTCCCGATCTTAACCTGACCCGAACCAGCTATACTCACGCCGGAGCCTGGTATCTCCCGTTCAGCGGCTCCGTCTCAGATGCACGACGCCAACGATAGTCACAGCTATTCAAACAGTCAACGACATTTTATCATAATTCATATTCAATACAAAGTTTGGCTGGTTTTACCTACTGTCGTTTCACTGCGAAGTGCAAGATCCTGTACGCTGATGCTAGTGCTGAGCTCCCGGTCCCGTTCGATTACTGAACTGTGCTGCCTTCGCAGAGTCCTAGGTCGAGATTAAAGTCTGTCCTGGGAACTGAATGTGTGTGGAAAGACCAGAGGTGGATGATAGGACATACAGACGAAATTGTGCTTACATATATATTGCACTGACAACAGCAGTTAAATTATGAAACACTGGAAGCTGAAATCTGAGGAGGATGAACAACTGAGGGTTTGACTTTATTAAGTTAAAATGGAAAGACATAGGTCTCAGATGTGTGTGTGTGTGCGTGCGTGCGTGTTGCAAGAGAAATTGCCAAATGTGTCCACCACAGAACCTCGCAGTAAACTCCACTTACCTGTTTGTGACTCTTATTTTGAAGATGAATGCACAAGGTGGAGATGTTTTTTGTTGTTTATTTTGTTTTGTTTGTGTCTTTGTAGGTACAAACAGCTTAAGATGTCTACAACCTGGCAGAATCAGCTGAGTGTTAATGACTGTACAAACAGTTAAAATGGAAGGAAAAAGATACCAACAGCCAAATGCTGCTTAAAGGTAATCCACCAATTAGAATTATTTCTGTTTAATGTATGTGGAGCCTGAAAATGCTGAGCAGTGGTAATAACAAAGAGCCCCACTGAGGTACCACTCCACCAAGACACTTTATACCACTGAACTTTCTTTACAATGACTGTCAGGAGACAGGTGTACATGAGTCATTTGTGAAGATAAAAGTGAAAAGTTATTGAGATATTACAGATTTAAAAGTGTCCTTACTGTACACACTGCAGTCTATGGGGCATTTGAGGGCTCCTCTTGCTGCTAAAAGACTCACAATTCCAAAACCCTATGTCCTATTGCTTAAGTAGTCACACTGTATGAAAAAGCACACGTTTGGCTACAGTTTGATGTATAAATTGTGTGTGAGAAGTGACAGGTGTGGGAGCAACAAGCTAAAGTACAAAAATGTTAGAAAAGCTGAAGTTTAGTGTGGATGCAACCTGCTCCCATCAAACTCAGAGGAGGAAGGATAAAAGCATATAACTTTAGCTGTGGTCATACAAAAACTGTATAAGATATCAAAAGGCTGGGTATGAGTTTAATAGCTCATAAAGTCTTGTGACTCATTTGAAACTAAATTATGCCTTTAGCTGAAACTATGACAAAGAATTTCAAATAGGAGGAAGTTTTAGAGGCTTTAACCAAACCCTGAAAGATTTTTCAGAATCTCATTTTTAAAAATATTTGCTTTAACTGTTTAACAGACTTCAATACACTCCACCACAAGATAAATACGGGAGACATACCAGTTGTAATGGGGTAAATAAACATTTATTGAACATGTAACGCAATTATTCTCAGTAAAGGAAATGGCATTTGGAGGCGTGGGGGATTCTCCACACTGTTGTTGGGAAATCAGAAGGCCCTGCTTCATTCATGTGGCACAAGTCCATGAAGAAAAACAAAAATTGCAACATAGACAAGACATGCAGTGGCTTCAGTGCCTGACCTTTTCATCCCCTTTAAAACTAATAATAAAGGCAAACTCCTCTAAACACATCAAGGTACCAAAACGTCTCAGACAACATGGGATTTGTAGTCCTTGTACATTTTGTCCCATTCTCCCAACTTTCCCATGTCTATATTGCCTAAAATTTCCCAGCAGCCTACTTTTCTTTATATTAATACCATCAAGGATGTGATAATAATGCCTGACAAGAAAAATCAGGATGGTGGGATTTTTAATAACTAAGAATGTATCATTAAAAAAAAAAATCCTGAGAGAATAAAATATATACAGTTTATATATCACATCTCTGACAGTATTAAATCACTGTAGGTGGCCAGATCAACATCACCGCAATCCCTCTTCACCACCGCCCAGCTCTCAGACTCCACATTGTACTCCGATGGTACTGTGCTCTCAACAATCACTGTGTCCACTGAACTCAGTCCAGGTCCTCTAGAAGGTCAGTGCTTCCAGAGCATTTTAATCTGTCTCCATGGCACCACTGTGCGTCTCCTTGGACACCATGAGTCTCATCAGTTTTCCGTGGAGTTTTTCAATCTTCTTCACGTCTTGGGCCTGGTCTGTCTTGTACTGTAAACACTGTAGAGACGGGCAAAAGACTCAGTGAGGGGAGCGAGAGCTACCATAACATTAAACTGACAAATTAGTGTGATATAATAATAATTGCTTGACCTGTGTCCCTTTTTCCTGCCTTAAAGCAGTCAGGTCCACATAGGTCCAGTTCAGACGTTCATAAAGCCTAGAGAATGAAGCCTGCTGACTCTGGTGATCCCTGAGTTTTCCTCCCACACTAACAGACCACCATCAGGTCTACTTTTTATTTAGTTAAATTCCTTGGTTTATCTATCAGACAGATTAGTTTTCTTTACAATGAGCAATACACAACTGTTGAATGCATGAATGCACTGGTGCATTGTGGGAGAGTAGTGCTGATACAATTAGTTAACAAATCAGTCACCAGAAAACTATTGGTTACCGTTACAGCTGAGCTTCCTCAAATAAATATTATATTACTCACAACCCCAAAGTTATTCAAATTTGTTAACCTCAGAATTCATCTATTAAAAGGTTATCACAACTGATTTTCACAAACACTCCGTATCATTTGTAAATATTGAAAGATTATTTTCTTCTTTCCTTACCACGGCATTGTCGGTCACTTTAATGCAGAGGTTACCGTCGCAGTGTCTGTACTTGAGAACCACCCTGACCTGCAACAGAACAGCAACTAGTGAACTGGAGAATTTTAAGTTTGAAAAAAAAAAGAAAAAAGTCAGACCAGCAGTTACCACAGTCACGTCGCTAACGAGCTATCCGGCTAACAGGCTGCCCGGCTAGCATGCTAACCCTCTTATAAGATTAAGTGTTCTCACCTTCATGGGATCTGTTAGATACAGTTTTTCTGCTGCACGGGCGAACTCCTCCCAAGTTTGATAGTAAGGCATTATTTTTCCACAGCAAAGTTACTGTTCTACCGAAGAATCCGTATGAATCGGCCGACCAGGTTTGCTATCTTCGGAACACCACATCAGCAGCAGCGTGAGCACAGCCAATCACAGTGAAGAGAACGTGTTGCCGAAACCACTTCCGGGTTAGCTTTTCAAACGAATGCACATTAAGCAGCAACTACAAATTCTGTTAATTGAGCAGTATCTAGAGACAACAAAAACAGAACAGAGGAGAACAGAGGACATTCTCATCATATAGTGCTTCTTAATTTTACCTCCAACGGTCCCTAGCCAGAGCCTTTACGCTCTACCCTCCTGAGCTGACTTTTGTTTTGAAATTACCCACAGTCCCACGAGACCAGACTTTTTCCTGTGCTAAAAGTCGTTTGAAATTGTACATGTCGCCCTCTAGTGGTCACACTTGGAGCCGGCTGGAAAAAACTGGCCTTTCCAAACAGAATGCGAACATTTCTCATCTGCATGTTTCTCTTCACCTTAACCTAACATCAACCTAACCCTAAGTAATTATCTCTAACTCTAATTATCTCTTTTGTATTTAAGTTTTTTTCTAATCATTCCTTTCTTCCTATCCCAAGGTTTTCGGAGTTTATTCCGAACCAGATTATGGTGTGAGGTACTCAGTCATGGAGGAAGTATCCAGATCAGTCTAGCAGTAATACCATAATGTAAAAATAAGGTTACTTGAGAAAGTACTGTGTTTTACGTTGTTATTATTATTATTAAATGAAAATAGTCATTCCTACAACATTAAAATGTGAGCATTGTTGTGTCTGGTAAAGTTGTGGTTATTAATGGGTAAATGTAATGGTTCATAACCTGACCATATAAAAAATCCGTGTAATGGAGCATAAAGTAAAACTAAAGTGCATCAAAATTGTACATAAGGACAGTATTCTGATAAAATAGCATGTGTACCACGTTTTACTAACGGTAACACTTCGGAAAGAAGCTCTCTTGGGGGTAAGAGGCGATGGGTGGTATTTCATCGTTTGTCCACTAGATGGCAGACAAAGCGTGTGTGTGTTTTTATGGGTGGATGTTTATGGGTATTATTCGATGAACTGGATGAAGACTGACTGAGAACTGTGTGGAACTGAAGTTTGGAGGCTCATGACAACATTTGGACAGTGAGTGGGAGTGTCCCACAGTTAGAGGAGCAGGAGAGTGAGCTTCATCTCCCTCACGTCTAATGACATTTACTTATTCAGCATGTTTGATGTCACAGTAACAGAGCTGGTGAGGAGTGGGTGGTGTGCTGACGGCTCATTCATCATCAGCTGAGTCAGCTGCAGCTCAGTCACTCGAGTGAACGAGTTGCATCTACTTCAGAATCAAATACATGAAAATAAAGGAGCCAGTGTTGTAGTTACTACACCCACACATTCAATTCAGTTAAACTCTGATACTTTATTTGTCCCCTAAAGGGTAATATGAGGCAGTGAGTCTGGAAAAAGGCACACGCAGGCGGCTTGGCTACACACATGAAAACAATGCAAAACTACAAACTTTAGAAAGAGTTCAAATACACAAGAATCTATAACAGTGGCAGGGACAAGCCACCTATAATGTCCAGTATCACAGAGGTATTATATTGGGGAAAAAAGAGTAGAACTCTAATTTAAAAGGGAATTTATCAGTTTATACACAACACAAACTGAGCATTTCTTATAGTATGGATGTTTACAACCCTAATACATATATACATATACATAAAAAAAACCATATGATTCTAAACATACTGACTGCACAGATGTTGTGTATGAAATCTCCCCGACATCCACAAACACCTGCACTGTGGAAGCAAAACTGCATCCTACAACTGTTGGCATTGTTTTGGCAAAATCACTTTGCCCTTTTCCAAACAGATTTACAACTTTCTATCAAAACATAGCAGCGTTACATAAAGGGAGAAGAACTCATAATATGACCTTTACCTTTTTTATTCTTTGGAAAACCTCTTTCATAATCACATCAGACAACCTGCAGAGGCTGCCCAGCTTCCTTCGAACGTAATAGTCAGGGTATATCCACAGCAGCTGAAGGATTCAGTCACGTTATTCATTTTCTGGGCGTCGCTGTCTTCCTCACTCTACAAATCAGATACAGTCTGAGGCCTCGTTTCAAAACAGTGGGCCTGACAGGCCCAGCCAGGGCTTTCCCTTCAGCTGGTTTAGATTTGCAAGGTCAGAAAAGACAGATTAAAGCTTTTGATATCACTCTCCTAATCAACATTCTCCCAATGCTTTTTGCATTGCACTCAGATGGAGGTAGTGCAGTCAAACAATGGAGTCTCTTAATGGTAGAAAAGATGATAGAGATTGAAAGTTTTTACATGATTTCAGTGTTTTTTCTTTGCCTGTCATTGGCAATTGTTGAGGCAACTGGCAACATGTTTGGTGATTTAATTTGGCAGATAATGTGTCCTCACTGTCTGGTGTCCTGACCACAGTTCATTTGGTTATTCAGCTATGTGCCATCCCATCTGCAGCTTTCCAGCCTTTTTCTACACACCTGTTTTTTTCCCTCCTTGCCCGTCTCTGACCTCCTGTATGTCATTGGACTTTGCCTTTTGTCTGTTCCCTTTCTGCCTGGTGTTCCTGCCTGTTACTGACAACTGCTCCCCTGCTGCTGACTTTGCCCCCTTGCCTAGCCCTTATCTGCACTGCCTTTTATTAAAGATGAACTGCTCAAACTTTTCTTTGGTTTCTCTGAGTTGTGCTTTTGAGTCCTGTGTTTGTTTTCTTTCTTTCGTTAATTATTTAAAAGGCTCAGAAAAATGCTGTGTTATGGATGAAGTCACTGAAAATAGAATGAAACCATTTGAGTGAGAAATGAAAAACATTTAAGGTAAAAGTCAGGCACAGTCATGTTTACATGTAGAACTGGTACTGACTTTTTTAAGGCCTGTGAAACTAACTTCTGTTTTCCTTTGTCTACATGTCTATGTGGTTGCAGCTGTCTTTGTCCAACCATTATTGTTAAGACAGTAAAAAGCAAAGTATTGAAAACCCAAATCTATATTCTTGATGTTGATGACATGTGCATGGTGGACATTTTTCTGCAGGTGTCCAAACTTTCATCAAATACAATGCAACTACTGACATATTCCTCAGGTGACCTCAGCACTGGCAGCAGCTTTATATTCACAGAGGTTTGGCATAATAGGAAAATGTTCATCTACACTGTGCACAGCAAATTCTTTCAGTAAGTTCACTGGGAGCTTATTTATTGTCTAAACTGAATGAATATTTTGTTGTCATTGCGCACACGTGCAACATTTACAGACAGTAAATTTAACATACTGTTGTTGTACTATTTGCAGGCTGCTTAGGTCCCAGCTCAACATCACAGACAGAAAACACACTGCAAGAGATCCAACTCAGTTGTCAGGGGCAACCTGTACGTGCTACGTCCCACAAGTTGCGTCAATTGCTGCGTTCAGGTCCCGTTGGAAATCATGCGCTGGTTAAAAACAGCGCAAACGAAAGACGCAACAAATGAGTTTCTTACAGGCTAGCCCAATGTAAGCCATACCCCGAGTTTACAGATGTGAGTTTTAGTTAACGGACAGCAGAAGCAATTTATTAGACACTGCCTCTGTCTAATAAATTAACCTGATACTCTGAGGCAATGTGTTATCATCCAACTGCTGGACTGCAATGAAACATGTCAGAAAACATGTCAGAGAAACAGATTTTCTTGTTTCTCAAGCTGTGTGGAGTTTGGTAAACTATATCTAATAATAATAATAATAATAATCTTACCGTCCTTTCATTTTGTTAACTTTGTTTTGAGTAAATAAACAGGATTCCCCCGAGACGTGTTTGTTTTTAACACACGCAAATCGCTAAATTAGCCCCCGTGTTTTTAAATGTATTTACTTATTTATTTAGTTAGTTAGTTTTGTGTTGTTTGTCTGGAATGTGCCACTTCTCATTAAATATGTAGCATTAGTTTAGCGCATTAGAAATAGCTTTCAGTGGTGGGGCCGTTTGTGACTGCGGAACTTCAATCTAGGGGTTTCCAGTGCGGCCGCGAACGCAGCACGCCCAGCAGCCAGCAGGCAGCGGCAGCAGACCGGTATCCGAGCGGCAGAGAGCCGCATCTCACCGACACAAGTGCCCCCACCAGCAGACGCAGAGAAACGCCGCGGTCGTCCACTTTGTCCCCAGTGACTCTTCGCCGTCAGCGGAGCCGCGATGCTCTAGATCATGTAGGATTGGACTGTTTCTTTTCTTTTTTCTTTTCTTTCTTTTTTTGTACTTTTTACCGGATAGCCCGCAAACTGTGAAACCTCTCCATAGCTCGCCGGAGCCTCATTCATCTGGTCGCCTGCCCTGTAGCCTCGAACCCAGCGGTGAACTTTTGAGAGAAACTACAGAAGAAGTCGCCGGTGGTCCACACACACACACGCAGTCTGTGATATATCTGGCCTGACAACACTTGCGTCATGAGGTAAGAGGCTCAGTACATGTCTGAAATATGGACGAATAATTAGAGAAGTGGCCGCTCAGCGCTCAGCGGGGCGATAACGGGATCAAAGTCAGGAGTTTGGGGCGCAGATGAGCACCGGAGCACAGCTCAGATATTATCTAACGCTGCTCCGAGAGGTGACGGACGGTTTAAAAACGTCTTGTATTAAAGGAAAGTGTGTGAAATGTGTACCTGCAGTGCCACGTGAGCCTTATTAGTGTGTACTGTCAGCTCTCTGACACCGACAGGCTGCTTCACCCTCACACTCTGTTGTCTGTGCTGCATTTGAGGACGTGCATGGGTTTGGAATGGCGCTCGCTCGCTCGCTCGCTCCTGCTGCCACTTCCACGCTGCATAAGAGGGATTATCTTTCAGCGCTGCTGATGGGGTTGCATTTGTTTGATGCCACATTATATGTGTTACACGCTGACAGACACACACACGGGCACGCACACACACACATGAACATCATGCATCCAACATGGCTTTTGTGTTTGTCGGTGCTTCTGTTTTTGTGTGTGTGTGTAAACAGCGTGTGCACCTCTGTGTGTTGGAGAATGGCTGGAAAATACCAATGAATGTCTCTGCTCAGACTTCATGACACATGCCAGAGGTGTACTGAGGTCACACCTTTTTAAAACCAGTGGTGCCAGTCTACCCACAGGTACACAGGTAGGGTGCATCCACTTGACACCCTCATGACTCTGCTGCTCTGAAGCCCTGGGATCAGTTTGATGTGATACGTGTGTGGCTGTTGTGTGACATGGACAGAGTTTAGCCTCTTTTAAATAGAGATCCTCCTGCTCTGTTGCTGTGATGAAGACCCATCATTTTGCTGCCTTTGCTTGTTTACACTGAACAAAACAAAATCAGCTGAGTGCTGCCCTCATGTGGGATTTTAGAAAGCACGCCAGCGCCATACAGGTTCTCCCTCTCAAGCTAGTGTCATATTTTAAGCATCTGCGAGTATGTGAGGGTCCACTAGGGTCCGAGTGGCGTAGATTTGATCATCAGAGGGTGTACGCGAGGTACTTGTGTTCTTCTACCTTCCTATTTGTTGTGCGTGGACCCCTCCAGTTGGCTGGAGCATGCACAGCTGGTGGACTTCAAGTGGACTAGGAAGTAGTATGATAAGAACAACTACGTGTGTCATGGTGTCCACATCAATCCCATGTGTGTGCGTGTGTGTGTCCTCAAGGGATTATAGTTGAGGCCTGAGGCCTACAGATGTGGATCCAGCTCTGTGACTACCTCAGCTCCCGGCTCCTTGCCAGAAAAGCAGTGCCCCCTCATTCCGTGTTCGTACCTTTTAATGCAGAACAGTCGAGGCGGAATAAAGGCGCATCATTCCCGCCTTGAACAGGCTGTATAAAAGGGGTCTTTGTCTCCCAGTGAACATGATGTTCACTGTCTTTTGAAGGGAAGGATTGATCTCAAGCCGAGCGTACGTATAGACAGGAGGGGACTGGCTGCTATAGATCAATACAGAATGGTAAATGGCCAACACTGGAAATGAAAATGTATTCTCCTCCGAGTCAGTTGCATCATGAACTGCTTGTTGCCTTCTCTTTCAAGTTTCCAAAAATCTCCTGTAACATTATTGTTGCATGCAGCTTGGAGTTCCTAAATTGTCTTTGACAGCCTCACACTTGCAAAACCCACGCTTGTTATGTTACCACCTAAGTGTCAAGGTCTAGAAGTGGCCATTTTTTTTTTCCTCCTGTGCTTGAATGCTGGCAGAGGAATCACTGTAAGCTGTTACTTTATGTAGAATTTCCTTCCCCTCAGGAATGTGTCCTTAAAAACGCCCAAGGCTGCTGATGAGGCAAAAAGTGTGTTTTTTTTTACTGGGATCTGTTGGACACGGCTCACCCAGCTAACACGGCGTCGAGGTTTTCGTCTGATATTTCCTCTGGCGTGGTGCTGTGAGCGAGAAAGCTTCTATGGACATGTGTGACCTTGAGTTTTTTTTTTTAATTCATGATCTAACTTTGTGTGCATGTGTGTTAAGAAGTGAGACATGCAGTGTGGATGGGGCCTGCCCCCTTTAAGAAAGCCCCTAATTGAATCCAGCTGTTGGAATCTCTCTGCGGGCCAAACTGCAAGTTAACAATAGCTTTGTTTGTTTCAAGGATCCACATGTTATGTCCATGTCCCAGAATGGAAACCACTAACTTTTCATGTCTCTCATTTCTTCCCCTCTTCTTCCTCGTACTTATTAACAGCTCTCTCATTAGTTGTTTTCAGTTGGATGTGTGTGTCTTGTGTGGATGTGCGTATCTCTCCTCAGACTGGAGCAGTGTTTGAACGGAACATCTCCAAACCACGGACGGCAGCAGAGAGGAATAAAGACTCACTTCCTTTTTGTTGAGTTGTTTTCCCCCGCTGTTAGAGAAATGTATGTCCAGAAGGGACGTATTGGTGTGTCTGTGGGGTGTAACAGGTGTGTGTGTGTGTGGTGGCCTCAGCTGCTTGGAGCTGACTCATGCAGGGCACTTGTGGCAGTGTGTCAGTGTGCCATACGGTCGTGGTTGTGTGACAGTGTGACAGGCTTTAGTTATGGGTCTGCTGGCTGTTCAGCACACGCAGGTGGGACCATTCTCAAAATGTTGCCAGCAGACGTGGTGCCATGAACGTCTCTGAACTGACTTGTGTTGAGCACATCCTGCCACTACAAGTCCATTAATGTCCAGTAAGAGGTGATTAAACTTCCCTTTATGTGTATGTAGCTACACATGTAAATGCAGCCAGAGTCTCTCAATCCATCCCCTGCATCTGTAGCTGACAGAACCTCACTGTCAACCACAGCAGCAAAAGTAGGTGTTGGTGGTTTAAAGCCAGCTGTTGAGGTCAGAGGTACCTGACCAGAGCACATTCCCAAACCATGAGGAGAAGAGTTTATATATACATAGATAATCACAGTCTGCTTGTTTCCCTGCTTTCTGTCAGGCAACATGTAATGCTGATGTCAGCTTATCTCCGGCCCGTTTGATAAGCCGCGTCGTCGGGGGGTGGCGGGGCTGCGAAGTGTCATGGTAACAAGCCTTGACAATCGCTGAAAGGCCTCGTGCCTCCCAGTCGCTGCAGGTTCACACCGCGGATGAATGACAGGAGCTGAGGCCGGGGCTACATGCAGCGGAGGGAGCTGTTTGTGTGGAGAGAAAAACCCTCCCAGTCACTGTGGAGTTTGACACGGGACCGCGACCAGTTACTGTATGTTATCCCATCCAAACGAAGGCATTAATGAGGGTCAGCCTGAGGCTAATTTGAAATGAGGATACATTTGTCATGTCCTTTGATTTAAAAGGCTTAAACTACAGTCACTGACTCAAGTCACCTCTGGAGTTTTATTGAGTCTAGACAGAGAAACCGTCACAGGGGAGCTGATACATAGACTGATAGATCATTAGCTCTAATATCATTATAAGAAATATGACTTAATTATTAGGGAACATACCAACCTATTAGTATAAAATGAGTACCAAAGTATGCTATTTGATGCCAAAGACATTTCTGTGAACCTTTTGAACAGATCCAGTTTTATAAATCTCTCCAGTCGCCTCTTCTGTGTTATTGTCCTTCATCTAAGAGCAGCGACTGATCTGAAGTTTCCCTCCAGATCTGCTGCTAATCCTCACAGATCCACTGATGTGACTTTTTGTTACCTTCATGCCACAGATGTGACTGTAAACTTGAATCATTCACAGAAAATGTCAGATAGAAATCATTAAAACGGACTAATCCGCTGGAAGAGTCTCAGCTGACCTAACCACGCCAAACGAACACATCGTCAACGTGGATTTTGCTAAAAAAAAATGCGAAGCGCACGTGAACAGGAGAGTGATGTTATTGTGCTCCAGTGATTTCTTTAGAAGTTTTTTTGGGAGGGTGGGTGGGGGTTTGATCGTGGCTGGCTCCCTGCCACCATCTGCTCCTTGCACTCCCTATCTCTCTCACTGCTTCTCTCCTCGCTCTGCATCATCTCTCTGCCAGTCTGTCCTTAATCACACTCTCTCATGCCCCCCCCCTTTCAGTGGGCTTCAAAAAGGGGCTGCTTCCTCCAGCCAGGGTTTCTTTTTCTTTGTTATTTCCATCCATTACCACAAGTAACAAGTGCCATCCCTCACATCTCCTGTCTTATTTTTCAGCCGTCTGCTGATGTGAAGTCATTGCAGCTCTCCCAGGACACTGAGCGCTGAGCGTAGCCATAAACTGTGATCACAGCATCAAGTCACTGTGGTCAAAATATTACTGTATTTAAACATAACAAGGTATTTCTGCTTTATGAAACAACAGTTAAAGACAGAAAAGACTCTGTGTTTCATAAATATGATCACTACAGCCACAGTCCTCCACTCATGGCCTTTTCGCTGAAAATATATGTATATGTATATATTTGGGAGCAGTTGGTAAATAATGCACTTTTAACCAGTAAACATTTGTGCCACTGTGGAGTGTGGTCACTGTAAATATAGCAGGTCCTACGCAAAACATGTCCAGTCTAACCTTGCTGGGGTTATGAGTCATGTTTTCTTCCCAGAGTGCATCCTTTAACCGTTCTTTGGTCAGCGCCTCATCTGGTCAACATCTGGTGAACGGTGATTGAGAATTTGGTGGAATCTGTCTGTCTTTCTAGCTCTGTCCCATGTTTCCTTCTGCCTTTTTTAAAGTGTTGTCCTGTGTTGATGTGTGTACAGTGACGCAGCTAAAAAAAAAAAAAACCCGTCTGACTAAATGAGGCTTGATTAATGGGCCTGTAATCTGATTATTTTAGGGGGCAGCCCTTTTCTTTTTACGCTAATTTCATAAAATGTCAGGGTCATTTCTGACCCCGGTCTTCATAGTAGATAGCTGCTTCCCTTCCACTGAAGTATTAAGTGGCATCGGGGCTTTTCCACCTTGCTTTGACTGACAGAGAATGAAGAACAGAAGAAGAGGCGGTATGTTCGAACGTGAGATCAGGAGGATTAGTTGAAACCCTGGCCCAGCTCATTGATCTTTATCTCCACAGACTAAACTAAAATCTTGTTGAAAGAACCAGGCTTATTGGGCACATTGACTTTAGGATGATTGACATGTACTCGGTAATAATTAAACAGCTGTTTCAAAGATTATTGATAGATGATATCATCTAGTGAACACTATAATAAGCAATTATGTATTATGAAGATTTACTTTTAGTCGACTTTTGCTAAGATGAACTTGTGGATGTCAGCGGAGCGACAACCTGCAGTCACATTCTGTCGCTTCCATGCTAAATCCAGAGGTGACGGTCACATACGAGATTAGCAGCAACGTCCCACTGACACTGTGTTTTGACTTTTCACACACAAGCTCACACCCACCTGCTAAAACCGCTCACTTGTTTATAGTTTCATATTGCTGTGGTGGCTGTGCGATTACTAATGATATAAGTGTAGCATGTTGGCAGTATTGATCTTAGCCGTAATTGTGCAGCCTTAACAACCGAGCCGTAAAAAAATAAACAGAAAAGACACGATTAAACTCGACAGCTCCACTTTTTTAAATGTATTGATGAGACACGTTTGTTCTTATAGAGATAAAGTGAAAGTGAAGTGTTTTCAGCTGAGAGGGTGAACAGGATCAGAGTGTGTGCCAGTGTGTGTGTGTGTGTGTGACTGACAGGAAGGTTGTGTGTTTAACCTGTGAGGCGTTCCCTCGCCATCCTGTGGGTTTGTGGATCTCCTGTCACTGACATCACTTGCTGGCTATGGGGAAGGTGGAATGCTGTGAACCTGCAGACAAGGTGACGGCACCTGGGGCAGGGTTAGCTCTGAAACATTAGTCTCCAGGACACCCCGTCCTGTACTGTCCTCTGTGTGTGTGTGAGTGTGTTTGGGACAGACCAGGTGTACAGATGGCTGTCAGGATGCGAACACAGACAAGTATACAGCCTATACATCTGTCAACTTGTGCTCACACATGCTCCAACACCGACCCGGTCTGCTGTGGATTACATTCAGATGCAGCGAATTAGCAAACATTCCTCTCACCCTCGCCTTTTAAGGCTTTTAATCACCAAAACAAAACCATAAATACTTTATACATTAGTACAGTAGCTGCCACGGATACTTTAGGAAAAATAAACACACATATTCAAGTAATATTTTCAGCAGATTCATTTAAACCGAAAGGTAGAAAACCGTCATCTGAGCAGCCTAATGTTTCAGAACAGAAATCATATGTTGTGTGTGTGTTTGGTTTGACTTGTGCTGCTCATGTTGTGGCATTAAGGATCTGACACTTTGGATTTCTAGACAATTGCTTTTCCAAATGTTCGTGATATGTCATTTCACGGCAGCATGTTGTTCACTGACACAGGTTAAGGTCTAATTTTCTGGCCAGTTAGTTCTTTGATGTGGACGGGGCTTTGCTGGGAGCAGACCCTTTTTTCTCTGCAGGGTTAGGGTGAAGCAGCTGAGCTCAGCCCTCATTCATTTTATTATTTACACCTGTGCTTTTCCTTCTGTGTGCGTGTCAAAATGGGCGGACATTGCACCGCCTCTCTTATTGCTGCTCGTCCTTCCGGGCAGAGCTGATGCTGTGAAGGACGCTGTGGACGCGGAGAAGGCACCGAGATTGGGCAGCTAAAATCTAGAGGAAAAATGGCAGCGCTGAATTTCTCTCGTGTTTCTCCCAGTAGTTTGGCTGCACAGAGACAGTGTGAAGTACAGTCAGGGGAGAGGTACGCGCTCTGAACGGGGTTTGGCTTGTTAAAGGGATTATTGTTGCTCCCTTGTGGCTGCTAACTCCTTGAACCTTCTGTCAGGTCGCTGCACAGATGCAGCACACACACACACACACACGTTTACATAGTTAGGATAATTAACGTAATTCAAATAAATAACGTTTTTTTTTTATGATAAGCATAGATTTCTGTTGTCACGGTAATAGTTTCTCTGGGGGCATCATAATGCTGGAGCTTTGTGTGTGTGTGTGTGTGTGAGAGGATGAATGGAGCTGTGCTGGCTACTGCTTCATCTAAAGTGCTTTAAAAAAAACTAAAAAACAAAACAAAGTCCAAAGCCCACACACCCACACGTCTCTCATTCTGTACTTCACACATGTAGAAATAGAAAACGGCACGTTGTGGTGTTTTGGAGGTATTTACCGACCTTCATTAGCTCGATTACTGTGCGTGTGTTACAAGCTTAGGGCCGGTTTATGGCTTCTCAGAACTGGCTCTTAAGACGAGCTGTCGAAGTCACATTACAGTTGTTCTGAGCGGCCACAGTGAAAGGAAGAATGGGGAAAAAAAATGGCCGTCACAGAGAGATCAGGGTTGGGGTGGGGGTGGGGGGGGGGGGCAGGGGGGGTTCTGATGGTGTACAACCATCCATCATTCATTTCAGAAGCAGGAGGCAGGAGGAACGTCTGTCAGCCAAGCTGTGATGAGCTGTTCCGCTCTTATTGTTGAAGAAAACACTGTAAACTCCTGCAGGTTTCATCATTACTCATATGGAGAGTTTCGCCCTAAAATAGCCGACACTTCAAACATAAAACGAATGAAATGACGCCTTATTGATCCCTGCTGGGAGGATCTGTTTTAATGGGTTCAGAGTGCAGCAAGAGAAGAGCGCCCCCCCCCCATCGTCCACCCTCCACCCCCCGGCTGAACAATCACCATCTTTTAGCCTTTTGTTAGTTAAAAAAAAGCTGTTAAGTGAATAATTAGTTTCACTCCTCTTTAAATTACCTGCTATTTAGAATTTTAATTGTTACAAAGGTCAGTCCGTGCACGGAAACACGCACACACACATACACACACGCACAAATGCTTCTGTCATTAGAAGTGGTTGTCCCGGCGACGACACAATGCGGCCAAATTGACACCCCTTTTTCAGCCAATTGTAGCCTTGCTAGATGTCGAATGAGCGGAGAGAAGGAGATACGAACTGCAGCTCCAGGAAGACGGACGAAGGCAAAGCACGGCGGAGGGAGGGACGGAGGGAGGGAGGACTGTAAAGAGCAAGTTGTGAAACCACTGAAGTCAGGCCTCATTTGTCCTCCGTAATGAAGCAACCCCCGGACAAACCTCTCCATCTTTGTTCCCGTGGACAATGGCTGTGCAGTGGGAGAGAGAATCATCTGACACATGAACTCCCCGCGGTCAGCTGTGCTCAACAGGCTGGACCAAGGGAGGGAGCAGGGGGGAGGGGGAGGAGGACGGGCCCAGCCCTGACAGAGTTACTTTTCTTTAGCATCAAACGGGAACTATTTTAACTTTGCCTTCATTTTCCAAAACAGGTTGCCGGCCTTAATTTAAAACAAGGTTTATTTAGTATCATATCTGCTATAAATTTTATTATAAAAAAAGGATTAAAACTGCCAGACTTTACTCATTAAATACTTAATTCAGCTGAGTGAGGGGCCAAGGCCTCATGTTCTCTCTTTTAAGGTAATTGCTGCCATGATCTGTCTAATTACTAATTAATTTTATTTAACTGGCAGGATGAAGGTCAGATTCATAGGGAAAAAGCAAGAGTACATTACTCAGAAAGAAAAACAAATGTGGCAAAACAAAGAACAGGCCAAGAAAATGAATTGAACTTAATTAAAGTCAGCATATGAATTGATTAGGCTGAGCAATATTAGAAGAATTGAGTTGCATTTGACTGGAGTTGTAATAGTAGTTTTACTGCTGTGTTGTACAAGCTGTGTTAGGCCAACAGCCATGTTTGATCGTCTGAGTCTGGGTAATGTATTTGTCGATTAGCTTTAGCGTCAGTGTTTCAAGTGTCAAGGGTTTGAAAAGTTTGTGTTCTGATCCCTTCAACTTCAACTGGATCATAAATACAGAGAACGCACAGCACACACAGGAGGAAAAGGCTGAAACTGCAAATGAATATATGTGTGTTGAGCACAAGGAACTAAGATTAATATTCTGTCCAGACACACACAGAGCATGATGACATATCTCATACTCCAAACAAACATGGATACCTGTTACAAATTATCCTGAGGGTTTCTTGGACGGTTCAGTACAAAATTCAACCCAGTCCAGCTGAAATTTATCTCCGAGGGCCACACTTCAAAAATTCATAGAGCTGTAGGACTTTGCATGAATTTAATCGAAGTTTTTTTTTTGAGAAAACCCATGACATGAACTGAGAGGTACACACTGACACACTGCGTTTGTGTCAGTGTGTACTGACCCACACCCACACTTTCATTTACCTTCTGGAGGCTGCAGTAAGTCCTGAACCAGATGGTAATACTTTATTATTAACCGGTGTGCAGTGTAACAGAGTACTGACATGTTTGTACAAATAGACTATAAGCTAGCAAGAGCCATGAGCAGCATCACACACTGAGGTGACTGTGGAGAGGCCGTCTCCCTCGGTTCGTACAGTACTGTGATCCAGCACACATGAGCGGTAATTAGCACAGGATGCAAATACCTTCAATCTAGATGACCTTTCCTTATTTGGTAATGATTTTCTCTTGGCTTAAGGCTCATTTAGCTTAAGACTTATTGTTCTTCTCTCATCCTTCTGACGTCACAGCATCTCAAACACCTTCCTTAAAGGTCCACAGACACACATCCTGTTGTTGTTGTTGTTGTGCAGTAAATATTTTAAACATTCTCGGGACACATGTACACACACACACGAAACCTGAAAATGAGCATTAAATGTCACCTTTAATCGTTTGTTAATCATTTGGACAGTGAAACACCCATCGCAGTATTTTTGAGTCTAAGGTGATGTCCTCTCATATCTCATTTTGTCCAACCAACAGTCCACAAGTGTGTTTTAACAGTTGACAATCACCAGAGTGAGCACAGATGATCCAGGACACAGTGACAGCTATTTGCTGTTTGTGTTTTACTTTAGGTGTGAGGTAAATTCAGGAAGGGTAGGCCTTTATCTATATATATATATAACCACGACTGCATCCCTTATGGTAACTGCAGTTTTTAGCATAAATGAATTCTCTACACGTGCGTGTATGTGTAAGTGGGTCACGAGTAAAAGACAAACAACCTCCACTTTGCAGAGTGAGAGGAAAACTCTGGAACAGCCCATTCTTCCATCCACCAGTTCGCTGGCTTTGATCTAAAAGAAAACCCACACGTTTGGACAGAGCAAACAGAGCGTACAGAGCTGGACAGCCAGCGGGCTGAGTGACCTTTTTTTTTTTTTTTTTTTTTCCTCCCCAGATCCTCTTTCTTGTGGAAGCTTCCCCTCATCTCTAAAACGAGCCACTTATTAAACTCACAGAGGTCTGCGGTGCCACGCTTTCTCCCCTGACAGCCCACGGTCACACAGCTGCTGCTCGAAAGCAGCCTGCTTATCACCTGTTGCCACTTGAGAACACACACGGGCAGTTGTGGATGTATGTTAGCTGTTAGCTCGACTTTTGGCGTTCTAATTACTCTGGACAGGTGCTGTTGTTGTCCTCACCTTTAGATGCGTGAATGTGTCTCTGTCTTCTTTTTTATTTTTGCTGTGCAGGAGGAAACTGGAACTGATTATGTTTCAGCTTTTGCTGTTTTTGAACTTTGTGTGGACATGTCCTTCTTTACTACCTGCGTTTGTGTCAGTGTCTCCTGGGTGTAGGCAGGAGGAGGTCAGACAGTAATCTTCACAGTGGACACTAGTCAGATTATACCAGATTACTGCTCTCTCCACTGGACATAAAAGAGTCCAGCTCTACTGGAGGCCACGGGGCTTGATTGGTTTTTTTAACCTTCGTGCCTGAGCCCAAAATGATTTGTGCTGCTCACATGACAGAGACGTACTTGGATGTTAAGGCGAGTGGACTGTGGAATCACATAGGCTTACTCTGAGACTTAAAAAGAAAGCTCTCGTTTCCCCCTTATTTCATCTGGAAGATAAAGTCCTATTAATGCACGTTATCGGTGTTTACACATGGAAACACATCAGTGCCTGCCTGCTGTTAGTGTTTGTGTACGTGTTTGTGTGTGTGTACACCTGGGCTGTTGGCTTACTGTGTAAAAAGTCAGCAGAAAGCAGGGTTAAGATGACAGTCAGATGGGATTAGAAGGTTGAGACCTGGACTAGACGCGAATCTGTTTTACCACGTCCGGGACAGACAGACGCTTTCTGGCCTGCTTTCCGCCGCACAGCTTCACCTCACTGTGCTTGTATTTTAAGCTATCCCAGCATTCAATACAGGCACCAGCATGTGTTTTTACGCTTCCACCGTCGCTGATATTTGATATTTGAGCTCAGGGGTCAGCTACTGTGCTGCAGCTCTGCAGCTGGTGAGGATTCAGTGTCTTTCTCAGGGACATTTCACCTAAGAATGTCCCATCTATTTATTTATTAATTTTTTAAAAAGTTACTTATGATCAGGGGTCAGCTGATAGCAGCTCCAGACTAATTCTGTTTTATACAGCTGCACTGTGCTCACTTCAGGTACACTGAAAAAGTGAGTTGGCTTTAAATGCCGTGTGTGTTTAACAGGCAGGGAGCGTCTAATAAAAACATGCTGCTGAGTTATGGGAAATGTAGGATCCAGCGTCTTTGGGGTTTGACTCTTATTAGGTGCTTAAATGATCTTCGCCTCTGCTGCTTTGATTTTGATCATTCTTTTTTTTTTGAATTTGTCTCCCACACGTCCCCCAAACTTCATGAAAGAGCAGTTTTAAATCAGCAGAATCGTCTTTTGATGGATCTTATAATTCGACAAGTCAACAAATACCTGTGCATAGTGTAACAGTTGCAATCAGGTGGTGCCCTCACATATTAACTGTAGATACCACAGCCTTGTAAAACAAGTAGCTTTTTATCTGCTTTGATGATACAGTTTAAAATCAGTCTGCAGTGTAAATCCTTCCTGCCTGCTGCTCTTGCACGCTCCTATCCCAACCCTGCAGCCACTTCTTTTTTTGTGTTTGTAATAGGAACCAAATGACCTCAGTTGTTCAAATCTAGTTTGTGTTTTTTTTTTTGGAGATTCTCCACCATGACTGCATCGTATTTGTGCAAATCATACTCCCAGTGTTGCCCTTACTGGTGCTGTATTATCAGTGTAAGGGCTGCATCCACGCACACGTAACCTCAGGCAACAGATGTCACTGGTAGTAAAAACTAGAAGAGGCTTATGTGGCAGCCTGTAATGCCTCTGCCAACCTAATGCCCAATACCCTACCCTGCCAGCCAGCGTGTGTGTGCGCATGTGTGTGGTTGTGTGTGTGTGTGTGTGTTTGGTGTGGGCTGTCTGATGATCCGGTCCAGGCTAGATGCTCTCTGCTTCCTCTCACAGTCACTGCGGGCCCTCCCTGTGTGGGGAGGAGTGCCAGCCATTGAAACATGCTGCCCCTTTGTGTGGATATCTGTGTGTGAATGTGTGTGTGTGTGACGCTGAAACCTGTCTGAGGCACCGAGAGGCCGGTGCGATGAGGCGCTGTGATTTTTGGTGGAAGAGAGCTGACTGTCTGGGTGTAAATGTGTGTGAAGAGTAAAAACAGGTGGCTGCTCTGTTTGTCCATCTGTCCCCTCTTCCACAGCAGCTGTGTCTGTCCTCTCCTCTCTTTCCCCTGCATGTTGTTTCTGCTCAGGTCAGGGGTCACAAACCACGTCGATCCACGGCGGCCATACTTTCCCATAAAACGCTTTTGGTGCCACAGAGCAACAGTAACGGCCTTCATCTGGCTGTTTGCATGTGTCTGCTGGAGGGAGCGGTGTCGCAGCTTTGTGTTTCAGAGGCTGTTCTTTGTGAGGGACGTGAGAGGTTGAGGCCATGTGTAGCTTTAAGTAGAGCTGCAGTGCCAGGTTTTTTTTTATTTTTTTTATAATAACTTTATTTATAGAACACAGTTCAAAACACAGTTCTAAAGCGCTCATCTGTTAGAATGACCTTTGGATTCGTGTTCTCCTCCCTGACCAAGGCCCTTCTTGCCCGGTTCCTCGAGGAAGAGTCCTGCTGGTTCCATTTCACAATCATGAATTAAACAATTCCCTGAATAACTGCTTCAGCTCCACAAGTGTGTTATAATACGCTGCTGAAAATAGTCCCCCAACAAATCCACTATTCACTCCTAAAGAACATTAGTTAAAAGCTACAGTGTCCAGCTGTATTCAAGTGTGTGTGTGAGAGACAGGGACAGAGACAGAGACAGAGAGACCTGGAGCAGTGTCTGTCCTACATCTCATACTGTGTGAGCCAAGTCTGCTCTTATCAGCTCAAGATAAAGAGAAAGGCTTCACTTTGGCTGTTCAGCTTATCTCCCCCCCCCCCCCCCCCCCCCCCCCCTTCTCCTCTCTCTCTGTCTCTTTTTCCTCCCTCTCTCCTTCTGTCTCTCTCTGTTTATCCTCTCTCTTTCTCCATCTCTTCTCATCAAATGGTGAAGGACGACTGATGCCAACAGTTATGTGAATTAGCTTTTTAATGTAAAAATGCAGATCTGTGACAGGCACAGTCACAGTATAGCTAACAGCTCCTTCTTCTCTCTGTGAAAACAGAATCAGGGCTTTAGCTGTCTCCTTCAATCGCTGTCTGATATCAGTTCAACTTTTCAGCTGCACCTCCCTCAGAAAGACCCATGTAAAGCCTCCACCCAGCTTCCCCCTGCTGCTGCTGCTGCAGCTTTTTAACACAGGGAAAGTCCCTGTTATCAGAATGCTAAAAGCTGTTGTTCCACTTCTTTTAGCTTCTGTTATTTTTCCTCATTAAAATGTGTTGGTGCAATGAGCAGCAGCAGGATGCATTATCAGCTCTTTAGCAGATCTTTGACAGAAGCGAGCGCTGTTTGTAAAAAAAAAAAAAAAAAAAAAAAAAAATTATATCAGCTGTTCGGTCTTTCACTTCTCTTCCCCCGTCCCCGTTTTCATTCTCTCTCTTTTCATTCATTTCCATCCCGCTCCTCCATCATCCTCTCCCTCTTCTCACGCCTCACCTCTCAGCCGCTTCTCTCAGTTTTCTCCGTCTTTCTCACGCCCACACTAACAGATGGGTCGTAGCTATTGTTTCACACAGCAAACACGGCCAATTTTGTAGGGCTCTGACAGCAGTTAGGAGTGTGCTTTATATCTGTGTGTGCGTGGACTTATTAGAGACGGAAAGAAATCGACCAACCCTCAGCTCAGAGTTAGCAGTTATCAGTATGCAGGCTCAGCTCTGCCTTAGAGCCTCAGCTCTGGGTATCTGACATACACGATCTCCACCGGAGAATCCAGCACCGCTTACATTGACTGAATGTGAAACACACGGAAACGCACACAGACGCACACGTATACTCAGCTCATGCTTGAAAGTGTGTGGATTCTTAGTAGCACTGTCTGAATATTAACACTAGCTCCCACTGTTCCCTTCTCTGTGGATGGAATGTGAAAATAATAACAACACAGTTAGAGCCACAGCGATTCCCCCGCCGGACACAAAGTGTCCCGGCACCACCACCTCTCTGCGCCTAATTGTTCCCCATGAAATCAAGGTCAGCACCAATGCTGTTACCGTCCTGTTCATTTTCTTTTTTTAGATTTTTTTTTTTTAGATCTAACTATCTATTTATCCCACATGGTAATGAAAGAGTTTGAGCCCTTGATAAGAAAGTGATGAAAGGTGCCATCATTGGTCACCGGCCTATCTAACTATCTGACTCACTCAGAGAGTGGAACCATCGAGGTTGAAGGAAACCAGAGTCCTGGAGGGAATAAATGTTCCGGGGTTGTGTTTTGCTGATTGGCATAATCTGTTCTCTGAATCCAGGCTGTCCAAATATAACAAAATGTACTCGATATACTAAAATATCTTAAAGGCCATTCCAGGAACTTAACGGAAGCAAGTGCAAGAAGTATTTCATGTGCTGTTTTTGTGCTTTTTTTAAAGGCAGTGAGATTCAGTGACTAACAGTTACCATCACTTCATTTACCAAGGTCAGCTTACTGGAAAAAAAAAAGTGAGAAAACACTGTAACAATGGAAATCCAAATGCAAATATAACAACTGTGGAAAAAAAAAAACAATTGTATCAATGGGACTTTTTACAGTGTCAACTTAAAAACTGCTGCGTCAACACACTGATTTAGCGTGAGACCACTTCAGACTCCTCAGTTGTTCCCACTTTTAAGTCTTTGGACCTGAGCTGATTTTCCGAGGTAACATCATCAGCATATCAGCGGACGTCTCAGCATGAAAACTCTCCTGTGACCTCTCTGTTCTGTAGCTGCAATCAAATATTCATGATGAAACCTCGCTGTGTATCTGGAAGGCCGTGACTCATAACTCCTCCTCCTCAGAGGGAAAACAGTGAACCACGACGGAGGCCTGTACTGAATTCAGCCCATAAAACTTGATGCAACCCAAGTCCTGTAGACTCACGTTTCTAAGTCTGCAGGGGAACTTTACGCTGAACCAGCTTGAAGAACGTAACTCTTGGCTTCATTTCTGATTATCAAAGGAAAAAAAAAATAAACATGACCCACAGATTCATGCTTCTCTCGTCAACGAGGCGTTTCCATTCGCAGTAAACTTATTAAACTGCTGTCTTATCATAAGTACACATCCATAAAGCAGCCACCACAAAATAAAATGCCACTTGATTAGTGATTAATTGATTCATTAAAAAAATGTAGCTGTTATCAGTAGTCTGACAGTGCTTGGACACTACAGTATACACAGCTGCTCCTGGTCTCTCCCTCTCCCCCTCCTCCTCCTTCCTCCTCCTCCTCCTCCTCCTCTCTCACCTTCACACACGGAAATGATTTCTCTTCTCTCCTCTCATCCATCTTTTCAGAACGAGTCGTTTGTTTTCACATCACGAACTGTCTAAGGAAACTTTGTCGACACACTTGAGTAAAAGGCTATCGGTCAGAAACGGTTTCATAATACAGGATATGAGCTCGACTCCCGTGAAAATTCTCAGCCACTGAGAAAAATATATAAGGGGAAGGCAGGTGAGAGGAGGGGAGCTGGCAGCTTCATCAGGGCTTCTTGTTTCTTTTGCTGATGCGTCTGCTGAGCTCCTGTTGTCTTTGTGAAATTCCTTGCTGAGTAAAGAGCTCTGGAGAAACACCAGCAGCCCAGACAAAGACCGTGACCACACTTTAACTCTTATCTGCCGTTTGCAGAGACTTAGATACATAAGCAGGGAGGCATACACATATATACACATACTGTATCACTTTAATGAAGCCTCATAATACCGTGCAGAGGGTGAGGGGGGAGGGGTTGGACCAGGTATTGCCACCATGATGCAGGAAAGTGGCTGCAGCACCATCTCAGATTTTATTCAGAGTCTAAAACATTTCTAACCTTGTCTGATCTGACACAGAATGACCCACCATTATTCTCACCAGTGAAACTGCTTTTATTTTGTCAACCAATCACTTATGTAACACTCCTTTCACTCTAATTCCCATACCATAAATAACCCAGTTTATGTACATGCCCTGTTATCAGTCACTGGATACGATGAGGTGACGAACAGTCGACGTTTAAACTGGAGTTTGAACCGCTTTTGACTTTAACCAGTTTGTGTTTTCACTTCAGTTTCAGCAGATTGTGTCGGAGGGATTTGTCAAAAACTTGTGAACCAGCTGATCAGATTTGGGCGCCGGCCCGCATCTGGGATTTGTGCCAAAAGAAGGCGATGAAGTTTTCTTGGTTTTTATCTCATTTTCCCTGAGAGACGAGTCCTTTTTCGAACGGTTCTGTTGCTTAAATGGGAACGCGGCGGTGATTAATGGGATCGGCCTCTGAAAAAAGTAAAAGCTCTCCTTTGAGTGCTTTGATGTGTGGCTAGCTGCTGTATTATGTTTTCGCTAATCACTGCTGTGGCTTTTCCGTGCCGGGCCTCACTGACTCACTGGAATCTGCTGAAGAAGAGGAGGAGGAGGAGGAGAGGAAAAAAAAATAGAAAGACTTTATTTGTTGTCTCATGAATCTTTGTGTGTTAAGTCGATTTTTCCACTGTGGTGGAGTCTCAGTTGTTCTCGCGTCCTGCCACATGGATCGTACACACGTGCTGTATCTTTCCATCGCCTGTCGAGGCTTCGTAAAGGAATGTGCAGCGAGATACGTGCACGCTCCCCAGGTGATTTCTGTGTTTGGTTCGGACTGCGTCAGCTCGGTCTCATCTCATCTGGACCCAATCACGCCACCATAAACCGCAGGAGGCCCAGGGGAATCTTGCTTTTCACCTTTTTTTTTTTTTTTTTTTGTCTCGGGGGTTGATTGCCATGTGGACTGTGTATGACGCAGGGTTTTTTCTTCTCAATTTCTTCTGTTCAGCTCTGAAAAACGCAACAAGATAAGATTCTTCTTCTTCTTCATGGTGCGACTTCAGCTGTGGGGCCTGAGGTTTCTTCACAGAAGGAAAAAATAACTTGTTAATAAAACCGAGAGAGCGTATTCCCTCTGATTAAATTGCGGCGTCTAAATCTTCTGAGCTGCTGCTATAATTAATAATAGTCTTTGTACTGCACTTCTTTCTTTTTTTTTTTTTTTGGTCCAAAAACTTGCAAAGCATGAATGAAATGAAAATTATGAAACAGTCAGCTATTATAAAAGGACTAACAAGATAATTAATGAAGACTTGCACTGCTGACTGCTCGCAGCCTTTAAAAGTGCTGCCAGCTAAAAGCCCGACGTGTAAATTCTGAAACAGCTTCCTCTCCTTTCTGCGGCCTGGTTTTCTCTTCGCCCGTCCACCATCAATCAGCATATTAGCAGTCTTTGTACTCGTCCTCTCGTTTTTTTCTCCCTATCTTTCTTTCTCACCACACCACAGCAGCAGGCTGGATCCAGAGCTCCGTGATCCGACCGCTGTCGTCTCTCTTATTATTAATTATCTAACTTATTAATATCATGGGCTGCCGAGGCCCTAAAAGGTGTCCAGGATACAGACTCAGACCTAATGTGTAATACTGTCCACGTCCCGGCAGGCCTAATTTAACATCTCTGCTTGTTCCTCTGTGCAACACACCGGTAATGAAGAAGTAATGATGGTGTTATTTAGTGTGTACCTGTGAGCTGCTGCAGAGTATTCGTGGAAGCACTGTGAGCATTTTTAGCCGTTCTAAAAATGGTTCGGTTTGCCGGTCTGCCACTTTTGTCTAGACTGAAATATCTCAACAGCTACTGGCTGGATTCCCAGGAAATTTGGTGCAGATACCCACAATTCCCAGTAAAATTCACCTTCATGACTTGTTGTGTTCCCCTGACTTTTCCTCTGGTGCCAGCAGCAGGTCGAATATGTCACTTATCTCGTGAAATATTTAACATCCACTCGATGTGGCACAGATTTTGGTTTCTCCTGCGGCCTTCAGCTTCAGCTTCAGAATTATATCTCGTACAAGACTTTATGACCAAAAACTCTTACAGAGAATTGCCACCTGAATCTCCAGCCCGCCCACCTCCAGCTTTACAGCACTTTCGAGACAGTTTCGGTTCATTGTTTCGATGTCTGACCCACAAGTTTTAGGTCGCTCTCGCCTTTCGACTGCTGCGGGAAACTTTTCTCTGAGAAAAGACGAGGTGGGGAACATGGTGGAGCATTTAGCAGCTTAATAAATAAATAAATCTTTCTGACGTACAGTTTTATGCAAATGTTTGGCCACTCTTTGGGCAAACATTTGCATTTTGAAGTGATAAGAAGTAACTACCCCTGCAGCACACAGAAATTAAAATCAAGCCTTTCCTCAAATTTTAATGTTTCTGTCAGTTTTTTTTTCATTAACTTAAAAAATAGAAAAAAAATAAACAGTTGTGGTATAGACAAAAGTTTTGACACCCTCCTGATTCAGTACTCGGTGACCTCCTCTTTGGCAGGTATCGCAGCCTGCACACATTTTTGTAACCAGCTAAGTTTCTGTATCCAGGATCATTGTCCTGTTGTAGAAACCTGCGTCTCTTTAGTTTCCACCTTCTTGACTGACTTCATGACATTGGTATCCAGAATTTTCTGCTGTTTCGTGAAATCCAATCTTCCCTGTATCCGTGCAGTGTTTCCTGTGCCGCTGGCTGCTACACAACCCTGAAGCATCTCTATCCCCAATCCTAACAGTTGGCGAGGTGCTCCTTTCATCAAATGCTGCTCTTTTTAGCTTTGTTTGTCCACATGACGTCTCCAAAATGACAGTGGCTTACCCAGGTGTTGCTTTGCATTACTTTTCTGACTTTAGTTCACAGGTTTCCTTCTGGTGGACTCTTTCATGTGTGCAGTTAGCCTCATTCATTCATGGCTGTTGAGTGTTCCCACAGAGTTTATTCAGGTGTGAACTGTCATCAGCCGACAGTTCCTAATGACAATCCTTGATCTGAATCACAAGTCTTAAACCAATTCATGTCTAATGAGTTTATTAGGTCCTGCATGTTTTACAACTTTTGCACGTCACTTTTTTTTTTTTTCAAAATTTTAAGTTCATGAATTAAAAAGTGAGTTTGTTCAAATAGGTAAATTTGTCGGGGGTGGCCAGACCCTGTGACTACATCTACTACTTCACTACGACTGCTTAAGATCAAAAACACTTTGGACAGTTTGCTTTTCTTGACAATTTCTTGAAACATTATGGCCTCACAGAGCCAGTAGCATGGCTGTACACTCTTAGTCTTGTTACACAGTTGTTGCCACTAACACTCCCTCAGAGAAAACAAGGGGGATGGTGAAGTACCTCGTAGGTGTTGGCATAGCAACCGGTTCTACTTCTTATAATATTAGGGGAAATCATAAGAGTAGTTAGAATGTATGTTAGACCAGTTTCAGGTTTCAGATCGCTAAAGGAGCCTATGGTGTCTCTGTGATTATAAAATGCATCACACACAGTCTCTACTTTAAATGAGCGCGTCCACTTTTTACTGTGAAGCTTTCACTTTTATGTTTAGACTTTCTGTAGCTCATTGTCCTGCATGCCTGCAGATACCATCAGCCTGCAGAGCCGTGTCATGGCAGTGGAAGATTGGCAGGAGTCTGTATAACAAAACACAGACGGCACACACACACACACACACACGCACACACACTCGCAAGCCCAGGAAACGCTCCCTCAAAGTCCTAAATAAAACACCCACACACTCACAAACAGACCCCTGTGTGAGTGGAATTCCACAGGCTCAGCACAAACCGGCTGCAGAGGAGGCAGAGACCGAGTAGAAAAGGCCTCTACAGAACCCTTTTTTTACAAACATCTCCCCTCTTGTAACAGGACCAAGAAGCAAGTCAGTGGAAAACTGGACACTTATTTTGTTAAAGGATGCTTGAGGCGAGATTTTAAAAGCTGCGCGTGAGAGTAAACATAAGCACGACCCTGTCCTCCTCCGGGTGAACCTGAGAGACGCTCAGCAAACTCGTGTTTTTATGAGAAATATGGCACGGCTGCCCCCATTTGACCCCCCCCTCCACATGACACATTCATTTGATCCATTGTTTATAGAAAACGTTTTATTTTTTTTATTGGAGCTTTAATGTTGATAGAAAAGAAGGAATTTGCTGGCGAGGACATTTGAGTCCCGCGTATGACTCGATTAAAAAGGAGGCAGAAATAGTGAGTTTGCAGAACTTGTTCCTCCTTAAAATGTCACGGTCCTTGAGCAAGGCACTAAACCAGCAGCTGGTCAGTGGCAGTGACAGTAAGAGGACTAGTTGTACTGAAGCACACGGCTACCACAAATATAACCGTCTGTGACTAAAACATGTAATTTGCCGGGGGGCTTGTGAAAAAAAAAAAAGCCTGTGCGTAGATAATAAAAGGCTGAAGAAACAGAGCGAGGGCTTTGAGACATTTCTGACTCCTGACTCAGTGTTTGATTACGCTCATTATGCTCCAAACACTCATCGTTTCACCAAAATACAGCTAAACACGCCGCTCTCGTGTTGCATCACCCTCCAAAGCTCTGTGAGAAGCAGTGGATTTAACTATATTTGGGCAAAACTATAAGTATTTGGAACGTACTGAGCATATGGTTTGGCAGCAGAGAAGTGGATTATACTGCTGGAGCGGTTTGTTTCTATGGACATGGGATACTTGTCTTCTTGTTTCCACTGGAATCCATCGTAACAGACATGAACTCAGCCTGACCACAGCCGGTTCATCTGTGAAGGATATTACATGTGTGCATTACATGCCTTACAGTGTTTTTTACAGCTACGTTTCAAGCCTGCAGGGGTGGGTTTCCAGGTATCACTTAAAGGAGCAGGCTAAATGAGTAGAGAAGGCAACACAGCCTCAGAGGTGGTGCAGCTGAGTTGGGGTTGTAATGTTTTTTAGAATGAGATGTAAAGTGTAACCTGTGTATTTTTCGTTGTCTTGCCACATCTTTCATCTGAGGAGAAGCAGGCTTTTATAATGATGTTTCAAGTTTTAACTTTTAGTTTTTACTGGGCTGTTATTTTTTTTTGAATGAGGGTTTATCAAGTCATAAGTTTACTGAAGTCACAGTAATGACTCTGAGCCAAAGCCACTTTGTTCAGTGTTCAGCCTGCCTCTGCCTCCACTCAGTCCATCTCATCTCTGCCTTAGATTCTGCGTCCTTTTACCTCCTCCTCCTCTTCATACACTGAACTCTTCCATCCCCAGTTTTATTCTCCTCCACTTCAGTCAGGACTCCCCCCGGCTGAGGCAGGCTCGGCCTCCTGCGGGGCGCTCTGCCAGGATCCGCTCCAGGCCCGAACCACGCAGTTTGTGGAGTTTGTGCGAAAACAACTCAATGAAATAATTAAGCATCTCGTTCAGGGATAACAACGCTTCTGAATTTCAAATTGATTACCGTTCTCATTGTGGACGGGAAATTCTTACAAGACGTTGAGTCTCCTTCTGTCTGCCTTTGACCCTCTCGCAGTCTTTTTGCGTCCACATGTAACCACACTGTAGTTTGATAGATGGGATTCTTGGTGCTTGTTGTAGCAACAGAGCATCGCTACCAAACACAGCCGATGCTTGCTGGTCATATTTTAGCCAAGTCAGCAGCATGATTCAGGCTGATCTGTGTTTTTATGTTTTTTATAAAAACACTTACCCACACACACACGCACACACAAGCACACACAAACACACACACACATATGGCTGTATGGTAAGTCTTGTTCAGCAGGTTTAACTAGTCAGGCAGTGATATGTGAGGCTCCGGCTTGGGAGCAGTACATTCTCAGCAGAAGTGTTTGCATTAGTGTGTGTGAAATGACTCGGGAACCGTGTTGTTACCTGAGTTGTGTTGTAATGATAAATCAGATAATCAGGACAAATGGGCACGAACAGGTTAACAGAGCTCAGCATTGGCTCAGCAATATTTATTAATGTCGAACTATGCATTTCAAGATTAGTGGAAAAGGAAGTTTGTTTGAACAAAGTATTGAGTCATATGTACACACACACACACACACACACACACACACACACACACACACACACACATACACAAACACACACACACACACTCACTGGTTTAAATGGAAAAACCTAGAATAATCTTTTCATCACTGTGTGTAGCTCATACACAACAATGTGCTCACACACACACACATTCACGGGCTGCTCCTCGTCTCCCTAATCCTGTCAGTCCATTGGGCCGTTCCTCTCCAATGGAATGAAAAGCACATCGCCATAGAGACCACATCAATGCACGAGAGGTGAGCCGAGGAGATGAGAGGAGAGAGAGAGTGAATGAAGGAGAGCGAGAGAGAGGGGGACAGAGCAGAGTGGAAAAAGAGGAGATACTGAAGGAGGAGTGGAGCAAAAGAATGGGCTGGAGGAATAACTTTATAGAAAATAAGGTAATAAATCAAAAACATAAATCTGAAACAAGATAAATGATTAAAACAGTTCCAGCAAATACCATCAGTTTGGAAATAAAGCCTTAAGATAAAAGTGACTCTGAAGAAGAGATTTAAGAGAGGATACTGGCAGTGAGCTTCACAGCTGAGGGCTCAGACAGCACAGGCCCTCAGTCACCTTCAGTGAGAGGTCAAGGTTTTGGAAACCTTAGTAGGGCTGAGCTAGAGGATGTTAAGCAGCGATTCAAGGCTTTAAAAACACACCGTAAAATCTTAAAATCAATTCTAAAACTCACAGGTAACCAGCAAAGGGCAGGGAGGACTAGTTAACAGCCGGGCGGCAGCGTTGTGTGTCAGCTGTAGTCTTTGGATGTTCCACCTGCTCATACCAGGATAAAAGACAAAGACTGTAGTCCAGTCTGCAGGAGATAAAAACATGGCTAACCTTACATAGGAGCTAATATAGGACATAACTTAGAATAACAACACCTGGATTACAAGGCTCTTTTTTTATTATTATTGGATAAAATGCCCAGAGTAGATAAGAGATTGTTAATGCTGCTAGTGCTGGGATCAGGTGGTGTGCTTAGGAAAATTATTGGGCATCCAGTCCTTCACCAAGGCAGGACATACAGCTGCATATCATCTGCATAGCAGTAGAAATCAGTGTTATGTCTATGCATGATCTGCCGCAAGGGGTACCGAGAATAGAGCCATGTGGCATCCCACAAAATAGTGGAGCATAGTCCAGCAACATAGTCCGTCCAAATAATAACAACTACTGCCAGCTCAGCCATGTAGCAACGTCCTCCATCATCACAACAGTGAATGTGAAACAACTCTGCACTGAACAGTTTGAATATCATATATATATATATATATATATATTCATTAAAAACCCGTATCCTGTATTTATATTGTGAACACATCATCAAACCAGTTTGTAAAGTTACTGCTCAGACACTGAAAGCACAATTCAATATGAATTCATGATGTAATATATCAGGCTACGGTGAGAATGTCTTGTAATTTGTAGATATTATTCAGTGACTATAAATCAATCTGTTTGTGCTGGTATAAAACTGCAGTGAGGTAGTATCAGATCAGTCCAACGAGCTGCAGCAGCCAATCACTGACAGTTTTTTTTAATAAAGGGGCGTATCGGTCTGATCCTTCAGCGAAGGACACTCATGTCTTCTCCAGGCAGCCTCCTCGCTCCTCCTTGCGGTAATCAGGGAATTGATGGCTGACGGGAACGATTTCCTGGTCACCCAAGGTAAATTTTCATTGATCCAGCGGGCTTCAAATCAATCCTGTACTTGAGTGCGGTCAGGCTATATACAGAGCACTGAGCAGTAATTCGGAGATGAGAAGACTGATATATCGTCACCTCACATGCGTTTTGAAGGTCTTTGCTTTTCGACTCTGTTCTGTTCAGGTGTTCCAGTAAACCATGTTAGTGTGACAGTGAGTCAGCAAGAACGCAGGACCCTGAAACAGAAGCAGCTGGATTCAGCCCTCATTCCTTTGATTATGTACACCTGTGCTTTTCCTACTGTGACATGTCAAAATGTCTTTGGGTGAAAAAGGCCTACAGGTCAGCTCTGTTCACCTGAGTGGAAATTTTGGAATGGAAATTTTATGATGACTATATTTTTAACTCCAATTGTGAAATACGGGACACGACTAATTCAGCTTTTGACAAATGTTTGAAACCAGGATGCTTCTCAAAGCTTTCTTTTGGCACCCTGATGGGAATGCTTTAATTTAGGTTAACATTTCCGACTGTGGCTCACACTTTACTTAGGTTTGGCTGAAACTTGGAGGGATAATTTTTTTTTTCTTAATGGCGTCATTTGTTTGGGATGACACGTTTCCTTCTTTGGTAACAGATGGCAACATCTGTTTCACAATGACTAAACCTTGTATTGGTAGAGTCTTAACAATCCTGCATATAATCCAGGCTGATGACGTTTGCAGGTCTGAATATCTATTTTTGGACAGGGCAGAGAGGCAGTCTTCGGGGGGGGGGGGGGGTGGCTGCCTTCCCCAGTGACCCCCTAACTGAAGGCCTCCCCACCCAGCTGTTCCACTTTTAACCCTGGCACCAATGAGGTCAGTGAGTGTGGGTGTATGTATGTAGAGGGAGGGGGGGGGGGGGTACTTCCAGCAGGCCTTGCGGGTGGGTGGGTGCCTCCCCACTGTCACTGTCCGTCTTAACGCCGGTTTACTTTCCCCCCCTCTGAAGTCAGACAGCCAGTCCTGCAGCCAGTCAAGCAGCTGCTCAGTCTGTGGAGAAAGTGGACACTTGAAGAATTAGGCCAAACGCTTCCCAACAGCAGATTTTCTTTGAGGTGGAGGTGCCGGATTCACCCGTTACGGATGCCAAGATGACTCGTGACTCGTAAGTTTCAGAGGGTAGTTGACAAGCGGTGGAGCTGCTGTAGGATTTAGCGGTCAAGAAACTGCTGTAGTTACATATCAAATAGAAGGAGACTTAATCAGCTGTATTAAACGTGTCAGTATCCTTACTTTCAGTATAATCACCTATAAATCACCTATAAAGCAGGTGTAGCATTTACAGTACGAGCTCTGAGGGATCTTAGAAGCCAGTTTATGATAGAGGATTAGCCCGGTCTTTGAGTGTGTCTGCCTGCCTTTCTACCCGTCTATCCACACTCTAGTTCAGCTGTTCAACCCCAAACGTTCAACCCAAGATGACAAACTAGCTTTAGCTTTTAGCACCATCCACTTATTCATTTATTATTTGGAGCTCCTGTCTAAAAAAAAAAAAAAAAGCGTCTCTCACCAGCTTTTGTATTTATAGAACTGCAGTGGCTGTTAAACTCCTGCGGGTCCAATCAAAGGGAGTTTCTCGCTCAGTTGCAGGATGGGATTCGTCTCTCCGTGAGGTGGTGGGGCGCCTCTGCTTCTGCCTCTGGTGCTGCGGTTTTATTTCCTGAAGGACCTGCAGTGAAGAAACGTGTATAAAGCTCTTTGCAGACTTGCTCCCTTTGGGTTATTATGATCGTTCATGTTTGTGGGTGGGGGGGGGTTTATGCCCCTCTGCAGTTTGCAAATTCAGCATCTGTTGTGTTGTATCAGTGCAAACACTGAGGAGAAGATGGTGCTGATTTGTTGCCCTTGAATCTATTTGTTAGGTGCTTTTTCTTGCTTCAGACCATGTAGACAAACACTTCTGTGTCATTTTATATGATCTGCAAATGATTTCCAAAGTGTAGAAGCGTGTCTCAGTGAAGCGGAATCATGTGATTTATGTTTTAGGTCAGTGATATGTTCCCTCCATCACGAGGCTGCAGTGTTGACTTAGCATCTATCTGCATGTCACCTTTTTTTGCCTGTCTTGTCGCCAGCGGGGCGAGTTCAACCCAGCAACAATGACATCATTGTCCAGACTGGACAACAAAAGCAACGCAGGTCAAATAACAGCAAGTCAGAGTTGTGTTCCCGTCCCACAGAGCTGCTGTCTGTGGGCTCTGTGGCTTTGAATGAGCGATGTAGTCGGATATTTAAAGTAAACTGTATGTGTTTAGTTGACATTAGTCGCTCAGTAGCATGTTTTAGTGAGCCACTTAAATGGAACTATCACTCATCTTGACCTTTTCCCGTCTATTGTGAAAACAAACAACAAAGTGACGGCAAAGACGACAAGCACATTCCAAACAGAGCCAGCCAGCGAGGACTGATAGCAGTTCCAATATTAATTATACAGTATATACATTTTTTAAGGCCTCTCATATTTCTGTTGTGTTTCTCTTCCAGTCATGTTCAGTTGTAGACACACCCACAGCAGATGGTCTGTGCCCAGAAACACTCTGAACATCAATAGAAGCTGAACCGAATCCACTTGAGTCTCTTATCAAAGCCATTCTGGTTCAGGTTTCAACATTTCTAACTGATATTCTAAGTGATGTTATAACATTTGTAACTAAAACTTAAAGATTCAGTTGAGATCTGTACCTTTGGTTGGCTGAGGAGGCAGAGAGCCTGCTGCCGTGAGCGGCAGTCTGAATCTTTACTACCTGTGGACACCTGAGTATGAGACAAGCAAGCTGTTTGCTGTGAATACTGGAGGTCCTGATCGGTCCTGATCGGTCCTGATTGGTCCTGATTGGTCCTGATTGGTCCTGATCGGTCCTGATTGGTCCTGATCGAGAACTGTTGAACTGATTAGCTTAAATTTGTCAGTTCTCAGAATCTGAAAGTTTCACTTGCAGACTCAGAGAACTGAAACTGCTGTGACTCAGTCTGATTGTTTCATTACAGAGGACTCGAGGCTCTGTTGGATTGGTTGGTGTAGAAAAAAACACAGTGCTGCTTCAGACAGTAGATGATTCCGTTTTCACCTTCTGTCGAGTAATTTATGGCTTTAACATTAACATGTTACAGCTGATATTATCGTCAACTGTCAGCATCAGCTAAAGATGAGAAGCCTGGTACTGTGCTGAGTGCTGAGTGTTGCCTCAGAGCTGAGCCAATCCAGGCATTTTATTAACCTGGAACCAGGTTCAAACCTGAGGCTAATGTTAGTTCATTGTTCATGACAAACGGTACATTACAAAATATATTTCCTCAGCTGGGACTGTATCTTACTAACCTAGTCATATACTTCACTTTGCCAACTCTGTGTTGAGTGAATCACCTGCGACGCTGACACACCTGCTGACATGATGCCATGATGCCACCACCGGCAGGTGAGGTCTTGTTGTTTTTTCGGGTTCTGGTTTTCTTGGCAAAGGAATAGCTTGTCATATTAGAACAAAGGAAACACTTCTTTGAATACCTGTTTGAGTCTGGATGGAAACAAGATTCCAGGCTGCATTCTTCATTAATAAAGAAGAATGCAGCACAGCACAATCTATACCATCTGTGTCGCCACTTTAACTGTTTTGCAGACGTGGAGGTTTGATTTCAGGGTCAAGATTTGGACGAGAAATGAAAAAATAAAAAATAAATAAAGATATGACTTAAAAAAAATGCTAGAGCAGCACATCAGTTTCTGATGAACACTATCTGTTCCAGGTCTTTGTCTTTGTTTTGCTCTCTCATGTAAAATGATCCATTAGCATTTCAGTGGACCTGAAAACATCCTGTGGGAGTTAAAGGACAAAGGCTGCTCTCTCTACTGTATTCTGCTCAATTCTGCCATTTAAGCAGTAATTGGATGCTCTCTGTTTATTGGAAGGTAGCGTTCACACACCCTGTGTGTGTGTTTTTGTGTGAACCATATCATGTATTGCCAAGACGCCTTTGTTGAGAATTAGATGCACCTCTGTCATCACAGTAGCAGCACTGTCTTATGGACACACCAGCCCGGCAGTCCTGGTGCACCTGTCTGCCATTTGATATGGAACTTATTAGCTATTCATGTCCCCTGACACTCGGACACGTCAGTGTTTCAGCAGGAGGGTGTGTTGAGGGGGTCGGGCAGTTTTTTTGTAGTTACCATGAAGCTGTTCACTGTCCGCTCAAGGACGCTTTGACAGCCGTGGATGGTTTGTGACCTTGCTGTCACCAGATCATCTCTGTCTTATTTTGTCCCCCAGCGTTTGTCTGTGTCAACACGGGGAGCATCCAGTCACCTGGAGACATTTGGGTAAAGCGGTATCAATGATTGATGAGCCTTTGGCAGCTTCTCTTTCTGTTATGATCAGGGCCAGTTTTTTTTTAGGTTTCCAGTACCGCACAGCGTCCTCCCTGTCCTTATGTCTTCTTTTATTCTTCTCTCTCTCTCTCTCTCTTCTCTCTGCCTTTCCTCAGCTCTCCCTCCGTTCATCTGTTTGTTGTGTCGCTGTTTTGCTGAGCTGCGTTTCGTGCCTCACTCGTCTGCCTCCTCATCATGTCTTTCTCCACTGTTGTCCCTGCCTGTTCTACAGTCACCCTGGGAAACAGCCTGGCTCCAAAACAATGCGTCTTGTACTTTGCTCACTTTGCCTACAAATAAGTCAGTCTATCTTAGACTGACTGTAACAGGGTCAGTAACCACTGCAGCAGCATTTGAGGAGAATTATTCCTTTGATTCAAAACCATAGTAATGGATACTGTATTAAAAAGCCAAGTCTCTGCTTTAATTTGAGTATGTTTACATCAATATGAAAAGAACTGTGTGGGAGACATAGCCCTGTTAACACACAGTGCCCTTTGTTACTTTAGCTGTATGTTCAGGGTGGTTGTTCTGCTGAATGTTGTCCGGAGGTTTGATGTGTTTGGCTGAGTGAGTGTGAGCACAGAGTGCTGCTGTTTACCTCTGCTTTCAGCCTGGTGCTTCAGTCAGCAGTGAAATGCCAGCGTGCCAGTCCCATTGGCAACAGGACCGACACAGTGATACTTTCCTCTGCCCTCTCATCATTTTGATAGAGGTGATTTTTTTTGTTTCATCAGCAGGGCCAGATAAAAAAAAAATTATTGCAATTTATATTTGAATGATTAAGTGGTTGAGCCAGGGCTGCAGGGAGTGTTAAATATCTACATTTTGAGTTATTAAAGCTGCTGGTTATTTTTATTTTCTGCTTATTGAAAGTAAAAAAAAAAAAAAATGAACGTAGATGATTACTGCCTGTGTTTGCCGCCTTGAGTCACAACCGTCCTGTAAACTGTGACGTGAATAATTACAGTCCTTGCTGGCCTGCCACAGTTTACTGAGCTGCTGTGAGTCAGGGTGGTTAGCTGACTGTGAATTACTGAGCAGACTGTCAGTTTCTGTCCTGTCTGTGCTCACAGTGATGCTTAAAGCTGATGTCTGTCCTTAGCTGAAGCATCAGCTGCTGTCGGCCGGTGTACAAGATTTATTTATTTATTTTTTTAAAATATGCATAATCATGACGTCCTTGCAAGTGGGTTTTATTATTCAACCGTAAACCTAAAAAATACAGGTGTATCATATTTTACTTGTTTTGAATTTACCAGGGAAAATAAATCATTGGTTTTATAAGCAGGACATGTGTTTACAGATTAAACTTATAATGTGCACGTTGCCCATTTTTTGCATCCAAGGAAACAACAATGCTGCTGTATGCAACACTGGTGTTTATCCGATGTGACATCTGTGACTGGAATTGGAAGGTCAGTGCTGAAATCCAGCTCCGTTCATCACTCCCTATACGACTTTGTTCCAGATCTCTCCTGGTTTCTTTCTGAATGTTCTTGTGAACTGGACCTTGGCCCTTCCTGGTCTTGAGACTTACCAGTGGTGGTTTTGCATGTTATCGTGAATCCTCTGAGGTTACGGTCGCAATGTCCTCTCTTGGGCGTCGACAAGGAAACATGTCCACCTACGTCCTGGAGAGGATCCTGGACTTGCTGTGCAGTCATAAAGGGGGGTTTTCTCTCACCATGCAAATGATTTTCCGGTCACCCACAAGACTTGTGCTCCTCGGTCTTTTCTCTGTATTTTGCCTATTTCCTTTGCGTACCTGATTGTTTAGAATGTATCCAGCTGTTACTGTTTCTGAAAACCAACTAGCTTTTACTGCTCTTTGATAGATTTTTTTTTTTTTTTTTTTGCTTTTTTGAACTCCTCATCTCGACTGACAGCTCCCCCTCAATCTAAAAGGCAAATCTCAACTCTGTCAACTCTGAGCCGTGTGTGAGCTCCTTTGTGCGTGGACTCTGAAATGCCACACAGCTGTGCAAGAAACATATAGCAGCCAAGTGGGAAAGAAATACGGTAACAGAGAATGTCATGTTGGAAGACAGACAATCCTAAAAATGTTAATAGATAAAGAAAATCCTTCTGGTGTGCCCAAACTGACTCCTTCCTGGAGCTGTAATCTTTCCATCAGGGCCTTCTGATATTCCCGCCTGTGCTGTCAGTCACGATTCTGAAAATTCTGAAATGCCTCGCTTTTATTTTGAAGGCGGAATCCGCAGAGTTCTGACAGATATCCAGATAAACGACGGAGGAGCTGAAAGGACAAAGAAAATAACGCCACCTGCAGAAAATAAAAGCTTCCTCTTTCTATTTAGTCAGCCCTGCTCTCGCTCTCTGCTGTTTCTTGCCTGCTGTGGCAAAAAGGACTGCTGACTGGCCTCATGATGTCATCGCACGCACGCACGCACACACACACACACACACACCCACACACACACACACACACACACACACACACACACACACACACACACACCCACACACACACACACACACTAAGAAGAGGAGGCTGTTTGTAGAGTTTAATTAAAGAGGAGGGCTGATGGTGAATTATTGTTCCCTCAGTGAGACTGTGTCAAGGGTCTGTTTAAAGACAGTGTAGATATTACTGGGAAAATGACAGAGAGAGAGAGAAAATCTCTAAATAAATACAGGTTTCACTCTAATATTTATGTGCGCTTATTTCTGTTTCTCCCAGTTTGATCTGTGTGACTTTAGAGAAAGAGAGAGGTACAGACAAGTGTGTAATTTGTGTCTGTGTGTTCTGTTGTCTGATATCAGTGTGTGCGAGGATTCGCTGGACTCGTTCTGGTCAAAGTGTGATTTTCCACGTCCCACCACCAGGGCCCCCTTTTTGGAGGGTCAACACAGTTGACTTTAAGATCTCTGATTTTCCCCACTCTCATTCCTCGGCTGCCGAAATCGAGTGTCCAGGACTCACGGTAACCTGTCAAAGTCAGTGGCAGCGCCGACACTGACGAGTGAGAGGCAAAAGCATCCAATTCTCTGCTCTGTTATGGTTTTCTGTGAGACATCATCTATCACTGTAAATCCTCTGGAACTATCCTGTGAGTCCACATTGAAGCCCAGTGTTACCTGCAGCAGCAGCAGCAGGTTGAACCAGGGCAAGACACAGATCCTGGTTAGATCCTGGTTATAATACAACAGCCTCATAGTGTGTGTGTGGTGTAGTCAGGTGAAGCAGACAGTTTAAACATTGCTATCTAAAGGCTGCAGTTGATGGTATCATGATTCTGATCATATCATCTACACAGTGTTGTAATGTGTAACAGCTGGTGATTTATTCAAATAATTTGAATAAACACTATTTGAATAAAGCAGCAAGCTTCCATAGTTAGTGTTTATATGGGTTATAACATTATTCTTTAAAAAATGATTGACATGCACTGTATCCACGGTCTTTTGAAGGAGTTGTGTGGGGATTTTTTTTTTGAGGAGTGTGTGTGGTTGCGTCCGTGGCATTTGAACCACCTGTGCCCCGCAGCCTCCTCTGGTGACACAACCTGAAATGGCATCAGGCCTAAGGGGAGAGAAGACGTCTCGCTGTTCACCTCCATCTCTTTCTCCTCCTGCTGCCTTTGTTCCTATTCATAGAACCATTACAGTTTCTCTGTCTTCTTCATACGACCTCGGCTCATCCGTTCTTCACCTTTTCCCAGACTGTCTGTAATACTACAGCCTGACTAACACAGAATACTGGATCACTGAGAGTTAGCTCATTGCTAACCAATGTCGGTGACGACTGGGTCAAATAATACTTGAAATAATAGTAACAGTGTAATCTGGTTATAAATACATACAGGTACATACAGTGTATTGTAGTATCTGGAGAGAGAGTGAGAGGAGAACGTCAGACACTACATTCTTGCCAGATTATTTTTACGCTTAAGAGAATTTCACACCTTTATTTCACTTCATTTGTCCCTGACCAAGAGACAAATTATACATCACAGCATTTTAGTTCCGCTCCAGTACGTGTTCACACTGGTCTTTTTTTTTTTTTTTTTACATCAATCCAAGAGCTGTCAGCATGAAGCTACACCGACACTGATTGAACAGTGTTAGCATCTGTTATCCTGCATCGTCAGGCTGCAGGGACCCGTGTGTGGAGAAACCAATTTCTGCTGACTCCAGGGGAAAAACACACATGGGCTGATGCAAACACTGACCGTGAAGAGTTCACAAGACGCAGATGGATTTGATAGTAGTTTTGACTTTATGCTAAAATCATATATCTTTTAATAAAAAAAAAAAATCTGATGGTTGGTCCACAAATGAACCCCACCAGAGTCTGGGTGGAAGTGGACCAAGAGTTCAGACCACAGCTTTTGCACCGCCCCCAAATGAAACATAGGAAACGGGCAAATGCACCTGAGTTTGTTGTAACAGGTGTGAAAGCAGCCTAAAATATAACTTTACTGGCTTTTGACACCATAACACTCAGCATGTCTCTGACTAATACATCCCATCTTCTCCTGTATTATAGACATGGACCTAAAGCTGGCATCACATGATGACATGGGACTGTGTTCAGGTATATCCAGACATTCAAACTGGACCCAAACATATCAGGAACTATGATCACTGCTAACTAGGCTTGTTAACCAAGGTGCTATATCCTTAAATAAAATGTTTTTTAACTATGAGAGACTGAGCGCGCTCTCTCTCTCTCTCTCTCTCTCTCTCTCTCTCTCTCTCCATCTGTCTGTCCATCCCTCCCTTCTCCCTTCCCTCTTCCCCCCTCTTCCTCCTCTCCTCCCTCACATCATCTGTGCTGCTAAAAGAGGAAGGAGCTCGTTACAGGTGCCTCTTCCTCCTCTTCCCTCTCTGTTGTTCTCTGCCTCTAATTGATCGTAATAGGTCTTGATGTGTGTGCGGTGTTTAGACAGCTTTTGACTGTGTGCTGCTCTCGTCGTAGACCTTTCATCCGTCACGGCCCCGTTTCCTGGGGCACACGTTGCCTCTCCTCTCCTCCTGCTTTTAAAAAGTCTTTTTATGCCTCTGTGCCGGCAACATTTGTCTGTATGCATGTCCATCCGTCCCATTCTTGTGAACTCACTATCTCATGAACACTCTTCAAATGTGGCACCAACGTCCACTTGGACTCGAGGATTGGAGTGATTAGAATTTGCTGCTCAAAGGTCAAAGGTCACTGTGACTTCACAGAACACTTTTTTTTTTTAGCCATAGCTCAAATAGTCATAGGCTAATTATGATAAAACCTAATACCTTTCATTACATGTATGAGTCTGGATGGACATGGATGGAAACTGCAGCTTGGCTGCTTGGTGGAGGCGTACGACCACGAGGCTGTAATTCTAGATGATAGTTATATGCATTAGTGTGGTAGCTCCATTTTAGGACCACAGCAATAATTGTATATAATCACATGCACTCATTTATTTCTGAGTCTGATGGTAGAACATATATGTAAACAGCTTAATCTTCCATTGCTGCAAAAGCCTTTTTTATACTTCTGGTGTGTCCATTATTTCTCGATGATGTGCTTTGCGTGTTTGAATGTACATGTGTCCGTCAGTAATGTGTTGTGTTGAAGCCTCAGTCATGCACAGTGTGGACTCACAGCGTCAGCGTGCACTTTAATGTGCTGAACAAAGGCAGAAATGTTTCTCTCTCCTCTGGCCACTGTTGTTCTGACCTCCAAGAGTTTGGTACAGCCTTCCCCTGCAGGCCTGTCACTGTATGTCTGTATATGTGTGAGAGTGTGTGTCAGTTCCCTTTCATATGTACAGTCCAGACCCTAAGTATTTAGACAGCTAGCCATTTTTTTTGCTCTTGAGGCTCTGTGCTTTAGGGCATTCACATTCAGTTTAATAGAAAATAATGGATTCAAGCATGTAACTTTTTTCTCATGCTTTTTAGTTGAAATATGTCCCAGACATGTCTTAATGTGCAGAAATGCTTCTGTGACTCGAACTGATCTACTGGTTTGATCAAACCGAGGCTTCGAGCTAACATTAGCTAAAATGACCTCATAGTAAGAGAAGCAGAGATGACCGGAAAATTATTTGCATGGTTAAGAAAAACCAGAGCGTAGGTGTAGATTTCCTGTCAGTGATCAACAGATGACTTCATGACCATTACCTCAGAGGACTCACCCACAAGATGCAGACACCCCCTGCTGAGCTTTAAAAACGAGCTGAGCTTTTAAAAACAGAAAGGCCTGGTAGCGGTTCACAGAAACACACAAAAACAAACTGACATTTGCTGACAGAAGCAACAGGATGAATGCAGAGGTGTACAGGAGCGTCCTGCGCGTTCAGACTCAGCCAAACGCATCTGAGCGTTTCAGGGTGAAGAGGTGGAATATCCTTGACTGGCCGATTCAATCTCATGAGCGACTGAGCGTGCACTCCACTTCTGAAGACCAGAGCCAAAGCAAAGATGCAAAGAGTCCGCTGATCTCTAAGGGTTCCACGAAATATGAAACAAGATGATTTCGTTTTACTTCACGTGTATCTGTCAGTTACTTTTAGAGTGACTGACTTCTTTCCTTCCTTTCTAATGTGCAGTGCAGTGGATCATCGGCATGTTGCAGGTGCGCTCTGAGCTTCAGCTCTGTGCCTGCGCTACATTTACGAGGCTGCAGCTGTGTTATTAGATTGTCGTTTGCCTCAGAAGTCAGTGAATGTTATCTGATTATGGTGTTAATAAAGTCAAGAATGTGTTTTACAGATAATTCATCGTTAGCCATATTCTCATGGTGGCCATTTTGAATAGAAGACTCTTCCTACAAGATTAGCTCACATAGATCCTACAGCATAGAGTTAGGGCTCGATGTAAAACCGGTACTGAATCCAGATCCCTTTAGGGGATCAGCTGTCAGTGTTTGTAGCTGCCGCTGTTATTTGTTAAAATAAGAAAAACTCAGCTCCTGTGTTCATATTGCTGCAGAGGCTCGCACGTGAAGCTTCAGACTGCTCATCCAGGGTTCTTTACATACACATAACAAAACACAACAGAGGAAAAAGATGGCCAACAAGCTCCCAAGTTACCGCAAGAGTTGGCATAGCAACCAGTAAAACCTGGTAAGGGTTGCAGTACAGGAAGTATCAGCTCAGTGGGAAGGCAAAAAAACGTTTGGCTGAAAACATTCTCCAAATCCTCAGTCAGATATCGGATACTATAACACTGCTTTTAATTAGGAATTCACTCAGAATACTAGTGAGCATAATGATGACTGATGTGCATATTGTGTGTCATTTTTTAACTCCATTCAGCTGTGTGTTCAGTACTGACGCCTGACTCCGGTCTTTATTCAGAGCAGTGCCAGTTGATTACAGCTGAAACGGAGAGAAGGAAAATGAATACGAGCACACAGAAGCATGCCTTCAGCATGCTGCTCACAAATGCACCATATTTAGACGGTTGGTGTAAAGCCTTGCAGTGTTCCCGCGAGTGTCTGTGTGTCGTGAAAAAGGAGAATCCCTCCTGTCAGGGTGGTGTTTTTTTTTTTTTTTGTGTCAAACACTAGGCAATGCTCGACTGATCCTCGTTCCAGTGTCACCAGACATCAATAATTCTGGCTGCTCCTTCCTCCTAAACTCTCTTCTCGCGCATTTGTTTTGGAGAGAGTGAGAGAGCTGAGCTGGATGGGTGCGTGGCGAGTTCGAAATAGAGAGATTATGAGCGCGTGGATAGTCGCACAGATAAAAGCGGAGCGAGAAGCTGGGAGGGAGGAGGAAGGGAGGGAGGGAGCCATGGGCAGATGAAAGAGGGAGAGATCAAGTGAGAGATGAGATAGATGTAGCAGAGGGAGCCGGGCGGGAGAAAGAAAATTGACAGAGAGATATAGAAGAGACGCACACACACACACACACACGCACACTCATCCCTGCTTGAACCCTCCTGAGCTGAGCCGTGCCAGGCTGCGTGATACGACGGCGGTGATTTCCCCCCCGACCAGCTCCCCGACAACCTTCGCCACGGAGCTCAGAGAGCTGCAAGAGTGGGTTGTGCAGGAGCAGGATCCTGTTGCCTGGATACCCTTGCTGTCGCCACGGCGGCAAAAAGCCAGGACTGAACCGTGCGCGTGTTTGCTGGCTGGTGCCGCTGCCATGGGAAAAACACAGCTGGCTGACTGTCTGAATGGCTCCCTCGCGCGCTTGCTTGCTGGCTCCCTCGTTGACGTGCACATATGAATAAGGGAGGAATCACCCTGATACGGAGGCTTTGAGGAGAGGAGGTGGGAGGCAGGGGGTCGGAGGAGGTGGCTGGCGCCCCGCTTTGGATGATGAAGAAAGCTGTTTGGTAGGTAGGGAGAGAAACTAGAGAGATTACCTTGGCTACCGAGTGAAAGAGAGGACGCTAAGGGGAGACGAGACCCTGAGACAGGAGAGCCGGGGGCGGGGGAGGGAAGGAGCGGAGGGGATCCTGGGTTAGTTCAGCAGGAAGGGTTTGGGGGGGCGGGGGGGTGGTAGGCAGCAGCTAGCAGGCTGTGTGGAGCCATGCAGATCCAGTCTTCCGGTCCACAGTCCAAAGCCTCCAGCAGCTTCGTCCTCAGTCAGAGATGTGTGCTGGCCTCCAAAATGGAAATTCACCGGTATGTACCCGCTGTCACAGAGTCATTGAAGTGGGTTCTTCTCATGTGTTTCTTCATCAGGCTCTGACACCAAGTCTCGCTCTTGTCGTTCTCCATCCTATAAAAACCGTGTGTGTGTGTGTATGTTCCTGTTTGATCAGTGAGTGGTCACAAGGCCTCATGAATGAGCGTTTCTGCTGATGTTCATTGTGGTATTTGAACTGATGAGGGGGAAAATCTGGTGGCCTCATGCAGACTCTGTGACCGAGTCCTTTCTTTATCCTGGTTTGTCGTCATCACATTATCAGATTCAAGGTTCCAGCTTGACCACACCTGCTGTGGAGCTGAGTCAGTCCTGCCTCTGCAGTGTACAGTACTAAGCACATGGCTTGGGATGCAGTCTGAAAACTAACCAAAACTATCTACTATCCTACCTCCGCTGAGGACATAGTGTTCTGACAAGACAACCCTGTCTCCTCGAGATTACATTTAATATACAATTAAACAAATCAGTTTTTCAGGACACGTAATTGCAACAGGATTACGTTTCTTATTAACATAATGAGGAAATGTTGTTAGTTTACGTATTTGGGAAGTGACAAATATGTTGATACTGAACGTGTCAGTAAAATGTTCACAGACACCACCATGATCATTCCCTGACTTGCCAAATTTCCGATGCTGTGTTGGATTCATTATCATTGCAGAAGCTCTGGTTGTGGTTTCTTGGCAGTGTCTTGTTTGAATGTAGGTTTTCTGGATTCTGGCTGTGAGAGGAGGACTTTCCCTCCTCATGCCTGTGTGCCTGTCTCCCTCAGGGCTTGGTTAGGACTCAACTAGCAACATCTCTGGCTTCTGCATTTACCAGCTGTAACATAATGTTAAACAAGGAGACGCTTCTTAATTATTGATGCAGTTTGCTAAAATGTCAGAAAACATCTTTCTTATGCTCAGTGGGCCAAAAGTTATGTTCACTTGAAGGGAGCGTTCCTTTGAAAAGCATGGCATTTAGGAAAGAACACTTTTTTTTTTCTCTTAAACCAAAGAATAAAACTAACAAACTGAGCTGTTGTATTTAAACAACCTAATGAATCATCAGACCGACTGTCCCTTAGCCAGACAACCTTTGTTAAAGCCCCCCAAGGTCCAGGCTCCATGGACGATGGTCTGTAGCGGACCTCTGACCTTCCTATGGACAAAGACTACAATGACCTTGCAGCATCAGCTTTGTGTTGCATTACATGGCATTTCCTAAAAGGTGCAGGAGCATTTAGAATATAATTACTGATTGAACATAGAGTGGGGGCTTTCCAGTTTGAAATGCACAATCATTAGACCTGTTCTCTAACCTCTGGCATTTGACTGATGGCTGTTGCCCCTTTCAACCACTTTCTTAGGTGGTTTAGAAGAATGTCTTGAATGAATGAATGCCTTTTCTTTTAAAGGCAGACTTTCTAAATCTGATTAATGCTAATGACCAATCTGGTCTCATTGTAAATAAATATGGTGGTGGGAACAGAGGAAGGAAGATAAAAGCATAAAAGAAGTAAAATCCTCAGCAACATTCACTCAAAGTGTAACTGAGAACTGGAAAGGAAATCAGGGAAGGCCGAGAGGAAAGAATGATGTTGAGCCACACGACCACAGAGTTGTTATTGTGGTGTGCTGTTGTTGTGTGTTGCCATACAGACTTTACAACCCAGAATGCTCAGGGAGTCAGATCAAAATCTCACGTCTCACCTGTCACCCTGCATCACCCTGCATTCATTAAGTCGCAGTGTCTTTGTGGTTATGTTGATGGATAAGGTGAGCTCCAGCTAGTTATTGGTCTGTCTGTCTGTGTGCATGAACAACAGAACCTGTCAGTCTTGTGCCGACACTAATGAAAACCAATGCTGTGTGTGTGTCTGTGTGTTATATTGCCGGAGTCTGTCATGCTTTGCTCTGAGAGGTGACGGATGCCCAGCTTTGTAGGGTGGTACTAAGATCTGCAGACGCTTCCTCCCATGACCTGAGTTTACATGTAAACACAAGCAGCTCAGGCGGCATTTAACTAAAATCTCATTAGTGCTAAAGTTGTTTAATTCATTCCCTCAGGAAAAAAAAAAGAGCCTTCATTTAGTTGCTTCATTACTTTGTGATTTATTGAAGTAGAATAATCTTATTGACTTATTGACCAGCCCTAGTTGCATAATTTAAGAGTTATTGTGTATCATAAACAAATTTGGCCTCACAGAAAGAGGAACATTTTCTGTGACTGTGGCTGACATACAGCAGTTTTGTTTGTTTTTTTTAAACCCAGTGAACAGTAGATAGATTCGATTTCACCACACAAAAGTGACCTGTGGTTTTCCCGAAGGGGACAAACGTCTCATTCACAGGTGAATCGACAGAATTTCACAGGTATTTTATGAACGCTTTGCCTCAGTTCACCGTTGTGTTGTGACCGTGGTTGAAACAAGTGAATACTGTTCGTGTAAAGGCTTCAGTTGTTGGTTTCCATGGTTATGTACGAGGAGTGAAAGCTGATTGCTGTTCGGTCCGGTCCAGACCTGCTGTGCTGTCAATGTGTCCCCCTGTCTCCCGTGTGAATGGAAACGTGACCGGACTCTTGTAAAAAGTGCCAAGCTCCCAGTTAACACACAACCTGCGCTCAGAAACCCTTGAACAACCTGCAGTACACCCCTGTGTGTGTGTGTGTGTGTGTGTGTGCATCGTTAACATGCACAGTGACCCAACACATGCTAACATGCGGAAACAGACTGTTTGTCCCTAAAGGAAACAGAGCCTGGTATGTTGGGGCCCTACATCCTTTAAGTGTTAGTGTGTGTGAAAGAGATGCTTTCAAATCTCTGTGAAGCTCTGTGTGTTTTCAGGTTTTTTCCAAGACTTTGTAAGATTTCCTGTTTTTTTTTTCTTTTTTTTGTCATTTCTTAGTGACATCAGGTGTTACATGCACTGTCTCTGTCCTCACTTATTTTCTCAGACTCTTTATGTCTCTTACTTCTGGAACAGTTACCAAAGAGTTGATCCTTCATCATGGTAACTACTTTTCCTCTTGATATTACTTCTACTCGCTCCTGCTTTGCTCTTAGCAATAAGTCAGCAGTAAAAGTCACCCAACTGTGTCTTACAACTATTCTATGGACTGTTTGTGACCCATTCGTAACCCATTTGACAGAACGCACCGTTTTATGTAATGAAAGGTCAGACAGGCTTGTTGAGGGGGGATTCCCACCCTGCTCTCCAGGGGGTGATAACAAAGGTGCTTATTACCATGGTACTGAAAAGGGCAGAGTCATTAAAGGCGAGCAGAGAGGGTGGGGCACCTGTGGGATCCCTCCTCTGGGGATCTGTGTCTTCAGTCAGTCAGCTAATGGTTTCTGTGACTGACTTTGCTCAAAGCCTAATTAAATCCAAGAGGATTCTGTGTATCAGGCCCAGCTTCTCATTAAAGAAGCCCGGTGCTTGAATAGGCCAGTCGATGGCCCAGGTAATTACTGGGTAATAATGTTTTATACCACAATGACCTGCTTTAGGTGACTGGGAAATAATTAGGGAACAACAAAGCAGCACTATTGTAACGTAGCTGTGATGCTGGATTTTGTTCTCAGTTGCAGTTAACATGGTAAAACATTCAGTCTAAGAGTTTAAAACTCCTTGGCTTTAAAGGCCTCTGACAAATAAAAAAAATGTCTTAATTATAGTCGTTTGTTGTTTTTCTCGTGCGCATGAGGCGATATCTGCAGCTAATAACGTTTCAATTTTAGAACAGACTCAGAGTAATCCATTTTATCGCTCAGGTTTGATGAATCACTTCCTTGGCTGTTCTCCAGCTGTTCATATTAAGCAGATGTAGCGTTAGCTTCTCCAAACTCAGTTGGCTAAGTTACACTGGAGAGTTTCACTCTAAAATGAGAATAAATCACTTTTTGGAAAGGATTGCTAACTATGACAGAGATGCATTTTGTGTTATATTGTAAATCATTAAGTTTCACCTCTTTATGGGATCACTGGATTTACAGCGTCTCTGTATCGGTGTGATGTGAATAGTTTTACCACCGACGATTATTTTCCTTATCGATTAACGTGCTGATTATGTCCTTTATAAATATCCCACAGGCCAAAGTGATGTCTTCAAAGTTCTTGTCTTGTCTAAAGCTTTTCAGTTCGCTGTCATATGTGACATAGAACAGCATTACATTCTCACATCTGAGAAGCTGGAACCAGTAAATGTTTAAAAAAACAGTAACTGAATTATCAAAATTACTACACATTAATCATCTGTTGACCGACCAATCGATTAATCAACTAATTGTTGCAGCTATAGATGCAAATTTTTGCAAAATTTTAGTTTTAGGTAGACGATTTTCTGTTTAATATTTTTTAGGTGTCAATTTGCATTTTAAGAGAGAAAAGGTGCTTAAACGTAACAGCCAGAGATTTTACATGTGTAAGTTGTTGTTTTTTTTGCCCCATGTTACTGGCAGGTGTAAATTCCCATGTGATGTCCACCCAAGGTCGTTTCTATTCCAGTGTTCCTTTAATGAGCTTTTTCCTCCTCTGTCGTTTTCGGTCACACTCTGACAGCCCGGGTTCTGTGAAGCCCTGTGAGACTGTGACTGATAACAAACTGTACTAAACATATGACAAGTGTAACTCCTTGTTGTTGGATCCTGCTGCAGTTATTGGTCAGGCGGTGACCTTTGCTCGCAGGAGCAGAGCCGAGATTCATCGCTCCATTCCTCAAAGCTGCTGAGGCTGTTCACCTGGCTGGAGGGCCTGTGTGTCTACCTGTCACATACACACACACACACACACACACACACAAAGCACACACACTCTTGCTCGTTTTGGGTTGTGCTGAGTTATATATAGCCACTAGTGGTGGTGGCTCCTTTGTCACACTACAGGTGTTTTTTACTGCTATCATGCCACACGTTGGTCCTCTCCTGCTCCGTCTCTGTCTCTCCCACCATCTGGTAGAGTGGATGACTCATGCTTGTGAGTGGAGGGTATTTTCTCATGGCTCCACCGTATCATATATGGTGTGTGTGAGTGTGTGCATCAGCAAAGTAGAAAGTAGGTAACCTCCATGCAGACACACAGCTGTTGCTTGAATGAACGGTGAGCAGGAACATGGATGCACATCTGCACACATCAGGACTCTCCTGCTCTTCCTTTTTCCCACACTCTCTCTCTCTCTCTCTCTCTCTCTCTCTCTCTCTCTCTCTCTTCCTCTCTCTCTCTCTGTCTTTTTAGCAGTGCGCAGACCTTCGCCCACGTAAGGCTGTGTTGCTAGGGTGACGACTCGGTTTGCAGTTCCTATAAAAAGGCAGCGAGGTTGGAAGGGGGAGATGATGGGGAGTCCTGTGTAGGACTGTGGGACTGTTGATCACTGCCTTACGCTGTGCCAGTGACCAGCTGTGGTCTGCTGGCTTCTCTTGAGTAGTTACAGCTTGGTTTTATGGCATGGATCAATTCTATAGATGCCACACGCTAATAATTAGATTAATGCTTTACAATTAAATATATGGTTTCTCTCTTTTCACTTCTTATTATCTGAACTTGTCAGCTTAGACTGGCTTCAGATCCAGTCTAAGCTGCTTTGCATGCTGGGATTTCTGGCAGACTTGTTACGGGGAATGGTCCAAAAACCCTAAAAGAAACAGCTCAAAACCAAAACCAAAGCGGCCTAACAGAGGGTGCACCAATCAGATTAAACATAGCCAGTTTACTAGTTACTGAACTCACCTATAAAACTGCAGCTTCCCACAGACAATCACAGGAAGAGATCATAATAACTGATCATTTATTGTTACCTTTAATCTTTCAAATCTTAGTTTTTACCCTATGCACTCTAACTGTGATACACATTGGTGACAAAAAAGAAAAACCTCAGTTAATGAGTGTAGAAACACAACTAACACTGATGCTCATACACATGTAGGTGACTTTGTCCCTGGTCCAGGTCCCCTGTCCTCCTTTTGAAGGAAAGGTCACTGCATATCCATACAAACATATTCTGAGCGATCATCCTATTTATCCCATGATGATAAAGATTACAATCATCTCTTCCAGGGTGTCCACGCCCTAAACCACAGAGTACTCAGCGTCTTTGACAGCACTAAATAAGCTTACGCATTCTGTGTTACCAAATATAAGGGTTTCCTTCTTCTGTATAGTGTAATAATGTTATTGTTGCTGCGCCTGTCATACTCTCAGTTCTTGCATCACACGTATACAATGGGTTCTTGATTTCAGACATAGGCGAAAGCGTCTCCTCATTTCTAGCTGTCAGTTTGCTAGTAATCTCAAATGACAGCTGTTGCCAGCAGATATTATCAGCCTTTGTTACCTAGCTAATTAAGCTAACATTAGCTTAATAACAGGCACTTTTCAACTAACTCATGGAGCTGACTCCAAGTGACTCTCTCCAGCTGTGACAGCAGTGCATCCAGAATGATTGTAATGATCTCCACACACTGACCTGATCATACGACAAAACGTGATTTTAACATGTCCCCCACAGCTGTGAGATTCTTAGTTCACTGTGATACCAGGCACTGGTAGCTTACAGGCAGCTGTAGAACAGGGACTTTCTCTTGTCTGCGGGGGCCTGTTCTGTTCCTCCCTGCCCACCGCTGATCACTTCCATATGGGCTGGAAGAAGTCTGCATCTCCTGCACCGCAGCATAGGTGAAGGCTGATTAATGAGAGAGAGAGAGAAAGGGAATGAGAGGGAGGCAGAAAAGAGACAGATGAGGAAAAAAATGGTTTGAGGAAGGCGGTGGGAGGGCGAGTCAGTGGTACACAAAATTATAAACTGAGTGGGGAAAAAAAAAAGAAGTTGCGAGTGGAAAATTGAAGACGTGGTTGCAGAGTGAGGAAAAGGAAGGATGCAGATGTAGCTGAGACCCCCCCCCCACAAAGCTCCTCCATCCTAAAGCTCCTTCCATCCATCTGAAGCTTCCTGAAAAAACCCCTCAGGTCATGCCTCAGTCCTCATATACCTCTCTCTCTCTTTCTTTCTTTTTCTTTCTTTCGTCCCCGCTTGTCCGTTTTCCTAGCAGGGACTCCCCCTGGATTCCACACCCGAGCTTGGAAAAGCCTTCTCTAACATTTATATGGTTGTGCTTGCATGTTTTGTTTCAGCTTCACAGGATTTATCATCCTCCCCCAGCTTGGAAAAGAACTGACTCTGGCCTTTCAGAGAGGAGCGGTTTATTGTCAGATAGTTCACAGCCAAAGAGGACAAACTGCAAAAAACTGTGTGTGTGTGGCAGGGGCATATATTTAAGTGGTTTGGGTGGATGCTGAGTGTACACGCCTGTCACACCAGAGTCCGGGGTTCCTGAGGGGCACCCTCGGTCCTGTCTGTGGTTAGGTTTAGGTAACAAAGCCACTTTAATTAAAGTTTGGGAAAGTGTGTGGTTAAATGTAAATATACACACCAGGCCGCGATCAGGAGTCAGTCCCATCTGACACTGGGCATGAGGCGGGGTACACCTTGGACAGGTTGGCAGTCAGTCCTGTAGCTTGTTTGATGATGTTGGTTTGTGTGTGTGTGTGCGTTTCAGCAGATTGTGGCTATAGATAAGAGGAAGATCCAGCTCTAACACAAAGCCTTCAGGTTATAGGGCAGATCTCTGCATGTGGTCTTCAGTGTGTAATGTAAAGAATGCTTTATGTAACAACAACAACAACAGACACAGATATACAAATCCATAGACTCTACAGTAACTGCAGTAGCTTTCTATTGTTGTTCTTCAGACCACGTAGGGCTGCGAGTCATGATTCATTACGTTATTGATTCATCTGGCTGTTTTCTCTTTTAATCAGTGTCAGAAAACAGTGAAAAATTCCCTCTGTAGTTTCCCTGGTTTCCCAGGGTGATTTCAGATTTCCTGTTTTGTCCGACCAATAATCACAACCTAAAAATATTCAGTTTACTAGCATGACAAAGAAAAGCAGCAAACCTTCAGCAAACCAAAGATGTGACATCCTGCTTTAAATACAGTTTCTTCGTGAATGTCATGAAAAAGTGTTTCTCCTATTAGGTACATTCATTCAGTTATGGCAGGCAGCCAGCACAGACCCCAGCACAGCAAGTCTCTGGCCCCAATGCTACCTTACATAATGATCATTTCAATGCGTAGCATGCACTGAGGTATACAGATGACTTTAGGGAAATAGAGAGCACTGTTATTGGATTGGTACTCTGCGTCGACAGATAGTTAAGGTATCAGAAAAAGAGAGGTGTGATCCGTGCATCACTCTCTCCAACCAATCACAGCCATAACAAGTTACCTTCGCTGTGACGTCTCAGCGGCATGAAGCAGCATGAAGCAGCATGAAGTCTCGGTCCCAGCAGGTCAAGGTTTTGTACATGCTGTTCAGTCTGTATCTCTGTGAATTGTTGCAAAAACTAAAAAGCAAGTAGAAAACAAGATGCTCAGTTTCCTTCTGTCATCGTTAGTATATGTAAAGATGAGCAGTAATGTTAAAGGGGTCTTTTATTAAGATAATAAACGGATTAAACTCAAATGGCATGAAACGCACATTAGATGGGCGACACTAATACAGACTCTGAAACCTTCATGTAGACTCTGAAGGAGCAGTGTGGCCGGCGTGACAGAAATGAACAAACGTTCGCCAGAACTCAAGGATGAACTGATCAGAAGTTGGTGGTCAAAGGTCAAAGGTCGCCATGACCTCACAAACCTACACTTTTGGCCATAACTCATTAATTCATGTGATTATGATGATTATAATTGGATTATTACATGAATCTGGACCGACGTGGATGTAAACTGTAACTCGACTGGTTGGCAGGGGCACACAACCACGAGGCTTTAATTCTAGTTTGGTTTGTTTCTATTTTTAGACCCGTCGGTTGGCTGGTTATGTAACTTTGGCCTATCAGCAATGAAATTAGTCACAATTTCCACCCGTAGTAGTGATGTACTGAGTTAGCACCGTCAGACAGTGTATCAGGGAGACATCCTTCCTGCCCTTTTCTGTTTCTTTATGATTTATTATAGCCAAATACCTGACTGATCAATCGTGTTATCAATTAGTTCAAACTAGCAAAGGTCAGGAGAGGCCCAGTCAGTAATCTTCTTCTTCTTCCAGTCATTAGTCAGATTAAGCTGCTCTGTATACACACCGTGAAAAGACTCTCTCTGCCTTTAGCCATCCAGCTTGGTTCATGTCCTCATTCCCCTTCTCCCTCACCCTATCCCCAGCCCAATCCTGACAGGATATGACATCATGGCGGCGAGGCCCCTTGAACTGCTTTGTTCCTCTTTGAAGTCAGAGCCGTTCTTAACTCGGAGCCTCATTAACATTAATGAAGGAGATGAAAATATTCTCATCTGATATTCCATTCTCCATTCCTGTTCTCGTCAGATCTGCAGATTTTTCCTCTGTGTGTGTGTGTGTGTGTGTGTCCTTCCACTCCATTATATTATTATTATTTTTTAGATAGGTATATAACTGGAACATATTGCAGTGTTGTGAAACTATAATGAAAATGTAATGGTAAACTTGTTGACCATGTTCCCCAAAGGATAATTCTGCTGTTGCCAAGGGGAGACGAGGAAAGATTGTGGAGCAACTTAACTAATTATAAGAAATCTAATTTTTGATTTGATTAAAATCACGGCAGAGAAATGCCACATTCTGTTGACATGCTGACATTTGAAATTGTCAGAAAATACAGTGGTGTTGGCGCAATGGAGAGAGAGGAGGAAGGAGGGAGAGAGCGAGTGGAGGGGTTAACAGGAGGACGAGGAGGGTCAACGAGCCCAGATTACACCAGCCGAGTACTGAACAAGGGGAAATCCTTGCGATTGTGAGACCATGTCCCTCAGGTAGCTGCAAAGACAAAAGGGACAATACATCAACACATAATGTTCACTGATCTTAATGAGGAGTGTTAATGATCTAAATGAGGAATATTAATGATGTTATTAATGGAAGTGAAAGATGAGATAAGTCGTGTGTGCTTCCCTCTGTGCTCCACAGGTCAGTGTGAAGGGGATTTTCTCTTTATGTCTCATGTTGCGGACTAAGACAGATTAAGACAAAGGTAATTAGTTTCAGCCCATGTTTATAGATGTGTGTAATGGGTTTAATTTTAATCATTTGATTTTTTGTTAGTTTTAGTGAACAAAAACATAAGACATTTTAGTCTGTCTTCGGTGCATTTTGAGGCTGCAGCTGTCGCCATCTTTGTGTACGGTTACCATGGTTACACGTGTCTCTCACAAGGTGTACTCTCCTCAGTAAATCCAGTTAGCAGTGAGAACAGAACCGCTCTCTCTAATCTAATCTAGTCCAGTGCTAACCAAGCATGAGCTGCAGCTACCTGTGCTGCTCGCTGCAGAGCAGTGAGTCCTTCAGAGGCCGGATTCACTCACCTGTTCACTAAACTGCTGTTAGTTGTCTGGGTTTAGTTTGAGAGGAGACACCGTATCATTGCACAGCATCAATCCTGTCACCTTTGTTTAGCGAACATCTAGAGGACGATTCAGACGGAGCATAGCTAATGGATGGACGGAGATATCAGCGCTCTTATGTGTTACACAGCAGTTTGACTTTCCTTGTTATGGCGTACACCTTAAAGCGGAGTGTATAGGCTTGCAGGTTTTTTAAAAACTGCTGCTCTGAGCCTTTGTGAAAAAGAAATGGATCTGTCTTGGAGGTGTGAGGTTTAATATATCGCCTGTAGAATACAGAGGGGGGGGAAAAAAAAAAAAATTCCTCAGCCAGAGCAGCAAGTCATGAATTAATTATCCTGCCTTCCTTTCTTTTCTCCATTTCATTACCGGCTCCTGTTTGTTTCTGCTCACAGATGTAGACAGTTAGATGGAAGATGTGGGCTGAGGTGTTAGCTCTTAATGCAGCTTCCGTTACAGATTTGTGATGAAAGTGATTAAAATAAAAGCCCCGAGATTCAGTCGTAATGGAAGTTCATCAGCGGCTGCAGAGTGTGAACACAGTTCAGCTTCTGTTGTCATAATGAAGCACATTAGCAGAGGTGTGAAAGTGTGTGGGGAAAGCTGGATGTGTGAGAAGGTGTGGATATGGACACACACGCTGTACGTATGTATGTGTGAGCGTGTGTGTGTGTCCTTGAGTCTGCCACTCATTTATATGTACAAGCATGCAACACACACACACACACACACACACACACGCACACACACACAGAGGAAATAAATGTTTCAGAGCAGTTTGATGAAGATTTTTTCAAACCTGCACTGAGATGCATGTAAAGTAGCTTTGGCACATGCGGGAGAGTGTGTGTGTGTGTGTGTCACACTTGACATTCAGAGTGTCTTGCTCGTCAGTGTTGACCCTCCATTTTCATGCATTTCCAACCTTGAAACAGATAAACTGAAAACACTGAAACCACTGAGTTTGAGCCTTAGCAGAAGTGAGCCTGTCCTCCTCTCATCACTCCTCCCCTCCCTCTGGCTCTTTTCATTCCTTTTTCCATCTCCCAAAGCAGTTTACTCCATTTTCACAGTCTCTGCTCCTGAATGTCTGCTCCCTCCGTTTCTTTCTTTCTTTTCCCCTCTCACTTGTGGTCTCTTTCAGGTTGTCAGCATTGCTGTGACATACAGAAATCTATATTTCTGAGGAGCTTTCCTCTCACCTGTTTCCACCTCTGTCATTCTCTGGTGTTGGTAGTTTTTTTTTTTTTTTCTTGCAGAAGTCATGCACTGAATTATTGACTGTTTCCCTCCCTGCAGTCTGTCACTTCCTCTTGCACAGCTGCCCAGTGCTCGCATCATGGACGTATTAACACACATAGCAACATTAATGGGATAAAATAAAATATACAGCTGGACTGAATGGATAATCTGACAATGAAAATAGTCATTTTCAGGGTTTGTTACACAAATAGACTCACCATTTTACAGCTGATCCTTTTCCCATGATTCCATCTGGGAAAAATGCGTTTTGGGCCAGTGCGCGTCACGTGACGAACATGGAAGTTGTACTAATGCGGTTTAGCCACTGCACCAAAATCACTTCACAGCCCACAGTAGCACAATAAAGGAGCACTCCACCAAGTTTACACATAGAGGTCAGTTTAGTTGTAAAATGCAGTTCTACTCTGACTGTCAAAACAGTCATATAATGTCTTTTATGGCTTGGGAGGAGCTTTGTCGAGCTCACTTGAGAAAATATTCGGCCTTCATCCACCCATTTCTGTCTGTCCTCTGGACCGTCCCACAGGTGGTGATGAGCTGAAATAAGATATAAGTATCAAACATGCTTCTTCTAGCAGACAAAAAAAAAACAATAACAATGAACTAGCTTAAAAAAGACCCCCCCAAACTATCACACATGGCCTGAGATTACAAAACACACAGCTCACAGACAGATGCTTTCCTTGGCTGGAAGTGTTGGAGGAGGCACAGAGCTCAGGATGCTTGGATATTTTATTGGTGATCTCAGCAGCTAAAATCAGTGGCATGGCCTCTATGTTACTTTTGGTGTGTGTGTGTGTGTGTGCAACTTCATATTTTTGTTTATTGTGTTTTATTCTTGGTTTAGTTGACATCTGTTGGGTAACTAATGGACCTGTTAACAAGTTTTGGACTTTTACTTAGTAGAACCTAAAAGAAAAATAACTGGAATATGTTGTTGGGGGGAAAAAAAACTTTGTTTAGTTATTTAGTGACAGATAGAAAATGCATCCAGCCAGCCATGAAGCAGAAGAGTTTTTTTGCTCGCGGGTTGAAATCTTTTGAATGAAATCCCATATGAGCACAGTTCTTGTGCTCGTGTGCTCGTTATAGGAGTCCAGGGCTGCAGAGAATGACAGAAGTGATGCTGATGTTGTGCATTCAAGCCAGACCTCCCTCTGCGTCTGCTTTTGTTATGCCACACATCGCCCTTCTGTCTGCCTCTTCTTTGCTGTCCTTCATTTTTCACTCCCCTGTACGTGTGTGTGTGCTGTTTTAAAAGAAAAGTGTTAACAGGATTATCAGTGATGTTTCACAGAGGAATGTGGCTGGATGTGAAGAGTAATGCATTTATCTGTACTGCACGTTAGGTTTAAGGGAAGTTGTTCAAGCTGAGAAATCACAGCACTGATGACATTTCTAAATACTAAAGGGAATGTGTTTGTGACTAGTTCAGTTTAAAATAGGTTAATATTATGTTTAACCACATCAAGTGTTGCTTATAATATGAAGCTGAGCTTGGAGTGAAAAATAAAAATAAAAAGACAAAGTTACAAAGCTTTTACATGAAAAATAAGCTGTGGAGAAAAATTAGTAGGGAAAAAAGCCTGGTATTTTCCAAATGAATGAATATTCATCATCAACGGAAGCTTTAAAAATGATTGTGTTGGTCTAATGGTGGCCTGTGCTGTCATAGGAGGTCACATTGAAATATATTACTGTAGTTATGTTTAATTGGAGTTTTCATTTTCTGTGCACCAGGGTCAAACTGACCTGAAAACATGCCGGTGTGTCTTTTTAATTATAGCAAAAAGGTCTGGCAGAGCAGGCTGTACTCTGTACCCGTGGCTGGACTCGCATACCTGCTGCATTACCACCGGACCTGTAATCGCAGTTCAGAACATCCTCCAGGCTGTTGTGTGTTAGACAGCGTGTTCAGTCTGGAAGATTTTTTTTTTTCAGACAAAAACACACTGAAAGGAAAGAAAAAAAAAAAAATCAAAGATTAAAAAGCTCCCTGGTGTTTCATGAGTAGGCATCAGTGGTACAGTAGTTTTTCGGGAATGGTCAGCTCAGCTCAAATGAATGTGTGATCATCAGATCAGGTTTCTTTCTTTGTGGGTAAATGATGCGTCATTGTTTTCTCTCACTCTCGCTCTCTCTCTCTCTCTCCACAGTGAACAGAGTATCTGCCAGGCACGAGCCGCTGTCATGGTGTACGACGATGCCAATAAGAAGTGGGTCCCGGCCGGCGGTTCCACTGGATTCAGCAGAGTCCACATCTACCACCACACAGGCAACAATGCCTTCCGCGTGGTGGGACGCAAGATCCAAGATCATCAGGTCAGTGGATGGAACACGGGACCGACAGGTTCCCCTCAGACCAGTTACACACGTGGAACCTGATTCATTCGGTGCATGAATTCAGCTGGTCAGATTTATGGAGTTTACAAAGCACAGAGTTCACCAAAACAAACATGGACCATGTTGAGTTTGACAAGTTTGGCAGGAATGTTGTTGCACACCAGGCACACAGGGGGCCAAGTTTATAGAGGCTGTTAGGTCTTAGAAGGAGGATGGCAAAGCCGATTGTTACCAAATATGGTGTGTACAAATATTCAGTTTTATGTTCCCAGTGAGCTGAACACATGACTACACAGCCAGAGAATCCTGGGGTAAGAACATGTAATGCACTTCAGCACATGCTACTAGCTGTTCAGCACCCTTTTACAAGTGTGTATCAAATGATGACAGCGTGGGCTCAACACTCTCAAGGCTGACAAAGGCCTTTAAATAATTGATATCAAATCTAAAATTCAGGTCATGAGGTTTAAAGAATCAAAAGTTGTCAGCAGGTGTGAGGGGCTCCCAGGAGCCAAACACAGAAGTTTAAGAGTCAGTGAGTTTATAAAATGCTCCAAAAGTCTGTGTCTGTTGTATGCAAGTGGCTTTTAAAGATTTGTTAAAAAATGAATGTGTGTTTTGTTGCCATCTGCTTGTTAAAGTACACAGACAGTGTTTCCTCACACTCAGGCCTGGAACTCTGCCACTGTGTGTGTGTGTGTGTGTGTGTGTGTGTGTGTGTGTGTGTGTGTGGGGGGGGGGGGGGGGCTGAAGAGGGAACTGACGTGGAAATGAACAGTGACAGTAACCAGATTGACATAGACACACACACACAGATACATACACACACATAACCTGACCTTCCACTGAAACTCTTTCCTGAATCTTTACCAGTTTTCTCCTTGACCCTGCAACTCCTCTAAATCCAGTGGATGTCAGCACATCCCATACTAAGCTCTTATTTCACACACACACGAGCAACACACACACACACACACACACACACACACACACACACACACACACACACACACACACACACACACACACACACACACACACACAAGCTTATATATGAACTTATACACATTCACTCAAACACAACACAATCCTCTAAGGAAATGACAGGAAGAAGTTCAGAGGAGCTCACAGCCATAATCCACAATTTACAGAGGAACATCCCAGGCAGGTCTGATGCACTGTGGGTATGAGTGTGTTTGTTCCATCACCGCAAAATACAGCAAGTAGCTGCTGAAAGAAAAGGCGTGAATGAGTAGGGGAGAACCAGCGAGGACACAGCTTGACTATGTGTGTGTTTGTCTGTGTGTGTGTGTGTGTGTGTGTGTGTGTGTCTAACTTAACCTAGAGTAAAATGTTTATGGTTTTCTTTGACTAAGATGAGGCTAACACATCCAGAGTGTTATAATGTCCAATGTTCACAGGACTAGAAACTGGAAATAAAAACAAAAAAACATCACTAAAAGGAATATGAAAATTTTATCTCAGGACCAAGACTTAATTAAAAATAGATGACAGAATTAACACTAGTATGGAGGATGCAGAAGTGTAAAGAGGAGAATCTGTTGTTATCACAGTCCCCGCAGGTTCCCACTCTGTCTCTAGAAGTCACAGAGGAGTAGCTCGAGGCGTTTCTACTTGGCCTGGAGCCCAGGACACTAAAAAATCCCTGATGTTAGCCTTGAAAGCATCTTAAACACAGGCTGTGTTGATCATAAAGCCACTTTACGACCATGTAAAAATGACCTTTTACCACATTATGAGCAACAGTGTTTAGGTTTAATGTGATTGAGGAGGACGCAGATCGGATAGCGCGAGTTTCGAATCATCGTCGCGATTGTCTCGGCTCCTGTGAGCCTGGCAGCAGGTGGACGGAGTTAGTGTCACGGCTGGGAGAGAGTGACGGATGGACTGAGAGCAGAGCACATTCGCTCCTTGTTTTCATGTCTGTGTTTGTGCTACTGTGCCATAAATCTCAAGTCAGCCTCGCAAACATGCTGTCACACACACACACACTCTCCCAAACCTTTTCCAAAATGTCAGTTCAAGCTCCCAGCACTGCAGAAACACAGCTGTACAGGACTCTGCAGCGGTCTTGTCATGGTGGCTCCTGAAGATGATGATTAAAATGCATGAGTTAGCAGCTGTCAGCCAATCTGACGCACATTTCCTTTTTCTTTTCTCCCCGATGTCGTGGTTCATCGCCAGGTGGTGATAAACTGTGCAATTCCCAAGGGTCTGAAATACAACCAGGCCACGCAGACCTTCCACCAGTGGCGTGACTCCAGACAGGTCTACGGCCTCAACTTTGGCAGCAAGGAGGACGCCAACGTCTTTGCCAGTGCCATGATGCACGCTCTGGAGGTGCTCAACTCCCAGGACTCGGGTAAGACTGCCTTATACTGCATGCGCTGCCTTATTGCATTGGAAATTGTGGAAGTTGAACCCTCAACCGAACAATGTTGAGCCTCCAGATCTGTCCCATTTTCCAGTCATTTTCTTTCCCTTCTTATTCGTTCTGTGTATCATTTTATTTCCTCAAGGGGAAAGAGATATCAATCAAAGATATTCATTTTTTCTCATTACATCAGCTGCATCTGAACAACACAAGGTCATGTCTTGTACACCACAGAGAAGGCTGCTGAGGGATTTACATGTATTTAATAACTGAGCATTAAAATGAAGCTGTAGCTGCAGTTTGGGCCTGTAATCCTGCAGATAACTAGCTGGTTTCATTGTTACTGAGTGTGTGTGCTGGAGGAGCAGGTTGACTTATGGGTATTAAACATTCAGAGGCAAGGGCGAAACAGGAAATGAGTGACCTCATGGTTAACAGGCTGTTAGTTCACATGAAGAGGATCATCGGGAAGGCGTCGGTATTCATGCTGCACACAGCCCAATCTGATTCAGCCACAGATATGTGCCGGCGGTACCTTGAATGGTACAGCATGACCTTGGTTCTCTGAAACATGCGCTCATTACGAAGCTCCATTCCCTGGCTGTGTATCTGCGTTTGCCCGCCTGCCGAGGGGGATGAGAGGGGAGAGACGAGATGAGGCGATTGTGTGTTTGTGCAAGTTTTTGTGCTCAGATTTATGCTCCCAAAGTGAACGCTAACCTTCGCCTACAGCATTTGAAGCCCCCCCCCCCCAACTTTACCGCATTTCTATTTTCCTTTCCTGTTTTCAATCCCACAAAGACGCAGCAGAGGTTTTAATTGCAGCCTCTTTGTATTTGTGTGATTCCAGATGCTGCTCCACATGACCCACCATGACCCACATCCTCCTCCCTCCTCTCCTCTCCTCTCCACTCCTCTCCACTCTATTGTACCATCTCCTCCTTTCTCCCTAAGCCAGTACTCTCACCACACTCTAATCCCATCCCCTAATTAACCTGATAGTGATGCAGCTCATTATCCTAATGGTGCTAAGAGCTGTGTGTGGCATGTTTGTGTGTGTGTGTGTGGGGGTGAGAGAAAGAGAGAAGTGACAGAAGGTGAAGGGAACTTGTGACAGGATCCAAAATTTGGCCTATGTGAAAGCAAACTGTATGTCAGTGGAGGATTGTTTATAGTTGTGGGAGCTCTGCTCTCCAGTCACATAAATACTGTGAGCTGTCGGCTTCCTGAAAAAAAAAAAGAAAATCAAAAAAATTTGAAAGCACATTGGCTCCTAACTCATCCCACTTGAAGACAAAAGCCGAATATATAGCAAAAAACATAATAACGAAGCCATAAGCTGTGTTACTTACAGCGACGTGCATCCATAGAGCTTTGAATGAATGTAGCTAATTTACATGGATGACACTGACCCTGGGCCTGAGGTAAACGATACCCATGGCAGTAGTCAGTGAAAAATTCCTCCTCCTTAGTTAGGGACCGTCCAAAAAGAGTATCACTGCGCACGTTCACATGTTTGTGCGACAGCAGATTTCTGGTTCAGTGCTTGAAATAAGAATCGAGGAAACGAGTTTTCTAAACCAATGTATTTTCAGCCATAATCAAATAAGAGCATCAAATGCTTTTGACAAAGGACAAACAGCTCAACCAGAGAACCCCCCCAACATTTCCATTTTTTACCTCACTTGATCTCCTCCGGCTCTCTCTCCCTGTCACTTTCTCATTCCTCTCACACACCGCCTTCCCTTTTCTAGCTCCTTCCCTCTCTCCTTTTTGCCCCGTTCCCTCTCTCAGCAGTTGAGCGAGCTGCATACAGAAGCCAGAGGAAGGCGACAGGGTTTCCCCTTTCAACCCCACTGTTTTGCTAATATATTTGTGTCCTGACAGCTGCTCCTGGTGGCGCCTGTTCCAGTCTAAGTCATCTGTGGACTTGACAATCCTCCCCGACACACGGGGTTCACCCTCCATCACTCCCTCAGTGGGTGTTAAAGTCCTGCCACATGAGTGAGCGTCAGATCACTTATTTTAGACCTGTGTTTGTTGAACGAGGTGATATATGCTGTGTGAACAGTGGAGAGGAAGCTTTTAGTGATCATTTTAATGCCTTAGCTGTGATGCGGCGTAGTTTGGCTCGATGCCATTATCACTGTGTTAAATTTACGTGGAAGCTGTCGTCTGGTCGGACTTGTTTTGTGGCTCTCACACCATCACATGAACACAAAGTGCTGATTTACAGTGGATGAGGGCAGTAACTGATTTAAACTGGCTATCTAAGCTATTATCAGAAGTGCCTTACAGTGGGAATCAGTGACCTAATCCAGGCAGTGTTCACGCTCCACAGGAACAGCTCAGTAATCAATGGAGACATAAATCATACCTTTGTCAGCCCCCAGCCCGTGGGGATGCTTAAATGGAGCAAGACAAACAGCTGGACAGTAATGGCAGCCAGTCTTTTAGCTAGCTTTCTAAATGAGGGTCATTTCTGCAGCTTCTCTTGTATTTACAGTCGTCTTCACTGTATCGGCCCGATCCTGATTCCTGATCCTGATCTTTACCCATGGTGGCTCCCCTTCTCTTATCCCTGAGCCTGAGAGCACTCATCCACAAACATTTAGTAGACTTGAAATGAAAGTCTGCTGTTAGGGAGATTGGAGAATTTTATTTTTTGGACTCTGGCTGTAAACATCATGTGTATCCATGCACGTGTGTGAGGTTAGAAGGTTGTCATTATAATATAAAGAAGCAGCACGTGACGGGAGCATGCTACAGGTCCACATCTGAGCTACAGTGAGGATTAAATGCTCTGACAAATTAATCTGACATTGCTGTAAATTATTTCTGGGATGTACCAGTGAAACCAGCTCGTGACCTTTGCCCTCGGTGGCCTGTTTCCCTTTCTGTGATTTCGTTCTGCTATGTTGTATCTGATGCAGACATGCTGTACAAATACACAAACAAATTCTACAACGTGGTGGGTCATCATCGTAGCTAAAACTGATCGCTTTCTCTCCTAAATGCCTTTTCTAATCTGGAATTGCCACTGCTGTGATTTCATCTCTTTGAAGTTTAGTTTGACCCAAATAGCCAAAGAAGAGCCTCGCGATTATTTCAGCTATTCAAAGGCTTCAGTGGGAAATGAATAAATGCACGAGTGTGCAGTTTCTGTGTTGTTAGTGTTTGGTTGACACAAAAAAAAACAAGCCAAGTGTTTCGTAGAATTATTCTGTGAGGCGCCCGCATCAGCAAGGTGTGTGTGTGTGTGTGTGTGTGTGCGTCTGCTCATGTGTGCTCACCTTGAACGGATCACAGAGTATCTTATCACATCTTTGGGAAGCAAGTGGATGTGGTGACTGCTGACATGTGGAAAGTGTGTGTGCCTATGTGTGTGCTTTGGTAACTCTTAAGACTGTGTGTGTGGGTGCAGTATGTGTGTGCGCTTCTAAGACTTTTGGCACACACACACACACACACGATTTCATCACGTGGTCTTACATCACTGAAACCAGCTGCATCCTCTCTTCATTGCCATGTGCCGAGTCAGAAGGCGAGCAGCTCTATCCTCCGACTCGGGGGCAAAGTGACGTCATTTCAAAACTGTGAGCTCACACACGGACACGCTGAGATCCAGACACACACACACACACACTTTGTTTATCTAGGTTCCTCTTTTCTCCTAAAAAGGCTAAAGTAGAGCTGGATGGAAGGCCAGGATTAGGAGAGGGAGGGATGGGTCACAAGTAACCGGGCGTCTGTCTGTGTTGTGGTCTGGCCAGTAATCCGCTCCTCTCAGGTCACGGCAGGGAGGGGGAGAGATGAGGTGAATAACAGAAAGTCACAGGTATAACGGAGGACTGATGGGTAGAAGGTGGACAGGAGGTGGGATAGGTTGAAGTGGATTGGTGGATGGATAGATTTGTGTCTGAATGGGACAAAACAAGTTCTGGAAAGATTTGATTTTCACAATAAAAGTCTCTGTGTTAGTTCACCCCCCCTCTTCATCAGTTTTGAAACACAGCCTTGATGGATAAAAGGCTGAGAAAACAAATCTGTCCTGGCCTAACCTGTGACATTGTGTTGGATGTGTGTCAGTGTCAGCAGCTCGCTGCCTATCAAAACACGCTGTGTTGAAAAGGCTGCAGGAAGAATGTGACCAGCAGCATGACTGCCATATCTGTCTGTGGATGAAGTGCAGCCCCCCTGCAGCTAAATATTTATATCTGTCTCTGTCTCTGTGCCTTTATTTCCTTCGCTGACACACACACGCTTATTTTCATTATTGAATAATCAATATTTAAAAAATAAGTCTTAAAGATATTCAATTTACAATAATGTAAAACTGAGGAAAGTGCTGCATCTTCGCATTTGAGAAGCTAAAACCAGAAATCCATTCTATGAACTGCTGTCATTGTTCAACTTGTGCACTGACTTATATTATTAAATACTATATGACATTATGGATCTATAAATGTTGACAAATTAACATGTAAGCAGCATTTTAATGTGGAGCAAATTTCTAACTATTTTACACACTGTTCAGCAGCTGAGTCTGTAAACGTGTGTCATATTTTATGAACAAATTATAGTTTTTGTTTGTAAAATCTAAATCTGCAGTTTATTTTATGGTGTTTCTCCTTTTCCTAAGTCATGTATTTATGTCAGTGGCCTGATTTCGTTTTGTGAAGCACAATATTTGCCTTGAAGTTAAAATACTCAAGTACAACACAAATACCTTAGCACTGGACTTACTAAAATGTTTGAGCAAATCTACTTACTTATTTTCCTCCAAATATTAGTCAATAGAGCTCACAGTTAATTATAGGATGAATTCTTGCCAGATGAGCAGGATCTAATTCTCTGGTCTATTTGTCTGGACAGCCGGACTTAGCCAGATTCAGCGGCAGCTTGTCTCTACGGAGACGTGAGAAGTTGCTAACTGGGGATTTGTCATTTATTTTCAGTCTTTGTGGTCCCTGCCAGCAGTGCACCATGCGGCTCTCGATCATGTGAAAGCTTTTGTGGAGAGGAGGGGTTGAAATCTGAGAGAGGTGGAGGTGCGGAATGATAGAAAGACACACGGAGGGACTCTTCATGCCCGTCCCATAGAAACAGTCTACGTTCCTGGATCAGAATGAGTTTGTTTTTACAGGTCATGAGGGTGAAAACGTGGCGTAAACATTTAGGGTTACGACACCTCCTCCGACCGTGCACCGCATCAGTCTGGCATGTGTTTATATGCTTTTCAGATCGCGACTGCCCGCCAAATGTAGGCTGGCAAAATGGTAGACTACATTACAACACAGCTGGACGACGGCAGACAGAGACTTTTGATATTGGAAGAGGAAGAGAAAGAGAAAGGAATACTTATATACTGAGAAGAAAGAAAAAGGCTTAGAAAGAAATCAGAAAGAAAGAGGCAGAGAGGTGTTAAAGAGAAAAGGAAAGTAAAAAATAAAAAATCAGAAAGGAAGGATAAGTCAAAAAGAGGTCAGTCAGAGGTCCGACAGCTTTCTTGTATATTTTTCTGACTGCTGCTGATTGTGGCTTTGGTGAACAGAGGACCCCCTAAGGCCCCCGTCACAGCGGTATCCACAGACATGCCTGCTCCAGCAAGAGTTAAGCGATTCTCCGTGGATAAACAGAAGATCAGCCGTGCTCAGATCATCCTCAGGAGTGAGTAGTCGGCCTGACAGGACCGTCGGAGGGAGGGGGGGGTGGACGATTGGTGTGGCTGTTTGTTTGATTAGGATGTGAACAGTCCAACATTGTGCCCCTGTCTGTTTCATCAGAAAATACACTTTGTATTTTGTGGTTTGACTGAGATGCAGGTTTGCTTGGGTAAAATGTGGTGACGAAACAAGCGTCATTTCTTCAATGGCTTTTCTACTTTTCATTTCAGTGTAAAGTTTTTTGGATTTTGGACACATTTTCAAACAAAATAAGCAATTTGAATGCATCATCTTGGGGAAACTGTAACAGGCATTTTTCTTATTTTCTGACATTTTACAAATGGCAATGGATCATTAATCAATAATTAAAAAAGAATGCAGTCCTATATTATCAATAATGTAAATAGAACAGTGTCAGCTCTGCAACAGCCTGATACGCTGAATCAGTTTTGATGCCTTTACTGTGACCCGGTCCTTGAACATAGGGATCTGGATGTGAACGACTCGATTTAAATACTAAACACAATTTTATAAACAGTCTAGATTGACAGGATTAAAATTGCACAAGGATAAAGAGGATGTTGGTGTATGAACCTAATTATGTAAGTGAAAAATCCATGAGTGTGTGTTTAAACGTTTAACCATTCTGTCCCACGAGCCTCAGACATATTTTAGCCGGAAGCGAGGCCTTTGTGGAGGCTTCCCGATTGGCTACAGAGCCATTCTGTGATTTCATTGGCTGAGCTGTGCTCTAGTTGTCATGTAACAACAGCGCAGGAAGGCTGCAGGGAGGACTGACCACAGTTGCCATGGTCTCCTGATCTTTAAAAGAGGAAAACAAGTTTAACGTTATATGTGAGCCACGGCACGGATGTGCTTTTGTGTTTGTCAGCAGTGTGCACTTTGTGTGTGTGTGTGTGTGTGTGTGTGTGTGTAGATTTCTTAAGTGCTGCAGTTATGAGTATACAAATGCTAAATGGATTAAAATAAAAAATATAAGCCACTTATTGAGCAACATAAAGCTGGTAAAGCTGCAAACAGGAAACAAACTTACATGTGAACAAGTCACAAGAGAATCTGAACAATTCAAAACAGATTAAGGATCATACTTGTATAGTGTAACATGCCATGACTGAGCACTAGACTGGCTCCTGATCTCAGAATAACAGTCTGCATCTCTGATTGTGTGGTTTTGTTATTATTATTATTTTTTTTAGCGATTCAAATAGGTCTGATGTTGTGCTCGTCGACAGCTGTTCCCTGGCAGGAAAAACAACCAAACCCATCAGAGCTGTGTTGACAGCACTAAGAGTAAGGACGCCATATTCCTGTGCCAAAGCCAGAAATATAATGGCAGAAAACGTGCCAGGAAAAAGACTGCATGTTATCACGCACTGGTAACAATGTCATCTAGGTTGTAAAAGATTTAAGTAAAAAAAAAAAAAAAAAAAAGAATTCAGATAACTATACCTTGGCCATAAGTAATTTTTTAAAACATAAAAACACAACCAACCCTTAGATTTTTTTTTTTAATTGTGCCATTGAAAAACAAGCCTTAATGCTGCTGTGTTTTCTGAGTCCAGGGCCAAAGACTAAGTGGTGGAAGGATCATTATCACTGCAGAAACACTTACCAAACCCAAAACCACTGCAACTTTGCCAACACTTCAGTTGAACAACCAAGACCTATCATCATCTTTTTTTGGCTGAGACAAATAAAACATCCATTCACACCAAAAGACTTAAGTCATGCTAATGTGTTTCCGTCCTTCCCGTCCTAATAACCCCGTCACATAAGCCAGATTCTCAAACTTCATCACTGCTTCCCCACAAATCAGTTGTCCTTTCATCTCTCAGCATGGAGTACGCTGATTTCAAATTGGTGTCGTATGACCCAAAGCTGAGTTATCATGTCGTTTTGTTTTTTGTTTTTTTTTTTCTTTCTCAGGCTGATCGCAAGCTCCAGTTAAATATGTTTCTGGTTATGATGTTGGATTATTTACCAGAAGCACGCTCTCTCCTCATTCAGAGTGTGACATCTGAAATTATCAGCTGCCATGCCCTGTAATTCAGCTCTTTGACAGTGAGACTTTTTGATCATCAGTCCTCGCTGGGAGTGATTTCGTCCAAATATTTCCATCATTTGAGAAAAATACTTAATGAGCCACCATGAGCTGTGTCATGTTTGGGGCTCCGACAGACGCAAAACAACCAGAGTTGTTTGTTTCCTGGATTTGAATAGCAAGTAACAGCACTGAAAAATGCTCAAATCCCAGGGCTTGTAATTTTCGGTGTATAAAAGTGTTTCCAGTTCATAGAAGTCATGCTGGAAGCCAACATTCCTAAATGCATTTTATGCCACTGACCATAATTGCGCATTTGTGGAGCTCTCTAAAATCTCGTGGCAGACATCATGAACGCTCTGACGGATAAAACATCCTTATAAATTATTTCATTTAGCCCTGATGTAGAGTTTTATAGCAGTGTCGCTCTCCCTCCGCTCCATCTGAAATGTTGCCTGGTGTAATTTAGCGTTGCAGAAATGATCACAGTTTATTGAGCGTCGACTGCCGGTTACGAACGATCGCAGACTCATTTCACTGGAGAAGCAGATTGAGGTAGATGTGTGTACAATTCTACTGTGTTTTTTGTCCTTCAGGTTCTGTGTTTCAGCACATTCAGCTTGAAATAAAAGAATGGATAGTACATTAAAACACCAAGTCTCAAGTCTCAGCTTTCATTTGAGTAGGTTAAAGTCAATATTGAATGAACTGTGTGGGAGATATGGCTCTTTTAACACCTCGTACCCACGCCGTGATGTTTCAAAAGTAATTGGACAGTTCATCATCATTTTTTTCAGTGTTTTACTACAGAGAATATTCTACATTCATACTAGCCATTCATATACCACTAACTTTAACTTCTTAAATCCCACTAGTCATTACATTTTATATTTGCTTTGGAGACAGACATTGTTCTTAATAAGTGGATCAGTTATCTGTCATGATGCAACCAATCTACATTAAGTACAGTTTCTTTGGCAGTGTCATTATAATCCATCTGCCATCAGTTACATTGGCTGATACAGGTTTTCCATTTAGCACTGGTATGGGAATCATGATTAGGAAAGGAAGTGTTAAGTCTGTGCATCCCAAGATGCAACATATGTCCAGATGGATTTTGGGAAAATGTGTATAAAATGATGCAAAAGAGATGTAGGATATTTCTGAGGTGTCTTGTGCTTCTAGAAATCCAGAAGAGCTTGTGATATTTTTTTTGGTTTGGTCTAGATTCCTTTGACCCGGTTTCTGTCACCTTAACCATTCAAGGCTGTCTGCGAGGGCAAGCCACTTGTTGCCGGGCAGATCTGAAACTATAATAAGTGCATGTTTGCAGGTGGTGTCACTCTGACATTTGATCCTCCTCGTCTGACACTGGTTTCTGGATCATCCCTGCCGTGTCACACAAATATTCTGACAGGCCACTGGGTTGGAATCAAATGTCCGACAGTCAGACATGTGGGTGATGGAGATGCGGTGCTCGGCAGTGGCGGCAGTGGTTTAGATGTTATCCCACTGCCCTCCTAGACATCCTGACTCCCCTGAGCCCCAAAATAATCCCCCCCCAACATGTAGGACACAGTGGAGGAGTCAGAGAAAACACATGGAAGCAGCTCAGTTCACATCAGACCCACAGAGAATTTAACCTCCGACAAATGAGTCTGTACTCGGATCCAGTGCTAATTAACATATTAATTAATGTACTTTGATCAAGGCAGAGGTCCTATGATAATACTAATCCTGAATGAACCAAACTCCTGGCTATAATTTGTCTTTTTTATGTTGCGTTTCTAAATCAGGAAGTGAAAACTTCTCAAAGCTTCAGGGTTGAAAAAAAAAAACATCTGTCTGCTATAAAAAATTATAAGAAATTCATTCATCAGTGCATTGCCTTGGATTTGAGAAAAATGTTAGAAGGTATTTTCCGAAAGTGAATGGATGTCCTTAAAAGGAAGACTTTTTTTTCCTAGTTAATCAAAGAACAGCATCGAAATTCATGAGTGTGCTTCAGCACGAGTTTTAAAAGAAATGATTTCTTTACAAGATGAGGCAGGAAGACGGGACTTTTGAGTCCTTGGACCGTTGATAAAAAAGAAAAAAAAAAGACTCTGAAAGTCATTAAGAAGTCACTGAATTTGATGGCAGAGAGTGTGTGTGTGTGTGTGAGGGCGTCTAAGTCCCTACACTGTAATATCAGCCATCGATTGAGGTTAATGGACAGGTTGTTTTAAAGTAATAAAGTCACGGAGAAGGTGAACAGAGGTAAGAGAGCTGACAGAGAGCACAGAGGTAGAGAGATAACAATTGATGAGCAGAGCTGGACGCCCTGTAGAGGATTTGAAGTAGGTGTGTGTGTGTGTGTGTGTGTGTGCCAAGTAGCCCATTTTCATTGGTCATCTAATATAATTGTTGATGATGGAGCGTCCTAATCAGACCTCAAATAACCATTTCACCGTCTTCTGCTGGAAACACTGACGTCAGCGGGAAAGGAGACAGAGCAGCACAAGAGCCATTAGGAACATCTCAACTCTGGAACAAAAGCATTGTAGCTTCTCAGTTAATACTCTTAAACAAATGCAGACTGTAGGTGTTCTGTTTTTCCTCTGTCTCTGTCTTCTGTCTTAGTTTATATTTACCAGCAGTTTCTGTGGAGAGAATTAGTCCAAACAGGATAAAAATGTCCAGATGTGTATTTGGTCCTACCTTTAGTGGACAAAGCATTTTTTTTATCAACTTAAAATTCTCCCATCTCATCCCATATTTGGGAAAGAAACAGAGGAGTCCTCACTTGTTTTGGAGAGGGTGATCATGTAGCTTCTCATGAAACATTGCACTCTTAAGTTTCCTCAGTGGGAGCAAACTAAAACCTTGGGGAATGGATCTGATCTGTTTAATAGAGAAATGTCTGTCTATAGATCATGTGTCATTTTCTCTTCCTGCTAAGCCTGGGCTGCAGCCAATCACAAGTTGTAGCTATAGATGCTGTCATTTCTACCCGACAACAGATCTTGCAGGATGACATCACGAGCTCCATATGCCTCTATATGTGGATTGTGTCTTTCTAAAATGCGACCACCCTGTAATCTGAGCTTTTTTTTTTTTTTACCAGGTCCTCTAAATAAACCCGGATGTGGACATTTGTCTTACAGTCAGCTTGACTTTGACAGAGTGAAGACAGTTGGAATTTCCTTTCCATGTTTCCACAGGAGTCTGTCTGTGATCGAGGAGTCTCCTCTCCAAAGTGATAGGGAGATAAAGTCCTCTTAACACATTTATGCCCAGTGAGTTGTGATGCATATGGCTGGATCTGAGCACAGAATGCTCCTGTACAGCCCTACACTGATCCTGTTGCTTCAGTCAGCAGTGAAATGCCTGTGTGCCAGTTCCATTGGCAGCCACACATGTCCAAACCAGAACAGGACCAACATGTTTGACAGACGAGGTGGTGGCTTTGGGTCGTGAGCTGTTTTTTTTTTTATTTTTTTTTTATTCCTCCACACTTTTCTCTGTCCATCAATTTGATAGAGGTTGGTTTTTATTTCATTAGTCCACAGAACTTTGTTTGTTTGCAGCCTCAGCAGAAATCCAGAGCCATCTTTTTTGTTTGTTTTTCACACCACTCTGAGTTGAACTGTTGTGTGTGGAAATCCCAGGACATTAGCAGTTTCTGAAACACTCAAACCAGTTCATCTGGCACCAACAATCATGTCACGGTCAAAGTCACTGAGATCACGTTTTTTTTCCCTCATTCTGATGTTTGATGTGAGCTGCAGGGTTTCAGACATTGCACTGCTGACACATAATTGGCTTATGGGATGATAGCATAAATAAGCAGGTGTGCAGCTCTGTGAGGGTACCTTCATAGCCAGAAAATATCTTTTCTTCTCATTTGGATGAACTGGCTCTTTACCATTTGATGCTACTTTCTGAGATCTAAATGAATAATTTAGGTAAAAGACATCCACCATATCCCTACACACACACACACACACACACACACACACACAGAGCGTTGTGTCCTTCTCTCTATCCGGTGTATGAATAATAGATTGGATCCAGGAAGTAGAAGCTGGCTGACCAGCCCATCAGGTAGCGAGTCCTTCCACATCCTGTACATATTTCTTTCTCTTTCTCTGCCTGTTGTGTTTTGTCTCCTTGCTCTCTCCTCATCCTTTGTCTCTGTCTGGCTCTCGTTCTCTTCTCTTAATCTCGTGCTCTCTCTCCCTCTCATGTTTATCCCTCCCTCCCACTCCCTATCCCTCCCTCTCCTCTCTCTTTGTTTCCATCAATTATAATCCATCGGAGAGCCAGCACAGAGAACAACCGCGCCAGGCGTTTCAGCGTCATCTTTAAAGGTGCACCGTCTGAATATTAAGGCATCAGATTACAGAGGACAAAGAACTCAACCGGCTACTGCAACAGAAGGAGGCTCAATAACCTGTTTTTATTTTTTAATCATGGTGGAATTTTAGTTCATCCATTTATCTGAGATTCTGGATGATGCAGAACTAAGGCACAGGAAACTGAAAGGAGAAGTTCCAGAGACCTGAGCTATGGTTTTGTACACAACCTCCCAGGACTGTAGTGGGGGAGCTGGGTGTGTGAGGGGAGCGAACAGCAGGGTGGTGGTTGCACTGAGGCCTGGCAACAAGTCAGACGGGGCCCAGCACGGACTGTGGTGCTACATTTGCTGTCAGAGGAGGCCCACTCTGACTCTGCCTTCATGTAGGTATCACAGCAGTGATGGGAACAGGCCTCTGTGGCTGTTCCACTGTTTGTATATGTTTATGTTTGTAAACTATGCTGTGGGATATTGTGCTCGACTTCAGCCGGAAACTATATTATCAGTTATGGAAACAGGATTTGTGTTTATAAGTACTTATTGTATTTATGGAGACTCTTTTTAAGAGTCTTTACATTCTCTGACTCTTGTTTTTTCCTCTCCTTAGTCTTGTAATCTTGCTGAGGAGATGAGATACTGCAAACAGTCTCCTTCTCTGAGGTGTATGTGTAAACCAGATAGTGATCCCATGACCTGCTAATGTTTTCTCTTTCTGCTTTTGTCTGTGAATGCCACACAGGCTCTCTCAGCTTTACTTTGTGCCTTCTGTCTTTGCCCTGTCTCTGTCGCTTCTTCTTTCCTTCCTGTCTCAGTATTGTGTCAGATAGTGTTTTTGGGGTCACTGAATCAATTCAGATCGCTTAAGACGTTCAGTTTGACGAGAATGGAAAACGACTGGATGTCTGTTTGGAGAGGGCGCCTTCAGAGTCCAAACGTAAGATGCTGCGAAATGTCAGTTCCTTGTTGTGACGTTGTTAAATAATAAGGTACGGTAATAAAAAGCTGGGTCTAATAAGAAAATGAGGCTTAAACGAATGCCCGGCCCGCTGATCTGATCTTAAGTCCTCCCTCCTGAGCAGCTTTCGGGGGCGCGGCCCTGCGAGGCTGCTCTCTGTGTTCTGTCATTAGCACATAAGCTCTATTAGAGCAGACAGTAACACGATTACACCCACAGGCAGCGGAAGATGGAGACGCGAGACCATGTCAGCAATTACAATCATAGATATTGACTGCCTGAAGACTCGGCTTAATTCAATAGCATTTCAATTCAGCCCTCACAAGAGGAAAACGTCAGTGAGACGTTGAGCTTATATAGTGATAATAATAATAATAATAATGAATAACTCCAAAGTTTGTGTTATGCATGTGGAGAAAAGATTTATATTTAAAAAAAAAAAAAGACTGCTCACAACAGATCCGTCTCCATGACGACCGAGCAAACTCTATCCACTGATGAAGAGGATATGATATGAGAAAGAGAGAGAGAGAGAGCTTGAGAAAAAGCTAGTAAGACAGACCTTGAGTTGGGATTGTGCTTTTATGGTCATTGTGATTGTATATATCTTGTAATGACAGATACCTGTTAAGTGGTGTCAGTGAGTCATTGAATGGTTTCCAGTCAGCACACACACTCACACACACACACACACACACACACACACACACACACACACACACACACACACACACACACACACACACACACACACACACACACACACACACACACACACACAGACAGGGCTGTACCTCCTAAATGCTCCATTGATCCACAGCTGCTTTAATGATGGTTGTGCTGAGTCAGCAGCCTGTAGACTGGCTTCCAGTAAATCTTATCACAGTCAGGCCTTAGTCATTATTACCCAAGGTCCCACTAAAAGATGACACAGGCCTTCTTTGTTGTTTTCTGACCTTCTGTTTCCACCCAAGACAAGTTTGTGTTCATCTTTGTATCTTTTTGTGTTTTTGTCGAGACAGTCAGTGTCTCCGGAAATTTGGTTTTCCTGCCTTCACACTCTTTGGAGCTTAACATTTTTAGGTGATTTTCAAGTTGGCTGGCCTTCTGTGGTTTTTAGAAAATTTTGCATCAGGTCACTGTTTCTTTTGAGAGTTGCTGAAGTCAAAAAATTGTTTATGTTTAGGTTCATTTTTCAAAAGTCTTAAATGCAACAAAGAAGCTGAATTCAAGTAAAATAATGAAAAAAAACTAACAGGGCTATTGTTCCAACTGGCTCGACTCTGTAGAAAGGTAGCTAATGCCAATACCAATCACAGCTGGTATTGGCATTAGCTACAATACTAATTTAACACCAGGCTGAATACTGATTGCGATCAAATCTGCCTCCTTATCACCTCCATCCAGATCCACAAGTCTGTGTGTGTGTGTGTGTGTGTGTGTGTGTGTGTGTGAGAGAGAGAGAGAGAGAGAGAGAGAGAGAGCATAGTGCTGGTCCATCTGGCCCAGCTCAGGTTTTGCAGAAAAGTGAACTCATTAACAAGTGTAAATTAGACAGTGATGCTTGAGCGTCTCTTGTTCTCACGCCAAAGGCCACAGAGCGTACGTCAGCGGTCAGTGTGTGTTGTCACTGTTTCAGAGTTTGTGCTTAGACAGTGGTTTTTTTTCCTATGGTATGAAAACCGGACAGATGCACTCACAGAAAGCTGTCTGTGTGTCTGTGTTGATCCCTCATTTAGGCCTTCGTTATGTTGTCTCTCTTGGTCTGTCTACATGCAGAAACACTGACACACTAACACCTGCTGCGTTGTTGTTTTTCACTGATAATCCCATGTTTACCATGACTGAAAAAATTTGCAAATGACAAATAAAACATCACTGTAAGCTGATGAGTAACTACTGCTAAGTATAAACATACTTTTCTTAAAAAAACAACTTATATTTGACAGGATGGAAGCAGGACATTATTGGTATTTTTTGTTTAAATGACATTTACGATTAATTAACTAGTCATTTCAGCTCTGTTAAACAAAACATAACATGAGCTCAGCTTGCAGTGTAGCTGGCCGACATGTATGCAGAGGGAACGAGGCCCAGTTCTGATCATGTGGCACTCTTAGTGTTATGGTCGGATATGTTTAGACCTTATAGGAAGCATGTGATTATGTAGCAGCCTGAAGGCACTTTGCTGCTAACGCAAGTTGAATGCAGGACTATTTCCTGACTGATGGAATTGTTGCTTTTACTGAAGGAAAGGTTTTCAGTGATGGGAACAGCACCTGACAAGGTACCATGTTGGTCCGGTGGTTACTTAGAGACGTATGTACAGGAAAGGTCACAGGTTCAGTGTCCACACTAGGAGACCTGTCCAGCTATAACTGTGTTTGACTCAAGCTGCGGCCAGTTCAGCAGAAATCACCTACTTCAGGTCTGCTCTTCCATAGTGTGTGCTGAAAAAAAAAAAATTTAAAAAGCACATAAATGAAAGGTGACTTCAGAGGACATGAAGGCAGAAGTAAATTCAAAGCAGCAGAATCTTCTTGTTTCCTCTCTGACCTGTTTGGAGGTTTTAAGATAAAGCTTGTTTCTACTGATGGCTGCATACAACTTTCACAGAAGCTTTCTAACCACAGCTGTCTGTGTGTGTCACCCTCCGCAGGTCCCACATTGCCCAGACAGGGCCCCCAGGTTCAAAATGGCCCCACACCAGAGGAGATGGACCTGCAGAGAAGGTAAGGACCACGCAAACCTTAAAAGTTCAGACAAAGGCTTCAACATTGTCTCTTAAAATAAAAATAGTCAGCTCACCCTGTCTGGCACCATCACGTCTTCCATCACTATCTCTCCCTTTTCTTAGATCTCTTTTCTTTTTCTCAGTTGTTAATTTATAAATAATTATTGTTTCTGTCAGTGTCTTACACTCAGACACACACGCCCAGTGAGTTATTTTCCTTCCCCATACCAGGCCAGTGTTTCCCTCTGGTGATAATGAGGCTCTCTCACACACACACACATATAGTGTTTTCTCACATACATTGCAACCATGAATTCATCTAGACATCACCCGGAGGATCTGTATGTGTGAACGCATCTGACTCGGATGATCTCCGGCTGTGTGCCGCACGTGTGAAAGGGCGACTCCAGGCCTCGTCATGTGTGTGAGTGTGTATGCAAGTACATGTGTGTGAGTATGAGAAAACAGCTATACTCACACACAGATACTTGCATGCAAACACACATGCTGCTGTATTAATGGAGGCCAGCTGTTGGCCCAGATTTTCAAACCTGCTCACCATAAAAGTTTGTACAAAGATTTAAAGCTCCGGTCTGTAATTTTTATTTATTACTAAATATTTAGTTGAAAAAGGCTCCAAACATAGCTTAGTGTGTAGAGGTGCTGTCAAAGGCCTCTGTGACCTAGACTGATTGAACAGCCTGCAGCAGTACAGAGATATTCCCTTCTATAGTCTTTGATCGATCCTCGGCGTATTAACCAATCAGAGAAGGCCAAAAATCAATAATCAGTAATCATCTCTGCTATGCAAACACAGCAACATGATTTTTTATAGACTCCATAGGTCTGAGATCCTGATGGATCTGGCCGCAGCCTTTTCTCTCTCCCCTTTTCCACCTCGTCTTTCTTTTTGATGTTTCCTCCTTCCCCCTTCAGCTTTCTCACTTCCGCCCCGTTGTCTGTGTCTGGCTTCATCCGTCTCTTTTTCTTCTCACCTCTCTTTCCCCTCTCCCCTCCTTGCTCCCTCTCTCGGTTGTTCCATATTTAGCGGCGGATGACAGACAGGCAGCTAGTGGATCAGTGACTGAGGTCATCTGCTGATACAGAGGCCAATGTCAGCCCGTTTGGGAGAGCGCGAATAAAGGATGTGTAGAGCAGAGTGAGAATGGGATGAAACGAGTGAGGATGGAGAGGGAGGGAGAGAGGGAGGGAGGGTGAGAAGAGTAGTGTAGAAATGGATTGGCAGCACACACGCTCACATCAAGCCTCCCGCTCCTTTGAAAGGAAAGCTAACATACTGTAAGCTTTGGAAGATGCTGAGGGGTTGTCGGGGCGTAAACATGCTCAAGTTATTTTTGAGTGGCTGTGTCACATCTAATCAGTGCACCGCTCTCAGTAATCCACTCAGATTGGTTGACTGTTTGTTTGGAGGTTTACAGACAGAGAAAAGCATCTGCACTCGACATCTGTTGGAAAAAAAAAAAGTTATTTAATCCCAGCTTTAAATCATCAACCTTCATCAAAGCATTTCGTGGATTTTAATTTGTGGCATAAAAGACTTTGTAGCTTTGGCTGTAGTTTTATTAACCACCTGACCAAACAGCACGAAATCAACGTGGCTGTGGAGGCAGCTGCGCTGTTCAGATGGTTTTCCATCACGGCTAACTTCAGATAACCTGCCTCTCGCAGTAAAATGAAAAATGAAAATTCTTTCACTCACTTTGCTCTACATTTTCTTAGCTCAGGTGCAAAGACACACAGCAGCTCGTCTCTGTGTGCCTGAGGCTGGAACATGCCTGAGCCGCAGTCGATAAACCAGCTCGTGCAGCCTCTGTTCATTGTTTACAGAGTCCGCCGTTGTAGACAGGCCAGCCTCTTGGAGAGGGAACCAGTTCTCAGTGAAGTGCTGGGTTATGTTTGTACAGAATTCACTTGGACGTCGTCTCGTCCAACCGCGTTAGAAGGCAGAGATGCTTATTACTGTCGTCGCAGAGAGGTGAGAGATGTGATATCGTTTATATACAGAGACAACGGTCCACATTTTCTGATGAGTCTCTCCAGGAAGACTTTCACAGTCTTGCACACTGTTGTTCTCATGAGAAGTGACAAAAACAGTTGTGTAAGAGAGAGAAGTTCAGGCCCTGACTCCTTTCTCGTCTCCACACAGCTGACCAGTCACAGTGCGAAGTGGGTGTGAATGTTGAATTGTCGGTTTTGGAACGCACATGTCCTATTCAGTTTTGGCTATGTCTCTTACTTCATTCAGTTACAATGCTGTTCATAGGGAATGTGTGTCATACTGAGCCATGTGGCCTGAAATGGAAATGGAAAGAGAGAGAGAAAAGAAAGAACTGGAGATGTGGATGGTCACTTTCCTCCTGTCCTCTTTCGTTCTCTGCATCATTTAAGAAGATCAGCCAGACCACCTCATCCCTCAGCAACCACAGGTGTTCAAGGAAATTCCGGTGCTCATCTCCTTTTCTTTCTCACCGTCTATTTATTCATCTGTTTCCTCCTCCATCTCCTCTGCGGTCCTCCTTCTCTTTGACACACAGATGGATGGAGAAGAGCGTGGCCATGCCGCTTCAAGGATGAATTTATGGATCGATGCAAATACTCGACGCATGTTTGAGCGGATTCATGCATGACTGAAGGAAAGACTGCCAATAAACCACCTGTTCAGAAATACTGGGTGCTACCCTCAGATTAAAAAGACATGAGCTGGAAATAATAGGCAGTGGTATAAATAGCTGCGTGGGAGCAGGGGAGTGTGTGTGCGCGCCGGGAGAGAGAGAGGAAATGTGTCGCATGGTCTTGAATGAAACGGTAGAGGTTAAGGATGTGAATGTGTGTGTGTTAAACTTCTATTAGCGTTTAGCTGCTGGTTTTTAACACACAGAGAGGGCGAAAACACAACAGCAACATGTGGAGCACATCCTCGTGAACACATGTTGACATCTGCACATACTCTCACACGACAGTCACGGTTTTTGAATACGAAAACACACACACGCATATTCAAAACTGCATGCTATCTTATCTTAGCGGGACACCTGACACGCGGAGTGTGTGTGAGTGTGTGTGTGTGGGACTTGGACTTGATCCTGACCTGTGTAGGTCCATGTGGTCCATCTGGGCTCCGGTTTATTCAGTCAACATTTCCTGGATCTGTGTAGCCAATCAGGCGAGCTGCTGAGGAGCTGGCCAGCAGCTTTCGCCAGACTTCAGTGTCCCTGGAGATTTAGCACAGTTGTCACTTGTAGCAATGTGGCAAATACAGAATGTGACATATTATTTACCTAAGATAAAATAAAAAGAAATCATTGAAACATTTCAGAATAAAAGACTGAAACAAAAGTGATTAAACAAAAATAAAATTCAGCTGAAACAGGGCTTAAGACTTAATGGTTTGTCAAATTTATCACCAGTGTATATATACAGCAGATATATATATATTTTTAAACTGGGTCTTCAGTCCATTTAAGTTTCCATGCCAGTTGCTCAAGGGATGGCATAATGTCGGTCAGTGCACCACGCTGGTCCAGGCCAAACTGTCTCACCAGCTATTGGATAGACTGCCATGAAATTTGGTACTTTTCACCTAGCCCCATCATCAGTCAGTTAGTCGATTAGTCGATTCACCCATTAGTTGAATGGCAGAGAAATGATCAGCAGCTTCTTTGACAACTGAATAATTGCTGAAATCCTTTTTTCAATGTAGAAAGTTGCAAATGTTCTCTGTGTCCAGCTTTTCTGCTTTTCTCTTTCCTGTGTCAGTGATTCTCCACCAGGGGATCAAGACTCTTTTTTTGGGATCAAGAAGAAAAAAAATAACGTGAAATATTCAATAGTTTTACCTCTTTAAAATGTCTATAAAGCACCGCTTTGTTTCTGGAGTGTTCAGAACAAGCAGTTTGATCACATCCAATCACATCATTTGAACACAGAGAGCGTGGCATGCATACAGCTGGTTGGTTGGTGGAAACAGTGGGTGTGTGTCTCTATTCAAGAATCAGTGGTGGGTTGCCGGTGGGAAAAGGGAGGGCAGCAGCCTACAGAGCAGCATGGAAGTGGCTCCAAGCTGTGACTGCAGTGACACCTGTCAGACGAGGCTCGCTGAACATGATGGTGTGTTTAAAACCGATGCCCTCACTTGAAACTGTGCAGTTTCATTTTGTTGGATTAGGAGCATCGTTTTAGTCCGCTTTCCTTTTGCCATGGATCTGTTTCATGTGATGCTTGTGTGCTTCCTTGTAGAGCTTTGTTATCATTTTGTTCCCTTAGGTTTATCTCCACTGCAGAATTTACAGTTTTTAAGTCCCTTTTGATCATTTGGTTGCTAATGAACTAACTCCAAACTATTAAACTGAGAGTATTAAGCAGTTTTGAATGCCTTTGCAACCCTTTGATCTCCATACGCTGTGACTACAGATCCCATTTTAACATTATTTGCATATTTTTTTCTATATATCTGTCCTCCTTCGTGTTTCCTGGCTCTTAATTCCAACAGTCGTTGTTTTGATGTTTCCGATATCACCCCAAATCCTCCCTGACTCTTCCTCACGGAGTCTTGAACTAAGTCATAGTAAGTTCTTGCAAAGAGTAAAGGAATATGTGTGCGAGTGCGTGCATGTGCATGCGGGGATTCAGGCTGTGCCACTGCCCACGCTCCCTTAGCAACGGTTTCCCTGGCAACTTTTGTCAGGAGGCGAGTGAGATGCCAGTTAAACGGTGCAGGAGGCTTTTCACAGCTTTGAATCCTGTGACGTTCCCCTGCAAAGCGGAGAGAGGGACGTGAAGAGAAGCCCGCTTTAGATTCACCCATCAGAGGCAAGAAGTATGAAGACAGTGTAGACAGGGAGCATTCAGTGTGGGATCTGTGCACTGGTCACTTGAAAGTAATAAAATACTCAAATTTATTAAAAAAAAAATATATATATATATATATTGTTAATAGTTCATACAGACTGTGAGTATTAGGACACTATGTTCCTCAGGCTCTGTGCTTCAGCACAATCACACTGAATTCAAATAATTGATGCTACGAGTGTCTTAGTTTTAACTTAAAGTAAGTTGTTTTCATTTTTATAGCAGTAACAGCACTGGGTCAGAGCTTTAAACACAGTGCACACTGCCCTCCTGCTCTCTTCATGGTCTCCTCATGGTTTGAATGTGACTGATATACTGTACAGCGGTTTGGCCCTCCTCCGCAAATGACATTTTGCTGAGATATGAAGTGAAAAGGAGTAAATACGGCCCCTGCAGTAAGCAGACATAAAGTGAGCATTCAAGTGTAAATTCACTGTTACTTCTTTTTCACAAGCTCAAAAATTTTAAATTTTTAAATTTTAAAAATTAATTTTGGCATGTGCAAACCCTTCTACTTGCTAAAGAATTTCATTAACTTGTTGATTGCTTTAACTGAGGTGAACTAGGTGAATAAATTCTCTGACTCCTCAAACCTTGTGGTAGTTCCTCGAAGAAACTGAGTGAGGATATGAAAATTAAGCTAACAGAGATCAAAGCATGTCCAGCCCGAAATTTTCACTGTCTGAGATGTCATTAAGAAATGACAGTTAAAAATGGCCGTGGAAGTCAAAACACGATCTGGAAAGTTTCAGATAAAACTACTGGACAGACTACAGGCAGATCAAACCCTCCATATGACTGCAAAGGACCTGCACCAAGGTTTAGCTGAGCGGAGGTGCACTGTTCCACTGTGCAGTTGGTGCACAAGCTACATGGAAGAGACATCAGCGAGAAACCTTTCTACCTTTCTTCATCACAAAAGTCACTGTCTGAAGTTTGCAAAACAATTGAGAGCTCTTTGGCCACAAACACCAAATGTGTGTGTGGAAAAAAAAAAGAGCAACATTTGATAAAAACAACAAATTACCAACTTTTGTGCTTTGGGCTCATATGGCAGCATGTTACAGGAAACACTGCAGGGATGGAAAAATGAATTATCTACATAATAACACACACTACATAATATCTTCAAATTCTGGATGCAATATAATTACAGTTTATTTTATCCACCTCTTCTTTTTCCTGGTGTTTTTTTTACAAATTTCTTTTGTTTAGTTTTTTTTTATAGTTGAAATAATTAGTGTGTCAGTAAATGAACCTTGTGTTCCAGCTCAGCTGTGAGGACTGAGGACAGAAGGTTTCTCCTTCTTTTTCTGCCACTCTCAATGAAAGTGTGTCAAACTACTAAAAATTTTGGCAGCGAGAGCCGCTGCTCTCACTGAGCAGGAATGCGTGTGCGGAGAGGGCCAGCGTTACGATCGCATGACATCAGCTGAAAAGCTTACGCTGTGTCGTAAACTCAAAGGTGTCTCTCTGATGGACGACAGGCTCGCTGTCCTCTGGACTTATGAGCAAGCACACAAACGTACACAGACGCACAATTGCCCCCCCATACAAAGACACTCATCTCAAACATGTCTCTCCAGACAGGTTATTTTAGGATTGTGTGCTCATAGTTTAGGAATGCTATGATCTCCTGTTGAGTGGAATGGTGAGGTGTGTGTGTTTGTGTGTGTGTCATTGGCAGTACACTAGTCTTGTATTGCACTCAAGCAGAAATCCCAAAGTAACTAATTCACAACTCTGTTGTCCTTTCAGGGTAAAATTAGCCAACAGCATTTATCAGCACCGGCAGAGTCGTTTGACTACAACAAAGGAAACAACAGGGCAGCTACAGCTGAGGTTGCTTTTCTACTCTAATTAGGACATTCAGCAAGTTCACCCTCTTCACCAACGGGTGTCATGGAAAAAAACAAGAAGTAACACGAGACAGATCACAGTGTCTCTGTTAGTTCAGACATGTTTTGTAACAAACAGCCCTCTGAAAACAGATGACGGGGGTAGCTTAGATGGTTAAGGAGGCTGAAACAGGTCAACCATGTGTCCAGTGGAAATGTCCCCAGGACAGGATGGTGAACTGAGGCCTGTTCACATGGTTCAGAAGGACAACCTCAGCTGTAATGAACACCACAGCAGCCACACCAGGTCCTGTACAGTGACAGCTTACTCACCAATGAATCCACCTCTTGCTGCATGGTGCCATAGTGTTTGTCATTTGAGGCCATTTCTGTGGTGGATATAGTGAGCGTATTATTTGTTTCCCCCATGGGCATCAAACGATTTTTGAACTGGATCTTGAGATTCTTTCATTGAGGATGTGAATTTCTCTGTCACACATTTTCTAAACTGTTTACGTCCTTTATTCAGTGATTCAGCTCTGCACCTTGACTGAGTACCGGCTTGCTGTGCACATATTTCTTTTCTAACCCAATATCTGTAAACGTGATGGCTGGTTAGCCTTGACAAACTTTAGCTCTTAAATATACATGAAATAACAGTGCAAATCAGTCAGAGTGAAAGCAGTCATTTCCTGTATGAGATCGGCTATGTGGGGAGCTGAGTTTCCAACTGAATCTGAGACTGAAATTCATCTGGTCCTAATTATTCTTTGGTCCTTGAAGTGCACTTGACGATGACTGATTCCGAGAGAGCAAATCTCCACCAGTGCTCAGAAAATCTCCATTTTCTTCTTTTTTTTTTTTTTTTTTTTTTTAAATTTCCCAATAACAGAATACCCATCATTCATCATGTCGCTGGCCAGCCTCTGATGTGAGTCATACCCCTAACACTGTTGTTGCCAGCACTTGATATGAGAGACCAGGTGGTTTTCATGTGAATCGGTGCAGGTTATATCAGTGCTTTCTTCCTGATTTCTGGGCACATTACTTTTGACACATTTGTATTTATCCAATTTTTCTATTCATTTACTGTGTAGTTATTATTATTACATTTATACTTCCTCTTTCCTAACTGCATGTGGACTTCCTTTCTGATGAAACTGATTTCACCACCATCACACCATTACATGATGAGATGTATTTAATCATGAAGATTTTCTGCTGCTGTTACGGCTCTGAGGATCCTACTGGGACTAATTTGCTATCAGAGAGAATCTATTATTGTAGATGAGGGAAGCCCCCAGAAGAGACCGTGAAATCCTCAGAGACGTGGCACTGCCATGCTTCCATTGGCCACGAATCCAGGTTACCTCTGTGTGTCTGTAATTACATCAGTGGACCACTGAAACACCGTGAGAACTGGGGCAGGTCCCAAGTTCCTAGTATAGAAAATTTGCATAGCAATCCAAGGCATGAAGTATTCAGATTTTCTTATATTTCTGTTCTCCATTTTTCCATTCAGGATTTCATAGATAGAAATTAGAAAAAAAAAAGATGTAAATATTAATTATACACTCATCTAACAAATGAAAAAGCTGTAGAAAATTTAACTGAATTGACTTTTTTTCATTTTTTTTATATGGAAAATCAATCTGAAAGTGATTACACACACCAGGATTGTGCCATGGTGTATATTTTTGAAAATTCTGTCCTTTCTTTCCATTCTTTGCTCTCTCTCTCTCTCTCTCTCTCTCTCTCTCTCTCTCTCTCTCTCTCTCTCTCTCTCTCTCTCACTTTCTCTCTCACTCTCTCTCTCTCTCTCTCTCTCTCTCTCTCTCACTCTCTCTCTCTCTCTCTCTCTCTCTCTCTCTCTCACTTTCTCTCTCACTCTCTCTCTCTCACTATTGGTGAAGGAAGAAAGAAGCCTTAGATGGGGAGAATCCCCTGCTGCTGTAAAGAAATAATCTGGGACTTTGGGAGATTGAGATGAATCAAATGTAAAGAAAGACTTTTCAGAAAAGTAATTTGGTCAGAATAACCCTGTGGAGCAGACAGGTGGATGTGAGGGCCTTGAGTCCTCTGCAGCCAGGTCACAGCTAAGCACCAAGGTTTTGAGGTAATTAGCTTCAGTGCTGCTTATAGTCACTTTAATCAGTCATAATGCAACCAAAAGATGGATTAGGTTAATTCACTGATTAGATCCTGATCCTCTGTGTGAAGGTGTGTGACGGGGGAGGGTAATAAGACTCCACATAACACACTTAAGTTGACTGTTACCCATTGGTCATCTTTTTTATGTTATTATGTTCTGATTTTGATTTGTTCTTATTCAGGGACTAAGAATTAGACATTTTTCACACAATCATAATCAAATACTGTAATATGTAAAGGACCGGAGTGGTAGGGGGCTGTGTGTGGGCTGGTCAGGCTGGTCTGACCTTTAGCTCAGGCTTTTCTGAGGACTGCCTGGCCAATGCCGTGTCCACAGACTCACTAATGATGACTAACATAAGTGGATGAAATCAATCTTGTTTATCTTAATCCAGGATCCCACAGTCCTCAGTACGACTGGGTATATTTTGAATGTTTTTGATGTTGGGGCCAATACGATACCTGACTTTCACTGCCAATACCAATAAAATATATTCTGTTGATACCACAGTTTGGAGAAAAATAAACACCATTTTTTCCATTTAGCAAAATCTGCCAAACAGCCCAAAGTGTGCCAAAATAAAATAGAACCAGAAGTTAGAAAAGCTAAGTAAGATCAGACTATCCAGATCAGAAAAAAGCCCCGTCAAGAGATAAAGTGTGATGCAGAGAGTCACCTTTGATTGAAACTAGGAAAAATTTAATCCTACCACAGGTTTTTGTTTTTTATGTTTTTCTTCCAGTCGTGAAACTGTCCCAGTTTGTGCTGAAATCAGCATTAAACCTGTCATGCCTCCTGGGTTAAGTAAGTGAGGTCACCTGTTTTTCATGTTTTGGAAGAGAACAGGTACTTGTGTGTATTTGACATGTTTGGTTGTCTGTTGTTGAATGATTTAGCGTTAGAGGGAAGGTTTCTCACAGCATTCTGATGCACAGGAACCACCACTGCCGAACTATACCGTGGGAACACAGTGACGACCGCGGCTCATCACCACTCCCGTGTGTGTGTGTACCTGCAGGTCCGAGCATGCTTTGAGATATCATGTGTGTTTGAGTGTGTCACCTGGGCAGATGGAAGGAAAGGGAGCGAGTGTTTTCATTAAGCAACATTAATGCTGATGAGTGAGACGGCTTTCAAGAGAGCGGGATGAGTGAGATAAGACGACCTGACAGCATTTTATTTGGGGTGTGTGTGTGTGTGAGAGAGAGAGAGAGAGAGAGAGAGAGAGGGAGGACGTGATTGTTGGCATGTAGCTCCAGTTCCCACCGTCTCCCTCCTTGCTCCTGTAATTTATGAATGTGACGCTCGCTCATTTACAGCCCGAGCAGTTTATGACCAAAGTAAATCATAGAATGTGACAGGACAGTTGAAGCTTTCTAATTAAATGACAGATTTCCTGGGAACCTTGTCTGTGTTAGAACCTGACAGATTACAGCCTCCCACAACTTGTTCCCCCATTCACACACACACACACGCACACACACACACTCTCTTTCTCTGTACTAATTCTTATTCTTTCTGTCAATCACTGTGATGAAGCATGACTTCTGTACCTTTTCCATCTATAAGACACTTCTAAACCTGTTAGTGTGAGTATGGAACAGTACACTTCATGTATGCTATGCTCATGTGTTGTGTTTTGTTTTTTTTGTTATCAAAGTACTGGCAGTAATTACATATACTTCCAGATCTGAATGTGTATGATGCAAAACAAAAGAAAATAATAATAATAAGGAAAAGAAAAAAAACACACACCTCCAGACTGACATTCATTCATTGTCAGGGCATGCTGTAGTCAGTTCCAAGAACGATGTCCAGTTCAGAGAGGTCCTAATAAATCCCTAAACACTATCATGAATGATGTGGGTCAACTTTTCCAGAGGGAATCTTCTCAGTACCAGCTTATACTGTTTGTCCAGTAAGACTCTGGGTCCTCTGGTGTTTCTGGTAAATGATGGACAGTGTTCAGACTGTGGTTATCTTCTACCAAGAGAGGGAGTGAACTTATTTTTAAAAGCCTTAAACCATGTCACCAGAATCCCTTCTGGACCTGAGGATTTTTCCTCCGTACATTAGAGCTATAGCCTGTAATATTTCCTTCTCCTGAAAATGTTTCCCCAGAGATTTTTGCTGTTCTTCTGATAGTGTTGGTTATTTTATTTTAGAAAAGAACTTGCCGAGTTCCTCTTTGGTGCTGTTATTGTCAGATTGGTATCATGACTTGGAAGATGATACAAAGAGGGAACTGATGTTTTTCCTGTCAAAATGTCTTCCCCCTCCTGAATCTCTAATCTTCCCTCTCTGCTGTAGTATTATGATTTTGTTCCTCCAAGTAGGCGTGTCAAATATTTACTATGTTTGCTCCCGTAGTCGTACAGTCGTTGCCTTTCACAAAATAATGACCTTGGAGTTTTCTCATTCAGTGCCGCCCTGATAGTTTGTATTTTAATGAGGTTTGTTTTAGTTGGTTTAGATTTATGAGGTAACTCCGCCTCTTAGAAGCAGAAGGATAAAACAGAGCTCCCCACACTCTACACTGTGTAAAAACAGCTTTCAGAGGTAGTAACTACTCAGTGTACATTGCCAACCTTAATGTTTCCTTTCCAGTCTTTGCTCTGCTTCCTATGGTATTAATGCACAATTACCATGACCCCACTCGCCCTTTTTTTTTTTAGGTCCACAGGTGTCTAGCTCACGCCATCTCAGCAGTGTTAAACTATCTCTGAAAGGTTTGAAAACTTCTTTAGTCCAGGAGCTCAGATGTGGCTCTCCCACTCTCTTTGCATCAAATGGCCTCTCTTTCATTCTTCTTTTATTATTAAGCTGTTATGCAGTCTATTATAGAGTATAGTATATGCTATCAATACACTATGTACAGCATTTTTTTTGATACAGTTTATTTCTCTCTCTTTGTGGTGGCAGCGCTGCTGCAGAGCTTACTCTGTGGATGCAGAAATCGGTTCTCACATTTCCATTCAGTCATCGCTACATCGTGCATCACACATTTGTCACCATGGTATAGTGTATGGCACATATATCGTGTGATGGCAGCTCTTCTCTTTTGTGTCCAGCTCTTATTGGACATTCTTGTACAAACTGCTGCAGCAGCAGTTCTGTGTCCCACACATGCATCGTTATAGTTCTTTCGTTGAATCTCAGGAGTGGTAACTGTGAAATGTCTTCCTTTCTCTGACATGCTTTAACTCATACATACCAACACACATGGTCCATTTCTCCTGTTTCCCTCAACTGCTGCTTCAGTCTCACATCAGCAGGCCTTGTGCTGCTGCCTTCTGCTGACACCTAGTGATCAAACCTGAGTCTGCAGACACAGTTTGGGCTGAGCACACCACACGTCAGCATCATTAACATCACGTTACCATGCAGAATTATAACGTGTGATGTTAATGATGCAACAAAACAAAACCAAACAAGAAACAAATGAGAGTTTTTATCTTTTGTGTAGTGTTTTTTTTTTTTTGTGTTTCCTCTCTCAGATGCACAGCTGGCTCTTTGCAGCTGGGTGCAGCTAAGACAGGATTTTCCCCCCCCAGGCAGCTCAATGTGTGTGTTGTTAATGTGTCCAAATTATAGCAAAGGTGGTGTGATTGCGTAACAGCACGGCTATTGTGGCTAAGAGCAAGTATTACGTAATGACATGTCTTATATAATGACAACAGGGTCAGAGGGGTCAAGATGGGCCCCACACTAATTTACTAATTTAAGTTTTACTGAATTTTGTTTTGATGCGCATTGTTGTCACTCATTCTCCCTTTCCTCTCTTGTTTCCTCCCCTCTCCTCTCTTACTCCAGGCAGCTTCAGGACCTACAGAGGCAGAAGGAGATGGAGCGCGAGCGTCAAGAGAGGGAGCGTCAGGAGCAGGAGCGCCTGGAGCGAGAGATGCTGGAGCGCGAGCAGGAGCGGGAGCGTCAGGAACGGGAGCGCCAGGAGAGGGAGGCGCAGATGGAGAGGGAGCGACTAGAGCGGGAGCGCCAGGAGCAGCAGGAGCGCGCCGAGCGTGAGCTGATGGAGAGGGAGAAGGCGGAGAGAGAGCGGCTGGAGAGGGAGCAGCAGGAGCAGTTGGACAGAGAGCAGCAGGACTGGGAGAGAGGGAGACGCATCTCTAATGCCGGTGAGTGATACACTCGGGTTTCCTGCTAATACACACACACACACAAACACACACTTTCATACACAGTAGGGTTTGAGTTTTTGAATGCCAGAGCTCAGACTGTTGGACTGAAGATGTACAGGATCGATAGTATCTTTACATTTGAATATTTTCTTGGAAAAAATGAATTGATACTGTGACTGATGAACAGTAATGTCTAATATTCAAATAAGAACAGAATGTTTTAATGAGGAGTTTACTCGCTTCTGAAACAGCAAGTTTGAGTGTAACTTGGTGAAAATGTTGTGTTGCCAGTTGCTGATAGTAGCAACTCCAACAAGATTCACTTGAGACGTCAGCAGATTAATGGCCTTGGTTTAGGTTTAGTTCATGTCCAGTAAACTGTGATGACTTCAGAAAGGTGCTACAGAGGGAAGGTGAGAAACTCACACCCAGTCTAGTGAAGCTCTGAACTGGCAGGTGAACACACATCAAGTTAAGAGGCCACTGGATGAAGGCCTTGAAGCACAGTGGGGGGTGGGGGGTTCCGCCTGACTGGAGAGTGGCTTTCTGTGTGTATTTCCTCTCTAGTTGGTGCTAACATTGTTAGCTAGCCTTGTTAGTGCTACAGTGTGGCCCTCACTCCGCTCATCTGGCCATAGACTGAACAGGAGCTATGAACAGATTGCTAAGGCGCTCGGGCATGGGGGAAATAAATGTGTGAGTCTTTGCACGTGAGCGTAGGGGTGGGTGTGCCAGGCTCTACCAATCACACACACACGCACACACACAAAACTGCTGGCACTTCACACACACATTCGCAAATCTAATGACAGGGTTATGGTGGCGTGGTGTGCAGACATGTTGTCTTTATGTAGAACATCCTTGATTTCCTGCAACCCCCTCCACAAAATCTCCAGTTTACTGATCTTTGATAATTACTCTTGTCATTGAACTCTGGAGCATATATAGTGAATTTTGTGTATTCACACAGCTCAGCTCAATCTCAGTCATGTATAAACATGGGTAAAAATATTCTTAGTCTGATGTAAGTAATACTTTAATCTAGCAGCAGCAGGGACACAGTGGAGCCACAGGTGGGGAAACACTCTTAACACAGTCTAAACTGGAACTGTAAGGGATCAGGTTTTTCCTGTGTGATACTGTAAGAAGGGAAATTTCCTACATTTAAAGACTGGGTCAGTAGGGAAGGCTGTGCTGTGTGGCATGCTTCAGTGGTGCTATGGTTGGCCTATTAGCATATGCATGCATAAACACACACACACACTCACACACACACAGGCAGGCAGACACAATTCGGCTGTGTTAATCAGAGGCTAAAAATACATCATCAGGGAGGAAGTTGATGAGACCCCTAGGGATGAATGTGTGTGTTTGTGAGTGTGTGCGTGCACGCGAGAGCCCCAGGATGAAAGGGAGGAGTTATTTCACATGTCATACACAATAACGCACAGAGGAGAACAAACACACTGGATCACACTGAAATGCAGGAGCGACACATTCACACGCACACATTGTGTGTTTGAGCATATGAGTCCGATGGGTTTGATGTGAACTTGTGATTTAACATTTAACGCTTCACAGTTCTGTTTCTCTCTTACAGGGTGACTGTGTGTGTGTGTGTGTCTCTTACAGTTTTTTTTTTTTTTAATCGAATCAGAAACACTGGTCAGTGTGTGATCATTGTGTGCTCACAATTTGTTGTCAGGCTCATGACAACTTAAAACTAAAAAAATTTACCTGAATTATTTTCTGTCCAGTCTGAAATGAGGCACATTTTGTTGAAGGTCCCTTATTTGGTTTTCAAGCTGGCTGAAAACGGCTAATTAGCATCTTTAGCGCGTTTCATTGGAAACACTGGGCACTGAGAAACACACTCAATGAAAAAACTGACAAACTGAAATTCAAAATGTGAAGGTGTCCCTTTCCCAAGTTGTTTTTTTTTTCTTTCTTACTTTTTTCTTCCAGACATCATAACGTCTATAATTATGTGTCCTGCCTCTCATGCTGCAGTATAGTGTGCGACTAAAAATTAACCATATGTACGTTGATTTTCAGCATGTTCAGTGTGTGTGTTTTCAAAAAGAATTCTACAGTGGAAAGTGTTAAATGCCCACATTGGATCTACTTGACCATCAGGCTTTTGTTTTTGTGCTTTTTATGTCAAAGTTCCTGTTAGTTTAGCACAGAGGAGCTTGGCTGCTGTATGGCTTTGTCGCCTTCTCATGTGTGCATGTGCGCTTAATGTTCTTGTGTGCACGTGTCCGGCTGTCTGCATAATCGGTGTGTTCTGGTCGTGTGTTTGTTGTGGAATGGCAGAGCAAAGCTGGGGCCTCTCAGTCACATGACCAGCCCAGAGCTACAGAGAGACAGAGAGAGAGAGAGAGTGATGGAGGAGAAGTGTGGAGAAGGATGGAAAAGGTCAAAGTTGAGCGGGAGGAGTGGAGACAAACGGATGAGGATGGAGATAGCGTAGAGGAGAGGACTGATGGACGTGAAGGAAAAAAAGCTGGCAGAAGTATCGGAAAGCCAGAGGAAGAAGTAAAGCATGAAGGAAAAATCTGGGTGAATGAAAAAGAGATGGAGTGTGTGGTGAGCTGGAAAAGTAATTGTGTATGTGTGTGTGTGTAGTGGAAGCTGGACTGTACATTGACTCCAGTCAGAGAGGATAAATGGTAAACGCAGCACGACCTGTCAGAAAGTTGAGCTGGGAGAAATAAAAAAAAAAAAAAAGTCACACGGAGGAGGAGAGGAGCCAGGCGGTCTCACAAATCCATCAGTTTTCTCCGTCTTGTGACTGGTGATTAGGTGTTCATGTGGGTTCCAGCAGCGTTCCTTGTGGTGTGTGTGTGTGTCTGTGTTTGTGTTTGTGTGTGTGTGTGAGACAAAGCAGCGTCCGGTCAAAATCGTGGTACGTGTATGTGGAGGAGAGTTTGTGTGTAAAGTCCGATTATGTATGAATTTGTGTGTGTAGATCTGAGCCACGTCTGTGAGGAATTGCAAGACAGGAAACTTGATGAAATGTTAAACAAAAAAATTCTTTGTGAAAAATTTCATAATGTGGGGCAATCAAGGACTGTTACTACAAATAATAATATTCAGCATTGTAGTTTTGTTGTTAGGCAGTTTTCAGAAAATGCAATCATTCTGATCCCTGCATAAAGCCATGAGTATAAGAATGTGAACTGTGAAAGAACGTGAACTGTGGATTAACAACTTCACACTACCCCCCCCCCCCCCCCCCCCCCCCACACACACACACACACACACACACACACACAGAAAGCATATGGCAGGCCAATACGACAGCAGTTCAGCCTACACTAAGCGCTGGAGCAGCACGTAAACAAACACAATCAAGGTAATTAAGCAGAGAGGGCTACACAGGGCCAGGACAGACACATGCTTTACTGAAGCAGAGTAGATGATATTAAACAGTAAGTCGCCCTCACTGTAAACCCCATTAAAAAGAATATAGAAAGGTGTTATTAAATTTCATTAAGATGTGTGAGGTAGAGCTGTGGGTGTACAGAAGAACAGTGCAGTACAGATTAAAACTGAACAGAAAGGCTGTAATTATCCATTCCTCAGTCAGCTGACTCAGGTAGCATGAGACCCTGACACCGGTGACTGGCCCCCGCACTCACCACTGAACTGGAAAAGCTACAGTAAGAGATGAGGCTCAGAGGACACTCACTACTGAGACAACAACATATAAAGGCCAGAAACATCAGTCAGGTCGGTGTTTTATCTGAAATGAGCTTATCACAATATATATCTCGGTCACAATCCTTAAAAAAAAAAAATAATAAATATTGGATTTCTAAACTCTAAAATATCAATATGATTATCAGCCGTAAAGATTCTGTATTGGTTGAGCTCTATAACAGATAACGCTTGCACAGTTTAAACAGCAGCGAGCATTTGTGTGTTTCAAAGGTTCATCACAGCACACAGAGCATCGTCCTCACTTAAACAACATAGAAGCACTGATGTTAAAAGGATTCAAATGAGCACCTTCTGAAATTTGCACAGAAGAATTCATAATACCTTCATTTATTTCTACTCCTCACTATAATAAAGTAGAATTAGTATGTTTCGCCTTATGGGACTGTGCATCCATACGTTGCACATTGTAACTCAATGGGGGCCTCAGTTGAAGTTGGGGTGACAACTAAAACCTGGTTGGATGAAAGGCTTGTGTTTACAAGAATCATAGCTGCTGTTTCTACCTTTAACATCCGCAAAACAAGATGCTATGCTTTGTTGAGCAAAGATGAAGCAGATAGACTCTCACTTTAATTTACATGGAGATGTAGAACTTGTTTTCATTGTTGAAGCTGGTTTTTGGTCCTTGTATTGAGTTATGCTGTGTACAGTTTAAACTGTTAAAATGAATGGATCTTGATGAGCGTAATACTAACTGGTGCATGTTGGGTCTTTTGGTAAATATGGTCAAATTCTCCTTGGTGTTGTGACCCACTGCAGCTAGAACAGACCTGAGACTGTTCTGTGGGTGTGTGCTACATGGTAAAGTCTGAACCTTCCTCCTCGCTCCGTTCATTTTCCCCCCTCTTCTCTTGCGAACATGACTGTGAAAGCTTTGTGTCTCTGGCTCTGTCCACAGTGCTAACACCTGTCCACTAACATAGTAGCATCACCTCAGCCCAAGAAAGCACACAACCTGGAATAAAACGTATATTTATATATATATATATAGCTCTGTGCTGGTTTTTCCTGCTTCATCTGCCCCCTTCTCTTTTTTCCTCCCTCCCTCCTTCCTTCTCTCTCTCCTGACCTGCTGTCTTTCCCTCCTGTGTGCACAACGGCTGCTTCCTTCCTGCCTTCTTTCCTTCCTTCTGTCTCCCTTTCCCTTCTGTCCTGTCTTGTCCTTGACCTTTGGTTTGTCCATTTGGCGTGGCGTGTGTTTAGCTTTCGAAAGCACCCTGTACACTCCCACACCTCAGGAGTACGGCAGAACATCCTCGACACCCGTATCTCCATCCACGCCCACCTACCCAGCTCCCGGGTTGCCGTCGCCCTCCTCCACCACACCCCCGACCCCGCCTCTCAGGCACTCAGCCTCCCGATTCGCCACTTCGCTCGGTTCCGCTTTCCACCCAGTGTTGCCTCACTACGCCACAGTCCCGAGGCGACAGCCAGCCTTCCCACAAGCCCCGCCCCCTGCTCCTGCTCCGGCCCCCACACCTCCTCCTCCTCCGCCCAAGTCTGTGGTGTGGTCAGCGTGCAACTTTACCCCGCTGCCTCCATCACCCCCCGTCATGATTAGCAGTCCGCCAGGAAAGGCCACAGGTCCTCGGCCACTCATCCCCATCGCAGCACCTTCCCCTCTTACCCAGAAGCCCCCCTCGCCTTCCCCCAACGGCCCACCTATGTTCCCCGCACCCTCTCCCTTGACCATCCCCCATAGTCATACCCCTATTGGCATCGCCTGTCCAACCCCACCTCCCCCACCTACCCCGCCCCCTCTCCCCTCTCCTGTAGCTCCCCATCCGTCTTCCTCCTTTGCCTCGTCTCCCCCCTCCTCATCCCAGGCTCCCGGTGTGCCCTCTCCCTCCACAGCGCCCCTTGCTGCTGCAGCCACTGCCGCCACCTCTGCCTCTGTTGAGCACCTCTCCCTCCCCGTGGGCCTGGGCCTGTCGGGACCGGGGGAGCCGGACACAGCCGCAGGCCCAGAGCCCCACTCGTCTCAGGGGGGCTTCTCCTGTCAGCCCCAGGGTAAGGCCTCCAGTCTGGATTCTGCTTTCTCTTTCTCACTGCCTCTCTCCCCTCTGCCTTTCACTTCTTCTGACTCACACACTAACGGGGGTGGGGGTGGGGGTGGGGGTGGGGGGGGCTACTGAACACTGTTGGATCTGTTATCTTGCTGAACTGGCCACATCACAAAGTGAGTCCCATAACACAGGCTGATACAGAGGAGTGTAACCGGACTCCAGATTCAGTCTATCCAGTTTTCCTCACTACATCTAGCTGCAGTCTCTGACATTAAAAACTGCTGCTATGGTGACTATAGTGGGATCTCATAGTGTCGTAGTCACCGTTGCACAGGCCTGTCTAACTTCTTTGTCAGTCTTCTCATATACTCCCTTTATGTACATGTGCTTGCTGTTTTTAAAAGGTCTTGCTGGCTGACTGTTCATTGGATATGAAGCGTGTCTGGTCCTTCAGCATGGCGTTCTGTCTCTTTGATAGGAATCTGTTTTTAAGTGTATACAGATCACTGACTGAAGTATGCCTTATTTTTTTTGATTTCTTGTTTTCCGTTCATCAATCCATTTCACAACCAAAGTTCAGTTTGTGTTTTGTTTGTTTTTTTTTCCCACCACTGTGCTGATCTTATGATTTTGCCGTTCGATTGACCCTCATTTGACACTTCACTGTGCAGTCAGTCCAACTTTATGTGCTCACATCTGGATGCTCTCTGTGTATGAGATATTAGCAGTTGATCGTTCTACAGCAGTGCAGCTGATATACTGAAATACTGTGCCAGTGGGCTCCCATTGCAAGTTTCATTCATTAAATTGGAAATTGAACTGAAAATTCATTGAAATTGGTATTTTAAATGTACAGGGACATGTAAACTTGGACATGTAGATATTACAGCACACTCCTCATGGTAATTGTATATTTTCGGTATGATTCACATTCATCCATCCTCATGTGTTGGTGATTAGTTGTGTCACTAAATGTGAAAAAAACAACAAACATTTGACTTGAAATATTTTCTGCATTAGCTTTTAACCCGGGTTTAAAAATGTAAGCTCAGCTGTTCCTGATTCAGTCTTTGACTTTACAGATATACCTCTGCCTCACTGACCTTCGTCCCTGGGCTTTTCTCTCATTAGCTGCAGGAGGAGTTCTAGTGACCTTTGACCTCTCTGGTCATTGAAATCATTGGAAGGGACTGGACTGCTGGTTTCATACTGACCACAGGTTCACATTCCCTCATGGGTTATTGATCATGGCTTTAAAGAGAAAGTTACTGTCCTTCTAATTATTAAACGTGAAGAAAACTAGTTTATACTAGTTAAATTTCAATTCTGATCGTCATTTGGCAAACAGTGAGTTAGGGCTTTTATCACATACAGACAGATGGTATCAACCTAAATACAACTGCTGTTGCTGTGTTAATTGTCTCCTGGTCATTATGTGTTATTATGTGTGCGTGTGTGTGTGTATGGTGTGTGTATGCATATGCGTGTGTGTCATTTACATCAAAAAGTATGCTTTGTTGATTTTACATTCAGTGTCTCAGTTCTGTTAACTGAAAAGTAAACCATCCAAATATGGTTGGGCAATCATCAGAATTGATTTTTACTGATTACAATTAATTAAAATGGATGATGACAATCAGATTTAATGTTTAACGTACCACTTTTTTTTTCTAATGTTGCCAAGCCCTAACCATAAACCCAGTCACTATGACTCACCAAAGCTGCATGTTGATAGTGACATTTGCTGTGATTTGATGTGGCATGCTGTCATACCTAATATATGTGCTCCATGTTGTGTTTCGTTTGGAAATTACATCTACCATCACTGCTCTGCAGATGTGTCAGTGGTGTAACCTGTTAATGTGACCTGACAAAGAATTATTCAGGCTGAAACGTTGTTTAATGCTGCTCTGCTTTTAGCAGGTTTGTCAAATTGTTTACTACACTGACAGAATAATAGCAAATGAGCATTTGACAGAGAGGAGATATGAAGGAATGTACAAAATATTTAGATGTACTTTTTTTTCCAAATGTAAAATTAGTCTATGCCGCTGTGAATTCTTCATGATACACGCACTGAGCACTTTAGTTTCACAGTCATGGATCTGTCCTGATCTGATCCAGTTTAAAAACATTTCTCTAACTGATATTTTATGGTGAATCTGACCCTGAGTCAGATTTAAGACAGGTAACCACACTGATCCTGAAGTCAACAGGTTTTTACTCTGTGTTCTGAAAAATGACAATTCAACTTAATTTTCCTTCCCTGTGTCTTTGCCCATCCCCCAATGTGAACCCCCCCCCCACCCCAACCACAGACATGGTGCAGACCCCGGGGTTGACCACCCCAACTCCTCCCCCACCTCCACCCCTGCCACCCAGCTCCACTGTGACCTCGGCGACCGCCACCCCGGCCGCTACACCCACCACCCCGGCCGCCCACCCTCCACCTCCCCCACCTCCTCCACTCCCTCCTACACTGACTCCGTGTGGGACGCCCCCTCCTCCGCCAGGCCCACCTCCTCCCCCTGGAGCCCCGCCCCCTCCCCCGGCACCTCCTCTTCCCGCCGGACTGTTCTCTCCTGCAGAGGACCGCCCCCTCTCAGGCCTGGCTGCTGCCCTCGCCGGAGCCAAGCTGCGCAAAGTGCCACGGGTGAGCGCTTGATTGGTTATGTGATCAGTTGAAAGCTTGACATCCCATGTCTACACTCTTACAGCTCTTTGCATCTAAATCACACAAGATATAGTAAATAAAGGCGTTATTAATGTAATTAGCTGCACGCGCACATACGCAGATTTTCTATCCGTCTTTGTCTTTTTTTCAGTGAAGCACTGACTTGATAGAAACGCTGCTGATACACACACTGCACTCGCACACAATCTTCCAACGTAATCACACAAAATCACTGTCACTGAAATATTCACTCACACGCCAAGTTCTTGCATGATCTCACACGCACACACACACACACACAGTCATCATCTGTCACATCTCATCCCAGACTCAGGAGATTTACATAAAAATGCTGACAGCTTGTGCTGCCAAACAATGCACGTCTGCTTGTGTGTTTAAAATACAGAAAGCAACACATTTGACAAAAAAACATTGTGTTTTATTAATGTTTATATCTTTTCCGACATAAAGACCAACAACATATTTTCGGTTTTTGTTTTATTCTCAGAAGAGGGTTAATACCTCCCTCTGGTTGTAAAGAACTTGTTAAATTAATTTGTTTTTCACTGGAGATGTTGCTTGTGTCTCTTCAGAGTGACGATGCAGGGGCAAGTCTGGCAGCAGCCGTGTCAGGGGCTGTGGGGGCTGCAGGGGCCAAAACTGAAGCCAGAGGAAATGGCCCTCTGCCTGGAGGAGGAGGGCTTATGGAGGAGATGAGTGCCCTGTTGGCTAGGAGGTAGTTTCACATCACATATTATTGTTAGATCCAGCGGGGTACTCAGACATACTGTGCACAGAAATGGCAAACTAGACACAGTCAGTAAACTGTATATGCCTGTCATTCAGCTAATCACAATGGGTTTTGTTATACAGAAGAATAAGTTAATGCACTCATCAGTCTCCCTGTTTTCTTTTGTTGCAGTCAAAGAGGAAAAACTGTAGAAATTAGAGTGACCTGAATAGAACATTTAAAGACCTGAGTTTCAAGAAGAATTGAGAGAAAGAACTGTTTGATCTGTAGTTTATGATATTAGATATTTTTTTTACATTAAACTTGGGCTCTGTATCTCGCAGGAGAAGAATTGCAGAGAAGGGCTCGTCACCTGAACCTGACCAGAGATCAGTGAGTATCGTCACCTCTGCCCTGTCGTCTTCCATGTCCACGTCTTGTTTGATTTAGGTCCAATGTGTCATTACTTCACATGGTTTCCTCAGTGTGTGCAGACTGCATTTCTGCCTCAAATCAGTCACTCGTTGCTTTATCTGTGTGATAGCCTACATGCCTTGGGTGGATGTTGTGCACCAAATTCCAGTCTGTAAATTCCTACTGCCTGAAAGAAATAAATACTTAACTGAACTGCAAAGAAACCAGGCCTTTATTTAAAACAGGCTTATATTTACAATATATGAACATATTGTTTCCTTGTTTCTGATACTCTGAATTTCTCTTCTCCAATAGAAATGCTGTTTTCAGCATTAATTATTTCCAAATGCTTCCACTTTGCTAACGGTTCCTGCACCCATAATGCATCCCTTTCCTGGTCGACTTTTACTGACTATAGCTACCATATTTTTTCCTATAGCTTAACAGTGACTAAAAAACTGTAAAGTAGACTTTGCAGAAGTTTCCACATATTTTCAGGGTGCTTATTTTGCATGTTCTCTGATTTTTAAAAAAAGTTTAATAATACATTGTCACTCTTGCCAACCCATGTACAACAGTAGCATCTGCACATTCACAATTTACCCCTGAATAAAACAGAAATGTAAGCGTGGAAAAGTGCCTCTCTGCTGTTTTAAGTTTAAATTCAAATAGAACTGAACAGAGGCTTCGTCTTTGTCTGAAACACAGACAAAAGGAAGACACTTTATCTCCCTCCTCCTGATTGTCTGTCGCCGTCTCCGTTTGATATCTGTTGCTCCTGTGATGCAGCTCTCTCTGCGATTATCACATTGGTGACCCTTTGAGTGTGACTCATCTCTGACCTTTGAACCCTCTTTCTGTGTGTCCAATAGGAGGAGGGCGAAATAAACACAACCCCTAAAATGTCAGCCTGTAGCACACCAGGTAAGTGTCAGGAGGAACTGGCAGTCAGAGTCTGAAGACTCAGGGGAACCGTCAGCAATTAAAATGCATCTTCCCAACGCAGGCGACGAGGATCCAAGTCAGAATGAAACTAGTTACATTTCCTCTCTGCTTTTCATGCTCTAAATCTGCTGTTTTACAGTCATTGGAAGTCAACTTGTTTGTTTTTCTATGATGATGACAGGATTACAAGATTATCTACTTTAATGAACAGGTGAACGTCATGTCACATGGTAAGAAGATTCTCATATTTCTTATGTGTCTTGTCTTTTTCTCCAGACATGCCCAGGAAGCCATGGGAAAGAACAAACACCATGAATGGTAGCAAATCTCCAGTTATTGGAAGGTACAGAAGATCCCCCACCTCTCTGCTTCTCTCACACTGTGTCATATTTTATACTGTTACACTTAAAGTACATTTTATATGGTTCAAAATGGTTCAGAGGTTTAATTTTCAGGGGTTCACCACATTATTTGTGTTAATTGCTAGTTTCTTTAATTAGTAAAAGAAACCATGGGGACATATTGAAGCGGTAGCATCAGCTAGCTTTAGCATGATGTGCTGCTGGGGCCGTTCAGTGCTGGCTAACATCACTAAAGCTTATGTGGCCTTTGTGTGCACGTCGGATGTACGTCAGACACCCAACTTACTGCTGAGGCGTCTGTGTGCGAATGAGCAGGAGAGCAGGGCAGAAGAATCCCATTAGCTACGCCCTTATCAAGGCTCTTTTTTTTTTCTTTTTTTGGGATGTTGTTAGGCTCTTTGGTTAGATGATGCATCATTTTACATGAAATCCTATGGAAGTGTTATAATTAGTGTATAATAGTTTCTTCCAGTGGGAGTTTTCACCTGTGAGCAAAGCTGAAGCAAAATGTATGTCGTGAACAGATACAGCCCTGACCCAAAACCCAAAATCTGATTAGGCTGGGGCCATACAGCACATAGATAGATACTAAGCTGTAATTTGTAAAGTCAGTGTCTCTGCTGCTCACACAGACGAGAGTCTCCGTGGAGATATCCCATGGGAGCAGATTCCTCCAACAGGTAGAGAGAAAAGGCAGTGGAGAGTTTGAGAAATCCTTTTCTTTAAAACAGTCTCCTTTTTTTCCCTTGAGGTTTGCTGTGATGGACGTGTCCTTTGTTTTCTTTTTGTTTTTTTGTTTTTTTGGAGAGGAGTTCTATTTAAATGCTTGGTTGAAACATTTGGAATGATTTCTGTGTTGTGTTTGTGTTAATTTATCAGCCTGCAGGGGCCAGAGCTCTGTTCGTCTGTTGTTTGACATGTGCCATTTGTTACAATATGTCGTGGTTTCTAAACCAGTCGGGAGGTTTCTAATGTAATCTAGTTATTGTTTTTGCATGCTGCTCAGCCCTACACCCCCCCCCCCCCCCTCCCCCTCCCCCCGCCCCTCAAAACAAGGGAAATCCATATGTGTGCGTCACATGCTATACACCCTCCCTATCATACACTCAAACACAAAAATGAGTGTCCACCCAGTGCAGAGCAGACTTGGCACAGTATTATCATCCAAGAGCCAGAACAGATCCAACACGTTCGCACAGATAAGGCCCTGCTAAGTGTGTAACTGTGTGTGTGCGTGTGTGTGTGTGTGTGTCTGTGTACACTCATGCCCAAGAGAGGAGACCAGATGGGCGTTTTTGATTCCAGCTTATTAAAAGTGACTTTAATATATGGCCCAAAGAGAGCTGAGCCGACTCACTGTCGTTGTGAGCATCTGAAAGACGTTTTTTTTCTGACAGTAATTTACAATTTTAAAAATTCTAAATGAATGTCTGAGCACTGCAATGTAAGGCTTTTTTTTAAAAATGATGTAAGGCCACTTTTCCCTGTTTAAATATTATAGAAATTCTGGACACTAAAAGCACATTGGACTGAGTGCAAAAAGTGCAGCTGTGTCTCTACCTGAATCCATTTCCCACCTCCTCTGTTTCTTTTGTTCTGTTCTGTGTACATAAGCTTTGAGCGGGAAACACCCCCCAAAAAATTAATAATAACACTAAAGCAGTACGAGGATAATTTCCACCCTCCAGTGAATTACAGTATTTCCACCCCACAGCTACAAAATGACCTGCCGTCGAGCTCATTTCCTTTTCTTTCACTTCTCCTTCCTGTCATGCTTCCTCTCTTGAAAGCGATTGGCTGCTCTGTGAATTTTCCCCCAGTGACTCACACATAGGGCGAATAGCTCTCTCAGTGTATCTGATTCTATGTGTCCTTCCATTAATTGTTGGCATCCTCCAGGCTTATCGCTTTTCTTCAGACATACAAGAAGACAAAATGTCCCAAAGGGCTGAGCAGACAGATGTGAGCTGAAAAAGAATAAATGGTTAGGTTGTTTCCAGATGTCAAATGTCTCTTTGAGGGACACATGGACACTTATTGCTCTATTGGATAATTTCTTGACATGTGGGATAGGATGTGTGTTACTGCAGGTATCTAACCTTAGGCTTCATAGGCTGCTGTGAACTGTGTGTGTTTGCATTTGTGTGTGTGTGTTTACACGCATGCCTAGGTGAGTGCACTTCCCCAAATGTGTGTGTGTGTGCGTGCATGCTTCAACCAGGATTTGGTTCCTAACTGCAGTTTTCCAGCATCGTTGGCTGTTGTGATGAAGATCATCGTTGATTATGTTCATCAAATCCACTGGCCATTCTTACAGGCCACATTGTTACATTAGCTCCTAATGATCATATAGAATAAGAGGCAGGAAGTGTGCACTGCACAGTGTGGGTGATATATCCTGGTGTTGCTCTGTAACCGTCCCATGTTCTCTTTTTTTTTTTTGTCCAACTCATTCCTTGCTCTTTTTCTTTTTTCTTTGTCTCTTGTTGCAGACCTAAATCCACTCCTACACCTACTGCATCCTTAAGTGCCAACGGTGTGCCAACAGAAGCTGTTGACTATGACAGATTGAAACAGGTATAGAAACACTAAGAACCACGTTTCACAGATTTTAAGGTTATTACTTACTTCATCGCTGTAATGTATGTAATGCTGGTGCCTGTTTCTGTCAGTGTGTGACTACATATCATTTTCCTCATTGTTATACAACTTTTTGGCACAAATTTCTATCCTTTTTAACCTTTTATCCTTCACTTTCTTCATTATTGTGCTTTAATGTAAATGTTTTCATGTGTCCGTTCTATCCGTCTCTTAAAGTCCCACATTTCAGTTCCACTGGGTTTATTTTTAGCACTTCCAAATAGCAGTAAAGCATATAAGTTCTTTCCTAAAGCTCTATAGCTCTTTATACTTACAAGACGTCTTTGCAGGGATTAGTAGCCCATTAGTGTGGGTTTCTCCAGACTTGAGTTGTGATAACTGCACAGGTTATATGTGTATATTTTTGTACTAATATGTTGCTCAAAACATATTAGTGGGTCAGTATCTAAATTATTTGAGGTCTGTATATAATTCTGCTTTTATATTTGTGTATAATACAAAAATGAATTATCTCATGCGTAAACTACACTGACAGAGGGATTTTCATTGGTCAGGCTTTCTTTCCTTTATTAATTAGACTGCCCTCTTACCAGTAAAACAGTGTGGGTGTGATCAGCGACCCGTCCTTTATAAGGCAGCTTCTCCCTCTGACTGCTGTGAATGAGCCTGGTAGATAAGTACATAGTGTCTCAGACTCCTGCCTATCTGTCACTACAACCGGTCACAGCAGTAGGACTGTGAGACAGATGCCACCCTACCGAGCCACCACTAAACTCACTATCATTTTCCCATTCACTGTGTTGTCAAAGCAAAAGATCATAGCTCACACTTGAGGCTCATAATACTAATTTACTTATTTAATCTCAGTCAGTTTGTTTACATCTTTCTGTCATTAAGTAAGTCTTTAGGCCTAATCTCACAGGGATTCCCTGTACACAGATTAACTCCTTTTTAAAGTAGACAGAGAATCTCCCTCTGCCAGATGGCAGCGCCTCCACCTAACTAAATCCAGAAGCTAAAGGAAACTGTCAGTTAACATCTCCTCTCCTCAGGTCGGAATGAAAGCTGCCAGGTCTGATTTGTCTCTGCCTTCTCTAAGGTTTAATGAAATGTATCCCATTTGCATGAAAATGTGACTTTGCTTTTGTTTATTTTTCTTTAGGACATTCTGGATGAGATGAGGAAGGAGTTGTCAAAGCTAAAAGAAGAGCTCATTGATGGTAAATGTCATTGAAACCGGTGCTCTCTGCTCACACATACAGTCAGCCTGAAGAAAGACAAGTGAAGCTTTCACACGTCTCTTTAGTCATGAATCTACGTATCAGACACTGAATACTATAACGCAGCTTTTACCCTTTCTTTTTTTTCCTCCTTTTTTTAAAATAAAATTTTTAGTTTGTATCTTTATATGTTTAGTAGATTTAAACCTGAAAGGTTGGCTGAAGACAGGAAGTGAAGTAACGTACGTAATCTCTTCTCAGATACGTACAGAAGCTCATTTGTTGGCATCAAGGGTATGGTGACTCATAACTTTAATAGCAACACAGAATGTGGTTTCGTTCATGAGAACATGCCACACAGCAGCTTCTTCACATGCATAAAGAGAATGCAGCTGTAGCTCTGGTGTTGTAGCAGCAACAGCAGGATTTTCAGTTTTGCAGGGTGCTGCCGAACAAAATGACTGCGCTGCAGACACGCTGCCTCATAGGGTCCACGCCGCCACACAGACCCCAGAGTGCCTGAGTTAGCGTGGTCCAAAGCAGAAGTTTCCATCGGGTCTTTTTCCATAGACAGTAGTTCCAAAAGAAAACTGTGCAGGTTGTCGATCATCCAGACTAACCAGGACATTTGAGTGAACTATATGAGTGACATATATTCTAAAGTAACTAAATACTTTAAAACATCATTTACAGTATCTAATCATTTCTCAGTAAATTAGCTAAAAATCATAGCCTATAGCTGCATCTTCCATCCAACAGCATCAGTTGGAATCCAGCTCCAGGTCGTCGAGGTTTGAGATGAGGGTGAGCTCAGGTGAAGAATAACCCAGTGATTCTCACACGCAGGCGTCTGTCTTTCACTTTGTTTTCCTCAGCAATCAGGGAGGAGCTGGGCAAGTCCAGCACGGCATAGAGGATCCAGGCTTGCTGTTCAGAACATCTACATCCACGTGACCCTACAGGCCAACCACGGTCAATTGAAGACACGACAGAAAACGACAGCGGAATACAATGGCGACAACCCACGGAGACGGCGATGACAACAATAATCATGTTAATACTCAGAGAGGACTTTATTTGGGGTGGAGCGGTGCTGGACAAAACAACCATGGACAGGGTAATGGTGGAAGGCTGGTAACTCTGATAGCTGTGATTCATAGAATCCATTCCCGTGTTCCCGCTACCCCCCAAACACCCCCACCCCCTTTCAACTCCCCTCCCCCTCCAGCTGAGGGCATCTCATCCTGGGGGGGACAGTGCACGGTTTGAACAAGAAGCGAAAATCTTTATGCAAAGATGATTTCTCTGTCTTTGTCCTATAACAACAAGAAAAAAAAAACACAAAAAAATAATACTGAACTCTCTGATGATACTGTATTAACCATTGGCGCATAAGTGAACAGCAACACTGATGCTCAGAGTCAGAACTCTTGTGATTTACTATCGAAAGCCGCGTTTTACTAAGTGAGTGTGGCGATAGGAAGAAGGTGGGGATGGAAAATAAGAACTTTTTTTTTTTTTCCCATAATGCCATAGGGGTAGCGTGCCTGGGTGCGTGCGTGTGTGTTTGGGTGTGTGTGAGTGTGTATGGGGGGGACTGACAGTCTCTGGTGAAGTCCACCACTGCAGGACACTGTAAAGCTTGTCTTCCTAAAATACTATTTTAACCTGAACATGTACAAAAAGAGAGAAAAAGTTATTTAGAAAAAAAAACAACAAAAAAAAAAACACGTATCTATCAACCATGTCTGTTTCTGTGTAGATCTACGGCCATATCAAGTAGCTCAATAATCCAGTCCTTAAACAGGAAGCTCTCTCGTCTGTCTCTCCATCATCTGTGGAATCATAATCAGAAGTGTTGTCTCCCTGCTGAAGTGAGCGCTCTGTGGAGAGATTTTTACCGTCATGCTAGTTGACCATGGCCAGACGTGTAGATAGAAATGACTTCCTTTCCTGTGCGTTTTGATTTGAGGACTCTCTCGCCCTTTCTCTGTCAGTCTCTGTCCTGTTTTTCATATTTAGGTACTCCGTTTGGTGCACGTACGGTCCTTTTCTTTACGAGGTGAAGGTCACAAGTCTGCCACGAAAATTGTATTAACTGTCACAAGTTTTATTACAAGCAATAAGTGTAGCATCTCTTTTAAGGCCCGCCTGCCCGAGTCCCAACACCACCAAACATATTTCAGTGTGTGTCTCTGTCCTTTTTGGCCCTCCTGAGCTCTTGTTGGGCCAGTTCTTACTGTTACTATGCCACCTCTTGTTGACTGTATTGCAGATGTTCTGTGGAACTGAAGGCTGACATGAACGAATATCAGAACAACACTGTAAGACCTGATTTCGTGGAATTTCTCCATCACAACACTCTCCTTTATTATTTTGGATTCCTTTTTCTTTCCTGTAACATCCAAGGATACTGTATCTTTAGCTGCATTGGAGTTAAACTGTTTTTTTTTTTCATTTATTTTTATTTTACAGCATTTATAAGAGTAAAAACTTTTTAAAGGTGCACAGGTCAACTCAACTATGTAAGAGATGGTGTCCGTATGAGGACGTGAATGTGCCATTTACTCTTTCACCAGTGCTTACTGATGACGTCTTCGTTTCATCTCTTTGTCTTTGCCTTTTTCTCCTGCCACTGTCAAATCCTTAAAACTGTATTTTCCCTGAACATATGTAGAAGGGAACTGTCACTTTATTCTAAAACCCTTTGGTTTCATCATTTCTTTCAGTTCAGTGCTGAGTTTGTTGTGCACAATCAACCTGAGAGGGATATGTTGGGAGCTGAGACTGGTGTCCATAAACTGTAGCTGTTGCTCCAAGACTGCGTGTCAAGGTAACAGATTAAAGTCCATGTTAGTGCAGTTCTCTGTAGGAGGGACGGCCTCACTAATACAATCAAACCTCATGACTTTTTAACAGCCACTTTACAGTGGAGTCTGCAGGACAAACCTGCTGCTTAGTAACAACCTTGTGACCCTTCCAGAGGATCCTAAAGAGATGGGATGTCCTGCTAAAAGTCTGAGAGTTCTACTTTAAGTAATTTAGGATCTACAGTGAATTTTGTGGTATCTTGATTGTTACAAGCACCAAACAGAGAATTTACAAGGCAATACAGTGTTCATACTATCACCATAGTTAATGTTTCCATTCTGGTTTCTTTGCGACAATAACAGTACGTCTAACTTAAAGGGATGCAGCAGTGATTTAATATTTAGCTTCCATAAAGTTGGGGAAATTTGCAATGGGCCAGTATTTTTAAAAAGAAGGGTCAAAATCACAACAGCAGAGGCCAAGACATTCTGACTTTTAGTCCCGAGACTGAGTGAAGCTTTAAAAATGTTTGGTCCTACAGTTCCCATAATACCTTGATACACCTTGATCTTGTCTTTTCATGAGACCCTCCTTGCCTGGTTAACATCCATATCTTTCAAATGGTTCTGGTTTCTGATCAAATTTTGGAGTCTCCAAGACACAACAAGGGCTATCTCTCAGACTTCAGCTCTTCCAGAGTCGCAGAAAACATTATTCAACTGTTTCCAAAGGCTGAGGCTCCTCATGTAGACGTTTTAATGTGTAAAAATCTGTGGAATCCCCCTTTAAATTACGATTAGAAGAATAGGCTAATGAGTCGTTGTCCTACCTAAAGGTTTGTTAATCAGGGGCCGTCTGTGGCTGTTTGTAAAACACAGCTGTTCAAGGGCTTGGAATTGTCTTTGCTACAAAAAAAAAAAGTATTTCCCCCTTAGTTATTTTCTTGGGTTTGGGTCAAATTTGTTAAAAAAAAAAACACTTTCAGCTGCTTTCAATTCCAGTTTAGACATTTTAGACAGACGCCATAATCCTTCAGTCTGACAAGAGTTTTTTGGCATCTGTTTCAACTGGTCTATCTCATGCTCTAACTCTCTGTTCATAAAGTTGTGTCATCTTTTCATCCATCTTTTTTTTTTTTTTTTTTAAATAGAAACACCCAGCCAAGAGGCTCCCTGTCCTGAGTGTTTACACAGCATTGATTGCACTTTAAGACAAAAAACCCACAGAGCAAACCAACATACTCTGACAACAGTTGCTTAAAGCCTCTGTCGCCAACAGTGTGGCTATCTCACCAAAGTCTCCTGCTAAACATAATCACTCTCAACAAAGTCGCCTTTCTTATTTTTGTATCATTTTGTCAAGAAATCTAAAACCAGGAAGATGTCCATCTCTATATTCAGTGCTTTGGACTTGATGGTAGGTGAAATGTTTTGATCAAGAGAAGTTTTTCTTTGTGAAGCTATGTGGTCTGTGCCTTGTTCTGAAGTTGCATTTATATGTTAAAGCTATAAAGAAGACTAGTAATAATATCTAGGGACTGTAATTATGATCACATGCAGTTGTTATTTTGTTTGTCTTTCTTTTTTTTCATCACGGTCATTTGATTTGAAAGGAGAGTTCAGTGACCTTGGTACTGTTCCCCACCAAGAAAACACCTTTCCACCAGGATCTTCTTCTTTTTCTTCTTCTTCTTTTTTTTTTTTTTTTTTTTTTACATAAATGTGGTTTCTTACATTTGTGATTTTGCTTTTCTTACGGCTCAGAAGTACAATCAAACCTTTGAGACATGAGGCTTGTAAGGGTTCAAAGATGATCTTTGCTCTGAGATGATGTTTCTTTTCTAAACCTCAAGCCCTGTTTAGAAGTCCAGACGAGTCTGGCTGCAGTGTTCTGTGTTCCCTCATGCCATTTAAATATCACAGAGACAGTTTTGTGTTCAGCAGCTAATCTTTCTTTACACACTTGGAAATCTCTGAGAAAAACTATTTTGTCCTCTGCAGTGAGGTCTGCTCCATGTTGATGTCAGATTGCTGATGGAGACATTGATCTTTGTCTGTAAACCCGGTTTTCTGCTGAAGGAACTGAGAGAATTGTGAATTTGCGGGAATATTTGTAGGATGAATTTGGCTGAAGCAAGTTTCATGGATGGGTTTTCAGACTTATTCTTTTATCATCTGCATTGTACCATACTGTTCTCACGTTAATTAGTCTTTCTTACATGCTAACATACTGTTTTGTTTGAGCAAATTAAATAAAAATGGCAATATAAGACTAGGACTTGTTTCTTTTTTTAAATGGTGATATAGTCTCGCTTTAAGCGTATAATGACTTTGAATTCCCAGCAGGCCTTATTCCCTCCCTGGTGTGTTCACATCAGTCCTTACACCAGGTCAACCAAACTTTCACAGCCCATTAAATGCAGCAACCCATCTGACTGCTCCACAGCACCTTGTGTTTGCACTCAGCGGAGGAGAACAGGAAGAGAAATGACTGCCTGAAACTTTTTTCTCCTTTCCTCAAGCCTGCATGATGTGTGCGCCGTTCTGCTGTCAGTAAGCTGAGCTGAACTGCTGCTACAATGCTGGAGAGTGAAAGGATGACAGAACTGATACCAAGAATTGATCCTACAGTGCTGCAACTTTTGGTTTGCACTCTCAATATGCTCAAAACCAGTATTCTCAGAGGATTTTCTGCTGATCCTCCCCCTTTTTTTCTACCCTTCCACAATCATTTTTCAGGGGAACGCTTAGTTTTGTGGACTTGAAGAAGCTTCCAGTTCTCATCTGTCTGTCAAACGCAGCTGTAGAACCTGGTTGCTCACTGGGCTTGGTGAGGTGTGACATAAGAGAAACAGGGGTTGCGCAAAATGAAGGTCTGTGGAAAAGAAGAGAGAAATGTAGAAAATACAGTGCAGTTATTTTTTTCCTTCCTGTGCAGCTAATGCATGTATTTCCTTAATTCAAATTTGAATCCTTTTACTGCTTTATTACTTGAAGAAGATCACTATATTGATTGGATTTTTGATTAATAATGAGAATGAAGGCTTTTAATTTGTGAATGTGGATTTGAGGATATGGTATTTTGCTAAAAAATATTCAATTATGCATATGTAAATTTCTTTCTGTTTGACTGTATTAAAGATGTAGCAACCAAAAAGCAGATTCTCTAAATACAACACATGTGACTCCAACTTAATTAGTTAGGAACTTAATAATAATGTCACCAGCACAAAACTGTAATGGCCACAAATATTCTTATACTTCTGGTTTGCAGGGGAAAAGACCTGTGTTGAAGATTAAAGGAACCTTCCCACACTTTATCGGGTGTAAAAATGTTTCTGTGCAGCTTCAGTTTACAGCACATACACCTACACTTCCTGTGGGCGGAGCCTAGAGAGGTCTGGCAGTGCATCTGCAGTTCATTTGAGGTTTTGTTCGACTTGCAGTTAAAGAGGGCTCGTGCTGTGGCGAAAGCTGCACTAAGACAGGAAAACACCCTGAGCTGCCGAGTGAAAGACAAGGAAGCTGAGAAAGCACTGATACTGTGATCGGATTGGAGAGTTTGAATTTCAAAATCAGTTTTCTCACTTGTGACACTTAATGTGTCACGACAGTCAGGTCTCCCAAGCATGTTTCTTCATGCAAATAAGACAATGCATGCAGCTGTTATTGACTTCATGTCTGAGTGACTTGGTTCACTTGTTGAAGGTTGTTTGATGCAAACACGGATGGAGCAATTTGAACAGTTCAGATTCCGATTCCGAGAACTTTATTTGTCCCCAGGGGGCAATTTAAGAATCTTTCAAGTATCTTTAAATATTAAGTAAATTTTTCCATGAATGTACTATTGTATATTATACATCACATCTAAACACTACATCATAAGCACAGCCTACGGCAATGCTGGCACCACCAAGTTATTTAGTGGGAATGCATCTGTTGTCAGAGCTGCAAGGAGCAGTACAGTTACAGTTATCATATCTTGCCCATAGAAAACTCTAAGACATATTATTTCCTCCTTTCAGTAGTTTTCAGTAGTCAGGAGTTTTGCCTTGAACAATGGATGTAAATAGACTAATTTGGGCAAATTTCCATTTAATTTCAGCAGGATTCTTGTTTTTGTAGCCAACTATAACAGGCTACACTACTAAATATAGTGAAAATTCTTGTATGTTATTATATATTACATTTGTAGTTTATAATTACATTTTGATACAACATTTAAGTGGATTTATATTTGACTATTTTCTTGATATGTTCATTTCAATATGAATTATTTTATTTTTATATTGTAGCTTCTGCAGTGTAAAAGATATTTTGTGCAATAAGGAAAATTAACAATAAGGTGTTTCTATCATACATCGCGTTAATTGTGTGATACCTTTTCACCACTTCTACCATTTTGTCTGACGGTAATGTGACACCAGTAAACAAAGTAGTCGTGACTCCCTGAAAGCCAATCCTGATGGAGCCAAAATCCACCGAAAACCAATGAAATTGCAGAACTGTTTGAAATGCACGCCGAGCCAGCCAATCGGCAACCTTCGCGCCTTCCTGGTCACTGGTGGATTTCGCCCAGAGAGGGAGGGAGAACGAGCTCTACGTCAAACGTTAGCGTAGTCCGTTTTTTAAAAATATAAAGCTAGATTTATTAATTCCTCATCTTTTGAAGGAGTATTGCATCACTTTTATTCACTGGAATTATTCGCGTAATACTGAGGTAAGTGTAGCTGTCCAGTGCATGTGCTTATGTTGCAAAATATCAAATGGCTTTATGTTTCTCTTTGTTAGGAAACTGGTGTTTAGCCGAAGCTAACTCAGGCTGGCTTTATAACGGCGCTACAGGCTCCGACTAGTTTCTGGAATCGTAACTTGTTCAGACTGGCTGCCTTCCCCTTTAATATCTCATATATTTATTTGAATTGCTCGATAGTGCTGACTGGTAGCACGGGGACGCTAACTATGGCTTTTGAAGTGATATTCGTCAACTTCCAGATAAACGATACGCAACTCTAAGATGGTCAGAAATTAGACGGCGCCTTCTTAGTTAAAGTCAATCTTTATTCGACTGCAACTCTAACATTAGCCCTATTGACTTCTTCTTTGCCTACGCGCAATGTATTTTTAAAATATTTTGCTGGGATATCGCCGCTAAATTTAGTCTTGTCAAACTTATTCATTTGTGCTCATGTGTTGATTCTTTGGCGGATGCGTTCGGGTTTGTCACCAACACTGTTTGAATGCATGACGTTTTCCCTCCTTGGAGTTAACAACGGTAACGTTAGCCGCATTTCGTTAAAGAAACCGCTCGTATACATTATAGTTGAGTTGTGGCATAAAGAATATGCTGCTGTTCACTCGAACAAACCAAACTCAAGTTCGTGTGTCAAGCACTAAAATATCTTTATTTTATGAACCTTAGAGTAAAACGTTAAAGCTCTGGGAAGCGGCTGTGCACAACTCTTTAACTGGAGCACGGAAGTTAACAAGGTGTAAATTTGCAGCAGAACCACTCAGTCGTCGTCCTTACAGCCTCTTATAAAATAGAAAAATACTGTTTGCAAACTCGTCCGATGAAGTACAAATCTCATCTTTGTGTCACTTGTCGACGTTTGTTTTCGGGTTTGGAGTGGGCTCGCCGTTGCCCCTTGTGGTCGCTAGGGGTAAAAACTCCCACTACGACTGCGGCTCTCACCAACCGTCGAGTACCAGTGGGCCTCCGGCCTCAAGGGACAGTAATGGGTTCATTACGGCTTTACGCAACATAATGAGGGGCAGCAGTAGAAAACTTACTTGACCATGTGAGATTTATGCATTATCGGTAGTGTTTTCCAACATTACTCTTCGTGTTTTCAGGAGAGAAGACTTTAAGGATGGGGACTAACTGATTGCTTTTGCATGTGTACGTCTGGTTAACTTCCCCAGCTCCTTTAAAGTGAACGTTTCTCATTCACTGCGTGGGAGACGGTCCCTATTGGGACAGAAGTACACTAACAAACAAAATAATGTTATACAGTGTCCGTGGATCTTGTGGCTTTACAGTATATTGACTTTACATTTGATGGCGCATTAATATAAAGCAAAGTTTGTGTCCGCGTTTTTCCTTTTGCGGAGTAAAGGAAATTTAAAATAATTCTCCTGTCCCTATAAAAGTTAAATAATAGGGTGCTTGATGAAAAAACAACCAAAACAGATTGTCGCCGCTTTGGTGGGACTTTAGAGCTTAATTCATATGTTGCATTTCAAAGGCTGCGAACCAGGTGGAGCTTGATAGAAGTTTTCAGCACAAAGGGGGGATGTTTGCCTGACTTGTGTTTAAAACTCCACCCACGCTAGAGCCGGATCCTGTCATCAGTTCAGCCTGAGAACTGGTGGGAAACTCTCATCAGTCACGATTCAGCCCCATACGTTCACATCCCATATGGAACTCGGCAGAGAAGCCAGCAGAGCAGCGCAGGGACTTACTTTGGGTGTGTCTTATTGAGGTGGTTTTCACTCAGATGCTTTGGATTTTTTTTTTCCAGGATTATATCAGTTACCCGTGGACTAGGGGTTGACTGCATGTGTTTGACTTTCCCTGCCTGTGTGTTGGAACTGTTACTGTAAATCATTGTAGCCATTTTGTGTTTATAAAGGCTTATAAGAGATCCATGTAGTCATCAGATTTAATTGTGATTGGTTGATGAAAGATAAAAAACACATCCTGAACAAGTAATCTTAATCTCAGAGTAGTGTCTGTGTGATACCTGCTATCTACTGAGGCTCGGTGCTGTGTTAACCACAGGAACTTTAATTAGAAAGGCTGCTGACAGGAGGCTGTCAAGCTTAGCTGTAACTAGTCTGCTGTTGCATGCATGTTTAAGTCAGTGGTTCCATCCTTCCAGCAACCTAATCAAACATATTGTAATGCTTGATCTGTGTGCTTGTACTGGCAGTGGTAAAGATGAATGCGCTGTGTTTAACACGAAAGAATGTCTATGCTTGACTTGACATTTTATTACTTTTCAGCTGGCAGTTATTTAAGTGCTGCTTTCTGCACTGTGAATTTCATGTTGATTTCATATTGTACAGTAGCTGGTCTAAAACCCCTTGCCTGTTTGGCTATGACTTGAATGGCACAACTCTTTCAGACAGACAGCTTAGGGTAAACCTAGCAGGGACAGACCTGTCAGCAGTTCTGCAGTAGTGTGGTGGTTTTCTAGACACTGAGCCTCCCTGGTCACTAATGTTCCATAATGCTGACCTGGCCTGGCCCACCTCATTGTGTCCAGTGGTGCACATTTTAAAGTGTTAGCTGATGTAGGTTGTCCAGCCTCTCACAATGGTTGGATCCTTTCAAAGTTGTAGACCAAGAAGGTGCGCTGTTTGCTTAGGTGTATAAACACAGACACAACTTTTAAACCCAAAGATAAACAGAATACACAAAGATGATGATTGATACTCAAATTATTGATGTTCAAAATGTATTTTTAAATGGTTTAATTCATATTCTCAATGAATCATGAGCAGTTCAGCTGGAAATGATGTGATGCTTTTGAATATGTAATGCACTCAGTACTGTAAGGGGGCGTGCAGACACTTGCACTTCGATTGTTATGCAACACAGACTTTATTCTGTTGACCTTTTGGCACAAGTGTGCCTTCTTAAGAGCTTTAAGGGCAAAACAAATCACATCATATATGTAAAGCTTCACGAGACAGTGTGCGTCATAAGACCAATCACAATAAATAAAACCACACAGAATTTGATATACAACATGTAAGAACATAGCTCATATAGAGTAGAAAATCCAAAATGTCCTATCAAAGAGACTTGTTATAGTACCAAATATAATGGAGAATAATAATTTGACATAAATAAGACTGTCCCTAACCTAGATTGTATAAAAGTATAAAGACAAATAACAGGGTTACAAGAATAGCACATGACAAAAAATGTAAGATCAAAATAAGGTGCACAGGATAGAACTGGGTTATTTGATTCTGAACAACTCTGATCCAGGTGAAGCTAAATATTTTTTTCATGGACAGCTATCAGGGAAGATGACAAAAATAGTCATTTAGTCACTAATCTTTAGTGAAAGGATGACCTCACCTTGCTGCACCATACATCTACCAAATTAGTTTCACACACTAACAAACTAAATTAAATCAACCAAGCAGGTTTAGTTAACTTTCTTTTTTTTCTGCATAACCTTGTGGTTGTGGTCTGTACTGTGGATGTAGCTGTGTGATGTGGCCGGAACAGCCAACTCATCTCTGGTCATGTTGTAATAATAATGCCGGTTTGATTTTCTCCTTTGCTTGTGTTCCTATTTTAGGTGAAGAGCATCTTACGGCTCAAATTAAAGTCTTCTGTTTGTGCTTGCTCTGATGCTTACCCTGTACCCGAGACTGAGATGTCACTATCGCTGTCATTCAAGCACATTGTTGAAGTTTGCTGTGTGGACTTCAGTGGGCTTTATACAGATAGGGCAAGGTTCAAAGGCAATGTCAATGTTAAAAAAAAAAAAGTTTTACAGGTTTACAAGGTTTAGTGCTGATATCTTTTAATCTCCTTTCCATTGTCTTTCTCATCCTACCTGTTCTTTTCTCTTGTGTGTCTTGTCTGTCTGCTCTCGTGCCCTTCTGTATCGTCGGCACTCCCTCTTTCACTTTCTTTTTCTTCCCTCCTCTTTGTAATTTCTTTTGCTCTCACTCTTAATCTCTTGTGTTTCACTCTTTCTCAGGTAAATGAGGATGCCTAGTGTGAAATACCAGAAAGGGGACAAGGTGATGGGCCGCTGGCCCGGCAGCAGCCTGTATTATGAGGTTAAGGTGCTGGGCTTTGACTCCAAAAGTCAGCTCTACACTGTCATCTACAAGGATGGTACTCAGCTGGAGCTCAAGGAACAAGACATCAAGGTAGAACCAGAGTCTCAGAGATTCTTACAACCTGAATGTCACTTTGTCTTTACACAGTTTCACTTTTCTTTTCTTTTCTTTCTTTTTTTTTTTTTTTAAAGAAAGGTTTATACTATCTAAAGCTTAAACATGTGGATATTAGGAAAAGGCTGTTGCTCTGTAATTTGATAAATAGTTCAGTGAAGATTCTAACTGTTAAGTCACAGCATGTGATATTACCTTAATGTCTATAGTATTATGGCATAGGTTGTTGTAGCTGTTATATTGGCAGTTTTCAAAATTCCTCATTTTGTCTGGTAAAATGTTAGTTCAGTTTGATCTCCCTTTGTTTAAAAAATGTTTTCACTAAATGGTTAAGAAATGTGACAAATGTCTTGATGACCAGGTGGTTTGGTTACATGCCGTTGTGCTACAGAGTTATTGTGACTGACCTTTCTTGATCCCACTGTGTAGAAGTTTCTGTATTATGTATAATTACTTTTGCATGCACATTTAGGAATACATATTTTTAATACCCCATCTAGTTACCTCTCTTTTTTGTTCAGCTATAAAACAAAGTATCATCAGCTTTTACCAATGGTTGCAATCTACTTAAGTGTCAACTGCTGTTTTCTTTCAGAGCGCTGCTGGTTTCCAGGCCCGTTCCCGCTCCCGCTCTCGTTCTCGATCACCAGGCCGACGTCGCAGCCGGTCACGTTCCCCAGCAAGGACAACACGGCGCTCATCTTCTCGTACAGCGGCAGCTGTCGCTGCTGCAGCTATAACAGACAGCGCACCATCCTCTCGCAGGGATACAAAGCTGAAGGATGCATTGGAAGTCAGGCTCAGCCCCTTGGTAATTGCCACTTCTCACTCTGTTATCATAGCATTGGTGATGCAGGAGGAGCTGATGTACAAAAAGAGACAGTGATTATCAGAAAGAGTGTATATTTGCAGGCTGGGAAAGTACTGACAGAAGATTTCATAATGGAGAGTTTAAATCATACAGAGATTCTTTCCATCTCCAATACTTACCAAACTGTGTTTTACGTGGGTGTGTGGTCACTATCAATTCACTGTACTTGCTGTTTTGAATGACTGCCATAGACAAACATCTAGGTATTGACTGCCAAATGGCCTTGTCAGATTCAGCATGCAGATAATTTTCCCCACATGCAGTGTTGTTTAAGGCACAAATAAAATCCCATAGTTCCCGACTGTCTAAGAACACATTCATATTCACATTCAGATAGTTGTGTCTCACACACAGCTGAATTAATTTATTTTAAGAAGGTGTACAACTGTCTGGCAAGATCCAGGTCATTGTCGAATGTCCTAAATCATCAGTACATAGTCATTGTGGAGAAATATTTCAGTTTCTGTGTCTCTGATTTTGGATTTTGCGTATAACACAGTCACGTGTATCTGGTCCTCACGTTGGTTTTTCCCTTTTTGTCTCTTCATCTCCATCAATCTCCCTCCATTGTTTGACGGGCAGGAACAGACAAAGGCACCTGAGAACAATAGCAACAATAAACATGACAAGAAAGAGGAGAAACAGAAAGAGGAGAATAACATGGCTAACAAAGTGAATGAGGTAAGTTTTATTGTATAATTAAAAAAAAAAGTTTGTTTAGTCTGTTTGGAAAAGTTTGGAGAACTTGATAGTTTTCACATTTTGGAAAAGTGTGTATTTACTCAATTGAATGGCTTAGCTATAAATTGATAGCGGACAGTGTCATTGCCGAGCTACTGTCCATGCACACATGAATACAAACCAGATTCATTCAACACACACGAAGAAGTGTGTTTAAATAAATAAATGACTTCACTGAAGTGGAAAGTATGAGAAGAACACCAAAACAAATTTCTCTTCTGTATTGTTGATTTATAAAGAATTTAAGTCACTGATTTTTTTTTTTTAATTTACAAGTGTTTCCACTTTTGCTCTCTTCACTTGAAATCAGTTTAAAAAAAAAAAAAGGGTACACAATATTACAAAGCATAACCTATGTTCCAGGCAGTACTGGCCTTCTAATGTTGAATGGGCTTTGAGGGTGGGTTAGAGCTAATGGAATGTCATGATGTGCACATGTTGGGGGCGCCATGTGTGTTTTCCAACTGAGAGAGGCTCCCTTCACAAGATCGTGGTTCAGTTCACCAGTCACATGCCATACAAACATGTGCCGCCTCTTTACTCTCCCTGCTTTAGGAATTTTCTGGAATTCTGTGACAGCTTTTCAGGGTCCCACATGTAGTCTAGTCTTAAAAGACATCTGAGCTGCTTCTTTTATGTCTTCATCCACTTCTAACGTTTTGTTAAAAGTCCAAGGTTACGTGACCTAATCCTTCATCCTTGAAAGGTATACACTCTGTAAGAAGATTTCTGTGGGAAAACTCTGAACTCCATCATAGTCCTAGGAAAGTATTTGTTTTAGTTAACAGAGAAAGTCTTAAGGTTATATGAATTTAAACTGAACTTTGGAACACCCAGTCTGCATACAGTTGTCTCAAATGAACTTTACCTGATGAAAGTCAGACAACTAAACATTGTCAAAAAAGTGAGTACAAGTGATGGACGGTGTGCAGGATTTTTTTTTTTTTTCATGTCATAAGATCCTTTGCATCTGTCACTAAGACTTATTGATGTACAAGAACTTTGAAGTTGAAATTGCGACCCCACATCTTGTGCAACTTTTGAGTTTGATTTGTATTTTTTAATAATCCAAAATCCTAAATAAAATCTCACAAAACCTAAATCTTTCTTCTGAAGTCTGAGGAAAAAGAAGAGGCAGAGCCCGAGAAGACTCGTTACAATCTGCGCCGCAGGAAGGACGATGGAGCTGCCAAACCAGCTGCAGCCAAACCAGAGCAGGAGGAGGTCAAGATGGCTGCAGCTCCTGCTGCCACCTGCTCCACCTCACTTGACTTTGGAGGGAAGATAGGTAGGTTACAGGAGAGAGAGTAAAATGCATTTCTCTGTCAATGCCAGCTTGCCAATAGGTTGGTGGTTTAGCTAGAAATGCAGAAATGTTATAATGATGTAATCCGAAATCTGATTAAAGTGACATGTAGTTTCTACGATGTGTGCTTTCCTTCCTGCAGGAGCGTATTTCTGGCTCCTCTTTCTGCCGGCCTGGGTTCTCTTCCTGGTACTCCAAGTCAACCTGGAGGATCCCAGCCTGGCCAATTTCCCCCCTCCTCTGCCTCCTCTTGAAGCCTTCTGGGATGCCCAGGCCTTTGGCTTTGTCGTCCTCTGGATTGTATTCCAGGCCCTCCTCTACATCCTGCCTGTTGGGAAGGTGAGTGAGAGGACCTAACTGTACACACAGTACATTTTGTACTGGCTTTACTGTGTTAGTTTAAAGGCCAGTTCATGGTTCCTGCTTCCCCATGTCCTCGATGGTCCTCGTGCCGTAAATTTCAGCATCTCTCTCAGTGGGCGTCCACATGCATCCCGCTATTTGGGTCCATTGTAAGCGCACAGACTGTCCATGCACCAGACAAGTAAACTGGCTGCTTGTTTCATGCACTGCGTGTATGTACAAAGCAACGCTTCATCTTTCCGTCACGGGATCGGCAACATGTTTTTTAGTGCAGATGTGGAACGTGTCCACATATGCATACCCCGTTTGTAGTATGAACAGAAGTGCATCTGCAGTCTGCAGCTGTCTGAAGGCAAGCAGAAACCATGAACAGAGCTTAAGGAAGGTGATAGCTGACTGTTCTCATTTTGTACTATTTCCTGTACAGGACAGACCCATGTGAACTGGCACATGACTTGTTCTATTTAATAACTCCAGCATGAGGAACAAATTGGCTGAATGATCAGGAGTAACAGTTAATGAGATACTCCACAGCATGCTCTTTGTCCTTCTCTCCTGGGTCATCTCCTCCTCTTGATGTCTTAGACTAACTGAGATTTCTCTCTGCTCATTTAAATTTAAAATTTAAATTTTTCAGTTGTAGTACTATTTTTTTTTCTAAAGTAGATGAAATCCGATGTGTCTCTTTCATCTTCAGTATCCTAAAAAAACACCATTATCCAATGGGTCCATATGTTTTAGCATGCTTGTGGTTGCTCATGAACGAGTGGCCCCTATTCCCACCATGACGTCTCCCTCCACACTGAATGAAAATGTACTTTGTTAATCCTGTTGTGTTTTTTCTGTTTCTCCCTCTGTAGTTGAGCGAGGGCATGCCACTGAGGTCTGGGGAGAGGCTGAAGTACAGAACCAATGGTGAGGCTGTGTGAAGCAATTCCCACCGCTATTATTTTGTCCACACCATTATATCAATCAGAGTATGATAAATAATCGACATCCCAAAATGCAGCCTCCAAAAATGATACCACAGTTTAATTAATTAGTTTTAGCTAGGTGTTCATAATAAACTGACAGCTGAGTGTTTTTTTTTTGTTTTTACTTTTTTTGTGTTTTGATTAAATTTCAATCTGTGTCCTAACAGGTTTCTTTGCCATCGTGGCGAGTGCTGTAGCTGTGGCAGCAGCGGTGTACCAGGGTGTTGATCTCACCTACATCCACAGCCGCTTCCTGCAGCTCGCCGTGGCGTCCTTCCTCATCGCCGCCCTTCTTAGCGTTTACCTCTATGTCCGCTCTCGCTACGCCGCCCCAGAGCAACTGGCACTAGGGGGGAGCTCCGGTAAGCAGAAAGATCCAGAGTTACTGACTCGCTGATCATATCCATTCTGTTATGCCTCTTTTATTATTATTATCATTTATTTTGTCTGTAGTCTGCTTTAGGTTTGCGCAGTTGTCTCATTTCTTTTCCCTCCCTCCCTCCCTCTGTTTCTCTAGGCAATATGGTTTATGACTTCTTCAAAGGACGTGAGCTCAACCCCCGTATCAAAGACTTTGACCTGAAATTCTTCTGTGAGATGCGTCCTGGCCTGATAGGCTGGGTGAGTTTTCATGGGACACCAGAACTTTTTTTTTTGTCTCTTGATTTTAAAAATGCTTCAAGAGTTGTGTTTATTTCAACAAATGGAATGCACACGGGTGTCTCAGGGTCCACACCACTCCGTCTCCATGCAGCTCTAGACACCATAATGGAGGATTAGGAAACAATCATGATGATGGATTTTATCGTCTCTGATTTTTCAGTGTTTGATCAACTTTGCGATGGCGCTCGCTGAGATGAAGCAGCAGGGTCTGGATGTTCCTTCAAACAGCATGATCCTTGTGAACTTCTTCCAGCTGCTCTATGTGGTGGATGGCCTTTGGAATGAGGTATGCTCAGCACAGCACACGACAAAAATGTTTCTCAGGCATTTTCTCAAAAATATCACTCAAAGGGAATTAACATGCTGATAAATAAATAAAATAATTACGTGCATTGTCATATATTCAGACCAAATGAATAATAACTGAATGTCCCTTTGTCTCCTCAGGAGGCCATCTTGACCACCATGGACTTGATGCATGATGGTTTTGGCTTCATGTTGGCTTTCGGTGATCTGGTGTGGGTCCCCTTCACTTACACCTTGCAGGCTTATTACCTGGTTAGCCACCCCAACCCTCTGAGCCTCCCAGCACTTACTGCCATCGTCATACTCAAACGTGAGTAGGAGCTGAGCATCAAACTGAGTTTACTGATCAGCTGAATTCCAGATTTGGATTATTGAGTTCACATAGCTCAATTTACTGGTTATTGTTGTTGCTTTATGTTAATGTCTTGCATAGATACTCATTTAGTAATCTCACTGTAGTTTGAGCTAAAGATCATTTTAGATAATTATGATTATTAAGAAATTGGTAGAGTAAATATTTCTGTGGTAAGGGCCTATATTTTCTTTGTTTCAAAAGGAGATAGGATATATATGGAACCATTCCAGTTGTGTGGCTTTTGATGGTAACATTTTCTCTTGGTCCCTGTCTCTCAGTCGTTGGCTTCTACATCTTCAGGAAATCTAACTCTGAGAAGAACGCCTTCAGGAGAAACCCATCAGACCCAAAACTGTCTTGTAAGTTCTCCTGCGGGTGTATGGTCTTAGTTATCTGGTGAAATAAAACCCCCCCTAAAAATTTCTTTATTTACCTGAATCCCCTCTGGTGACACAGTCATTAAAGTCACTGAGCTCTCTAGTTGTTATTTCCATACCAGAATTCTGTCTGCGTCTTATCAGCAGTGGTGAAAAGCAACTGCAGTATGTTGTTAAAGAACAATACAAAGTTTTAAAGTATAGTGCTTGTTAATATTTGAAGGTGGTATGTGTAGCCAGAAATACTTCTGTTACAGAAACCTCATATAATCATGTTTGGGTCTGACCTGACTTTGTTACTCACAATCATTACAGCATGAAAAACATCTTTATAAAACACTGAAAATACACCAAAAATATAATGTTTTATCATGTTTGATAAACAGGTAGAGTTCTGCATAGATTGAATTTAAAATAACACTTACTCTTAAATCATTTTTTATATATCGTATTTTATACTAAGGTATTGTTCTAAGATCAGATTGATTTCTGCCTTCTTTCTTCCTGTTTCTTTGTGTTTTTTTCCCCACTGTAACATCTGTCTTTGTGTTTTGTCTCCAGATCTGAAGACGATCCCCACAGCCACAGGGAAGAGTCTCCTGGTCTCTGGCTGGTGGGGTGTGGTCCGCCACCCGAACTACCTGGGGGACCTCATCATGGCTCTGGCCTGGTCTCTACCTTGCGGTGAGTTGCACTTTTAGCATCTTCAACAGCTGTGACGCAAAACACGAAACATGCTGTGATGAGGAGCGGTCTACTGTCATGTATTGTCATTGTGCATTTAAAGGGCTAGTAGTTTATAAAAAATTATAAACAAAGTGATAAAACTACCACAGAACATGAACTTATGTATCTGAATAAAAATTTTGTGAACAGATGAGTGCAAATGATATTGTTTTCTACCAAATAAATTTACAGACAGGTCATTTTATTTTCTTCTGTCCTCCCTTGTGTGTTTACCATCTGTATCTGCAGGCTTCAGCCACCTCCTGCCGTGGTACTACATGATCTACTTCATCATACTGCTCGTGCACCGAGACTCCCGCGACATGAGCGAGTGCAGGAGGAAGTACGGGTCCGCGTGGGACGAGTACTGCCGAACTGTTCGCTACCGGATCGTTCCCCGCGTCTACTGAGGGACCTGATGCTGGACACTCGAGCGGAGGACTTTTTTTTTTCTGACCCAGTATCATGGCTGTGAAGGCTCACCAAAACAAAAAACAAAAAAAAAAACCCCCAAAAGTTATGGATTGACTGACTGAATTGACTTTTTAGAATTTTTTGGTGCTTAAATCAAGAATTTTTAACGTCTCTCTGGACTGAAGAAGCTACAGTACGTTGAAGTTTTAGATGGAAGAAATAGACTCATTGGTATAATGGACTGTTTGAAGACTTTCTTTTTTTAATAGAAAATACCTTTTAAAACATTACCTAAAAGCTTACAAAATGGGGAAAACAAAACAAACGCCTCTGCTAGGAATGTCTTGTTAGGATGTATATTATTGTACATACACATTTGTTTTATTACTTAAAGATTACCACACCACTTGCATACTTTTTTGATAAGTTTTACTCTTTGCTTGCATATTCAGAATTACAATATCAATCTTGGCTTTTATGAATCATTTTGTAAGTAAACCTTCCTACTCTAATTTTCCAGCTGGTGTACATTGTGAAGGATTGATAACCTGTACGCTGGAAGTAGGACTCATGTTCTTTCTCAGGACCCAGAACTTTGTAAGAAAGTTGAATTAGAAAAGTTTTGTCTTAATAATAATTTTGTTGTGTATAGTTTTATAGATATCTAGTTTTGAATTGAGAGTGTAAAATGATTTTCAGAGGTTTCATGAAAAAATGCACTAATGCGTTTAAGGCATTTTTATTTTTATTTTTTTTTTTGTTTTATCAGTTCCAAAGTGTATTTGATTTGGCTTTGCTACCTCAGGTTCACTCACTGTCCAGCTCTCCCTCCTCCGTGTCCTCTGGGAGACAGTGTGTGTAATTATGAGTGTGACGTCACTCCTGAAGAGAGGAAGATGAGTTCGGCTCGTTTTTGCATCTCACCAGTTATGTTAGCATGCGTTATGAATTTAGCAGCACCTGTCCCCATGACAGATGTGTCACGCTTTCAGAACGAAACTCCCGACTCCTTTTATTTTTGTCCCAGTGACCTGCATATTATTTTTTTTTTTTAAGCATTGATGAAACCTTCTGTATTTTGTCCTGCTAGTTTCTGGATCAGGCTCTCTGTTATAAACTGGTTGTTGATTTCCTACCACTGCCACATGAATTTGGTTTCTACCTATTTAATAAGCTTTAACAACTGTTTTAATGAAGTTTGGACTGTGACAACATGCAGAGCTGTGGACTGTGTTAGCATTTATAACCTGTGCATTTTCGAGCCCAAAAAAAGTATTTTTATGCCTGTGCAGCTGTAGATGAGTACATAAGTAGCATTGCAGTAACTATACTTAGGTAGCTTTTTTTATGCTGTGCTGACTCTGTAAATATATATATTTTTAATCATGTTATTTTGAGCAAAAGAAGAGAAAGTAGTGATAAAAATGATGTTTCTCGGTAGATATTTAATGTTGCTTTTTATTTGTTTTTTTTTAAGTTAACCTATTTTGACCACTGTAGTTATGTTTACACCTGGATTTGCCATGTTTCAGGGCAACTCTTCAAAATCATATTGTATCAAAAAATATGCATAATGGTCTGTTACCCTCATTTGCAGACCAGAGGAAAAAAAACCATGTTTGATTTGTTTGGTCATTTCGATGCCACCGTACCCCAGGACACATGGTGATTGTGTTTCCTTCATTTTGGTTTGGCGGTCTGTGAGTGGAAAGCAAAGTTGGATGTATTTTGATATATGACAACCGTGAATGAGAAGTTTAAAAGCTTTGTCAGTGAGGATGAATCAGATCTGCGACAGTGGCTGGAATAAAGCTTTTCTGTACAAACGTTGCAGCATAAAATAAAGATTTACAGTATTTCTGTATATTTTTTTTTTTTTTTTCTTTTTTTTCTTTTTCTCTTTGGACTTGGTTGACTTTTTGATACACTCGACGGTGAAGTGGAGTTTTATTCACAAGGACCAATTCTTCACTCCCTTCCTTGTTCCTGTGAGTTAATGTCAGCTCATCCTTCTGATCTGTGTCTCTCAGACCTCCACTTCCCCACTGTCAGATCCCTCCATTCAGTCCTGATGTCACCATATCTGACCAATGATCTTTCTGCCCACATTCCTTGAGCCGATCAATCACCGGATGAATCACTTGGTCTTTAAATACTGCAGTTCTGTCTCTCTATCTTTCAGACCTACTACTGCGCAGCCCACCTCCTCCCCCCTACCACCCCCATGATGTCCAGGCTGATTCCAGGAGATCCTGTCCTGTCTACTGTCTTCATTTGGACCAATATTAATGAAGATACTTCAAACTGATGTAAGTCTCGTCACCAAATCCCTCTTGCTTAGCTCAGTAAATGTTGTTATTCACTTCCATTTGATCTCTCCTGGTGTTGTGAGAAGGTATTTACACAAACCCAAACATGCATCCTGTTTTGGAGACCAGTGGAAGGATGTCACTGGTCCAGTCAGATCAGAATGTCTCCATCATCATCATCATCATTAGTTGTTTCCATGAGAGATATCTCAATGCAAATAATAATAATAATAATAATAATAATCAAAAAAATAATAATAATAATAATAATAATTATATATAATTATATATATATATATATATATATATATATATATATATATATATATATATATATATATATATATATATATATATATATATATATATATATATATATATAAATATATATATATAAATATATATATATATTTATATATATATATATATATATATATATCAATTGCTTGCATGTGTGATGTGAACCGGTGGCTTGGATCTGATCTGAGGATGGAGACATCCTGCTCAGTCTCATGTCCGCACATGGTCCACTGTGGACTTCTACCATACAACGGTGTGTAAAGTAATAAACGCTGTCCCTGGTGCTGAAACACTGTGTCTGACAGGAGGATGTTTACTGTTCTTATATTGGCCTGACTTTCAATGTAAAAGCCTCCATCTTCAGTTTTAGCTGGTTTTCAGTAGGCTGTGGCTGCAGCAGGGAAAACTTTTGGTTCTTGCATGTGTCAACCCAGCAGTAACATAAAAACCCCCTGCATGGCCAACTGCCATACAAACTAGCTACAGCAACAACAACTGTGGCTCATACACACCAATGAGCTTTATTGTTAGTGCAACCAGAAACACAACAAACACAAGGAAGTTTGTACCGAAATGTCTGGAGGTGTATTTGTAATAGTTTCTGATTTTTTTTTTTTTTTTTTTTCTTAAAGGAGAACACAGGACCAGTGACTTACAGAGAAGAGATATTTGCTGTAGGAGACAAAAGAAAAATGCAATTTTATTTCAGTTGGACTGATACATGACAATGATAAACCCACACAGTAGTACAACTATTTTCAGCTCTGACACTTTCTGATGTGTCAGTGAAAACCCTCAGATGCTGGTTTTACCGTAGTTTCCAAGCCATTTACACTCACCGTGAACTTTATATGGAACACCTGCTCACCTGCAATTTATTCTTGCAATTATCCAATCAGCCATGTGGCAGCGGTGCAATGCATGATATCATGTAGATCCAGGTCAAGTAATGGTGTGGGGAATGTTTTCTTGGTTCACTTTGGGCCAATCAATCATGGTCTGAATGTCACAGTGTGTCTGAGTATTGTTACTGACCATGTTCATCCCTGTATGCCCACAGTTTTCTTCAGTGTCCTCCCCCAGTCTCCAGACCTGAATCCAGTAGAGAACGCCTTTGGGATGTGGTAGAACAGGAGATTGGCAGCTTGAATCTGCAGAAAACCACAGTTACAAAGGAAAGTTTCCAAAATCTTGTGGAATTCATGCCACTTAGACTTGAGGCTGTTTTTAGAGCAAAGTGAGGAATAACCTTATATTAGCCTGCTGTTCCTAATAAAATGCTCGGCGAGTAGATTTCAAAAGGCACTGAAATATCGCCCAGTCTCTTCCCTGACAGGTCCTATAATCAGCAGAGGGTCTGAGTAAATTAAACAGCAGTTAAGCTTATCAATGACTGCCCAAACACACATTATCACACAGTCCTTTTCCTGTTTTGGCAGCTTTGCATTCACCTCACAAACAAACTGCACCACAGTTCTCCTGGAACTAGACCAAGACCCTGCATTTCAAGGGGCTGGGGTCTGGTTGTTTAGTCCAGAATTTAGTTTGAACCGCACCAAACAGGTTATGTGTGAAAGTAGGTATATGACAGACATGTCTGTTATCTACTAAGATGAACAGCAAGTAAACTGAACCTGCCAGTGGACCTGAGGCCAGAAAAACTGAGATTTACATTTATTACTGATGCACCGATGCCTTCAATTTATTCCAAGCCCTTGATTGAAGAGTTCATCAGGCTCTGAACCAGTCAGGAAAACCCCTAAGTAAAAATTGGCTGATCTTGATCTGGTCAGATAAAAATTCCCAAACATTCCTGGGTCCTGTTGGACAGTTCCCAGTTCACCTCGGTCTTTCTGCTCCATTTTTCAAGCCTGAACCTCAGGTCTCTGTTCCAGGAGAGGTAGGTCTGTTTGACATCCATCTGTGTTAGGAGTAGATAGACCAGTAGATGATGTTGAACAGGATGTAAGACGCGGGAAAAACGACCCGTGAGTACTTGTCTATGGCGTGTGTGTCGATCCACACGTTGCTGTAGGCGCTGGAGCCAACGTGGCCGGTGACCTGGTCGTTCTCCATAGCCAGCTGCACCAGCATCCTCTCCCGCTTCACCCCGTTCTCCTCGGGCATGCCGTAGTTCCCGGTGGTGTTGACGTCCACCTCACTGTAGCTGATGGACATCGTGCCTGGGTGGGCCATACCACAGGTACACAACAGCTGCAAGGAGACAAACAAATGCTTACTGACTAACACACACACACACACCACCCAGTATCACCATCCCTTGAACCATGACTGTAGTGTGGTTAAAAGTGCTTTAAAACAATGACTTCATTAAATATACATCTCCCTCTTGGCACATGTGTGAGCATGGAGATGAGAGGCTGGTACCAACCCTCTCTCTGAGTTTCCTCTCCATGCGTTCCTGTAGTGTAGACAGGTAGTTGACGGCAGCGTACTCTATCACTGACAGGAAGACAAAGACGAAGCTGACCCAGAGGTAAATGTCCACAGCTTTGATGTAGGAGACCCTGGGCATGGAGGCGTTGACTCCGGTGATGATGGTGGACATGGTGAGCACTGTCATTATACCTGAATCAGGAGAACAGGTTCAGGGGGAGTGAAACCAGTGCCGTGCGATGTTTAAGTTCAGTGATGAGGGTAAAGAGGGAGGATTTGTCCGAGACAATCGGCACCGGCAAGGTTTTTGCCTACTGTGATATTTCTCTCTGTCAGATCACACTGGATTGCCCACACCAATCAGCTAACAGTTAAGCTAAGCTCTCTCACCCAGCGGCACTCTGGCAGGGACGGCCCTGCGGTCGATCCAGAAGGACACCCAGGACAGCATGACCATCAGAGTGGCAGGGAAGTAGGTCTGCAGCAGGAAAAAGAAGATGTGACGCCGCAGAGTGAAGTTGATGTACAGACGGTTGTACCAACCTGGAGAGGACATGAAGTTAGAAGCCGCTGAGCCCACAGCTACAGTAAAACTCAAATTTAAAGACGAGTCCGCTCCTTCTGTCAGTACCTGTGCTGCTGTAGAAGGCCAGCTTGGTGGTGGTGTGGAACTCCTGGATGAGGAACTGGGAAAGAGAAATTCTCTCGTCTGTGTTTAAGGAGCGGTTCCCTTCCTTCCAGTACAGCATCAGGTCGTCATCTGTATACGCATCTGGAGAGACAAAGGGTATAAATTCACATCAGTAACTGCAGGGAGAGAGGAAAAGCCACATCAACCTGGATCATTTCATTTACTTACAGCTCTCGATCTCCAAAGAGCACGTCTGCGTATCAAGAGGAAAACGACTCAGGTCCATGCTGCACATGGCTGTGACTGTCACCCTGCAATGACAAAACAATTTGCTGTTGTGGTGTCATGTCAAAAATGTTACCAGAGAAATTACAACTTAAGTTACACTCATTACTAAACCGATTTATTGTCACATCGTGCTCTCATTTCCTCGTGTCATTTTATGTTCCTATTTTATTTTGAAATCACTAACCTTCTCTCTCTCATTCCAGATTCACTTCCTGCCCTCCTGTGTTTCCCGCCTGTTTGATTACCTGCCCCGCCCTAACGTGTTGCACCTGTGTCCAGTTGTCTCCCTGTGTGTTTAAGCCTCGCATGGCCTTCAGGATGTATTTATAGGCAAATGCAGTGTGGGGCCAGGGGATTCAGGAGAGATTTGGCTTCCAGCACAGAAATGATAAATGAAAATACATAATCCAGCTCACAGGACGAGTGAGGGGCTACGCGGTCTGCAGGCGACATCCACGAACTGTCATCCTCACTCACAAATCTGCCTTAGTCTGGAAAAATCTCCAACCGGCACCAAACCCACACAGATTAAGCCAGGCCATGTGATGAGCATGCTTATATATACACTATGTACAGTCAGCTAGTCCTCCCTCATACAGACAGTATACATTTACCAGTTAGCAAAGCACCACCGTCTACGTCAAGATCAGGATCTGCCACAGTCTGCTGTAGGGTCCCTCACACTGAGCACTGACGTTTGGTCTCTCAGATCAAATATCTCGATGTCAACCGTTTGAATTTTGTCCGTCCGCAAAAAAAAAAAAAAAAAAAAAAAAAGCACTGCTATCACTGAGTGGTCACAACAGGATGCAGATGGCAAGCTGTTACTCTCTGCTAAGCTCTGTAATGGGAATTACAAAATCAACTACTTTGGCTCGGAGCCTCGTATTGCTCGCCAAAATGACTGGGTCACGCTCAGTGGTATTATCGGCCGTAATTGGCAGAACATTATCCCCTTAAATACATATCTTGTACTGTGGCAGCTGGTGCCACTTTAATTGTCTTGGCGGGACAGCTAATGGCAATTATATCCCTGAACATCCATTAACATCATGACCTGAACACTGAAAAAAGAATTAGATGTACTGTAAGTATCCATGTATATATATTCAGATGCATTTTGGTTGCATTGTGGTTCACACAGCTCTGCTCGATTCATGTGTCCCCGTAAGTTATGATGGTGGGACAATGAGCCAACATGTACCAGATTACCTGAGGCTGTAGAGGACCTTGCCATCGGGGTAAACTCGCAGCATGACATTGTCAGTGGTGGTGTCATGTGTGAAGGACTTCTTCGAGTGGACAAAAAACATGTCCGGTACCCAGATTTTCTTCACCAGTCGGCCATCAAAAGTCATGCTCTGGTTGTTATTGCTTCTGAAGGACAGGCGCTCGTCTTTCCAGTAGTGCCTCAGATACAGGGTCATAGTAAAGTCCTTAAACGAGAAAACGCACATTTGTTTCAGCACCGTCTCAACTAACAACGTGTATAAATGTTGTACTTGCCGCTTGGTCCTGACGTACCATATCAACCTCGGAAATCGCATCTAAGCTTTCAACCTGAACATCCACTCCAACTGGGACTGCAGGCCCTGGAAAAAAAAAAAAAAAAAAAGACAGCAGTTTATAAAAAAGTCATCAACATGTAATTTACAGTCGCTGACATGAGTGTTACTTTAAAACACAGCAGTGAAGAGCCTCATTTGGAGCTGGATTATCTGTGTTTTTATTTAAAGGTCATGGCTCCTTTTATGTCAAACAGTGACTTCTGCTCTCTTTCATCTAAAACCCTATAAAAGCAGTTTAAAAAAAAGGCACAGATCTGATGGAGGGAGTACTCTAATCCTAATTGACATTAAAATGTATTATAATGTAAGTTGTTTTCTTCTTCTTTATGCTTTATTTTTTTATTTACTACATTGCTAAAGGGCAACATTTTTAAAATGGAAATTATAATTAAGAAAACATTCCTCTGTTAGCTTAGAGCCTGAGCCATACAGTCATTAAAGTGAATGACTTCCTGTCTTTTCCAGATTTTTTTTCTGCTGCCATTTTCCCTTGTTCCGGTGACTAAGGCAGAAAGTCAAGTATAATATGAAAAAATTCTATTTTGTGTTGCTGCTCTTCTGTTCCATCATTCCTGTCTTTCCTTGGCTGTCCACCAGATGTCCTCACACTGTCCCTCCAGTGTTTCATCCACACACCTGTTCCCACTTCTGTATTCAGTCCTGCGGTCACCTGATCTCTCCTCAGCTGTTCTTCATTCCTCATCAGTCCAGTCCCTCTGAACAGTAATCCTGTCCTTTGTCAGTCTGTCTGTGTATAAAACAATGTGTATCGCCCCTCTGGGTCAAATATAATACTTATTTTTGTGAACTGAAGTTTTGCTGAAAAGTTATATATTATATATTTAGACATGGAGGAGGTAAAACGTTGAGCCTCTTTCAGATGTCGGGCTCTGCTTTGGTTCTTTGTGTTCCCAAAGAGACACAATCAATATGAACACGCCTCATTCCTCCAACCACAGTGTGAAATGCTTCTACACTGATTTTCATCAGATCAAACATCAGATTTGACTCCATGACTTTTTTTTTTTCCTCTAACCAACTTAAAATTTTAATTGTAAAACTGTAGAATTGTTTGAGTATTTTCATTATTTTTTAACAAACTAAAATTATTCACTAAGGTTACTAAAAAAAAAAAGAACTTAAACCGTACTGTTAATCAGACTCAATCCAGCTCAGATGAAGACTTATCAAAAGCCTGCAGAGTGACGGCTTTACGTGAACTTCATACGAGGTTTCAGACTCATAGAGGAAATGGAAGTGTGAATATTGAGGGGGGGAAAAAAGCACAAAGACTGCTAATGTAGCAGATTAAAATGAGGGTTACTGAAACCTAAAGCTACAGACTGTGGCTGCTTGGTAAATAATCACTGGCCCACAGCAGCAGCACCGCTCAGACATAATCCTGCTGTGGTTATGTCATCTCCACAAGCCAGTGCCGGACACTCCCACTCTCCCTGTTTAGATGAGCTAATAGATCTGATGGTACGAGTGAGGGATTTAGTGTGAAGTGTAAAAGAACACTTGTCTTTGAACAGAGATCCCAGTCTGCAGGCACTGCAGGAGAGATGAGCCTCCTTACCTCCAAATCCTGGTCGCATTGTAAAGTCATGGTCATCTATCCTGAGCAGCTGCTCTGACTTTGTTCCCCAGGCTTTAGTTATGTCCAGACTCCTCTTGAATAAAGGGCTGTAGGAAATATTTGGGGGAAAGAACAATTTGAGAGTTCATTTGTGAACCACTACACATGAAGTTTCTAAGAAACATGACCAATTCTGCAGTTCTACTCTTCAGTTAGCATGTTGCACTTACATGATGATCCTTCAGTGCTTCCTAATATGCACCGGGTTTGTTCCATCAATCCTTCTGAGCGATTAATAAACTTTATGTGAAACATTTCATGCAGTTTCTCTCAAGCTGATCCAGTCAATTCAAAGTTTATACAGTATGTGCTCACCCTGCATCATGTCAGCTACGACTAAATTTGACCTCCACGATGGTAAAGACAAACCGATGAATGTGAGGAAAATTTGAAACTTTGTTCGTTATGAGGTGCTGGTCCATGAAGACATAACTGATTTGTCAGGCCAGGCAACACTTTTCCAGTCCTCTGCTGTTCAGGTTTTGTGAGTCTGTAGCTGCTCTGTGTGCCCACAGGTTTGTTAGCTGACACGAGTGGAAGCATTCATCTCCGCTTAATCCTGTTTGGCCTCTGTCATCGGACTTTTCTCATGAACACTCACAGAAAAACTGTTAATTGGATGCTTTTGTTTTTCCTACCGTTCTCTGTAAACAAGAGGCTGTTGTGTGTGTGTGTGTGTGTGAAAATCCCAGGAGATCGGGGGGGCGGGGGGTTGTTTGATAATCAAAACACCCAGTCTGACACCTACAAGCATTTCACGGTCTAAGTCACTTACATCACACCTCGTCCCTGTTCTGCAGGCTTTGATCATTTGATCGAGATGCTGCGATATAATTGGCTGATTAGCATTTATGAACAGGTGTACACACCAACTGTAACACGGGAACCAACTGCAACAGAAATCAGTGCAACCTTCATTAGAGATATTCCATTCATTTATTTTGTATGTCCACCAAAGCTGCATTCACAGTGTCGTCTATAAATGTCCTCTCCCCTCCACCTTTCGTCCTCATGCAGCCCCATATCAGCACACTCCCACCTCCATGTTTCACAGTGGGCACAGTGGACAGGTCCACGCCAAACACGCTGGACTCCATCTGATCCAAACTTATTTATTTTGGTTTCATCAGACCAAAGAATGTGCTGCCAACATTCATCAGGCTTCTTTTCATGTTCTTTGACAAAGTTTAATCTTACAGTTTGGTGCAGTTTTGTGAGCAATGGTTTTCTTCTTGGTCTGTAGAGGCTGACTTCATGCAGCGTCCTTCACACTGTCTGATCAGTCACTGAAACACCAGTTTCCACACATGATCCTCTGCCAAGTCAGAGACTCACAAACACTTTTGTTGCACTGAGGTTGGACCTTTGGGCTTGTATTTACAAAGTAGTCTATCTAACCTGCTTGTTCTTAATTTAACATAAGATCAAATACCCAACACATCAACTTAAAAATATTGCAGCTATTGTAAGTTGACACAGATTTGACTCATTTCAGTGATACTTCCAAGTAATCTAGTAAGAACAAAATAAATAAATACAAATTTACATGCAGGAAAACTTTTGTTTAATTGTTCTGTTTAAACATTTTGATAGTTGTTCGTAGCTAAGTTTACTGTTGCTTCTCTGAAATCATTTATGCTATTAAGCAACTATTCAAGGATTAAATAATAATAAGCTTTGTGTCCCAGTGGTTTGATTTGGTACACTGTAGCTGGTTGTCATCCCGCTGAATTATACAGCACAGGAGAATAATCTTATGAACTTCCTAAGGCTGAAGGATGAGAATGGATTATATCAGGCTTAGTAAGATACCCAGAAACGGCCCATCCTCCTCTCTAGGTACTGCAAACAATAGTGTGATTAAAATGTTGCCCATGAGCCTCTGAGTCCAGTCATGCTGCTTTAATCTCCACTATATTGTCTTGTCTAGTCTCTGTTATACTTCTAATTGGACTAAAGGGGGAAAGAAACACACACACACACTCACACACATCATACCTGCCAATCTTGCGACCAGATCCGTCTGTCAGAGGCATTTCTCTTTTCCATCTGAAAGCGGAAGAAAACCTTACGTAATTTTACACCAACATTATGCAATGTCAGACAGCTCTGATGCTAAGTGTGGTGAGTCTCGACAGTAATCTTTAAGTAAGAGGGACATGGTGAAAAAATAGAACAAAGATTTTGGAAGTGTGTGACATTATGGTCTACCCAGAGGTATGAGTCTGTTTAAACATGTGAAGGTGGAGCGATGAGCGAGATGAAGGCAAGATTGTGCGTGTGCTTTAAATACATTAAGCCTTGGGAAACAAGATAATCTCCACTCTCTCCTCAGATGCCTGTGGGATATTAGATAACATTATTAGCATCATTGTTTTGATTTATTTTTTTTTTTTTTTAATAACCAAACACACAAAGAAACTCAGCTGCATCGAGTAACCTCAGATGGCTCTGCACAGCAGGAGAAACACACCCGTTCATTGTAAAATAAGCCGTAAAGCCTCTACAGCTAGAATTTTGTCAAAGTTTCCCAAAAATCAAACTGGTAAAATCTTTCAGTGATCGTTTTCAATGGGTTTTTTTTTTTCAAGTTTCTCCGACAGTCGTTTCAATAAAGCTGCTGAATTTTTCAGTTTCATTTCAGACACACAGCTCTCATGTGTGCAGGTGTTACAGGGCTAAAAGCTTGCACTGCAGCTGGCCAGTGACGAGGATGCATTTCAAAGCTTTGACCAGAGCCTTGATATCACCCTCCAGAACACACTAAGCGGCAACACAACCTCTGAAACTGAACATTTCACCCATGAGAAAGGCAGAGAAAGATTTGGGGAGATGCCTGAAGGCATACCACTGGTAAAGGTTAACTCTTTTGAACTGGAACGTTAGGACACTCTTTTCTAAGCCACAGTGACAGTGCTTTCACCTCAGCTCATCAGCCTGGATGGAGTGAAACTGAGGAATGATTAAGCATCTGATTTGAGTGTAAAAGACGGAGAGGTCAAAAAGCTGATGAGCTGTCGCGGCACCGTCTGGTTCGCTTCACGGCCTTTGAACCTCAAACCAAGTTGACTTGAGGATGCTGAGTGTTTTTGATGTCAGCCTGCTTGTTGCTTCATAAAGTTCCAGTGATTCTGACGAAACCACGTTTCAACGGATCTAGATATTGAAGTATTTAAGTAGTTTGAACTTCTAAAACAAACCAGTTTTGGTTAGTTTTGTGGTAAATACACAGAGCGAATATCAACCGAATTTATCCCGAATAATGTCCCAGATTATAGTCATTTGTTTTTGATTTTCTAACAACAGAGAACCATTGAACAACATTTTGAAACTGTCAGCTCTCAATGAAACAAGTCGTGGCTTCATTTTTTGAGGCAAGTCGTATAAATCTGTAGTTCTAAATACTCAGGTCAGTTATGATTCTCATATCTAAAATGTTTTCTGTCAACAGATGCAGACAGATCAGCTTTGACTCTGAATGTTGACAAATTCAAACCTGTTTTACATTACTGCTTTACTAAGAACGACGTTTAATTGCTGGCCTTCCTTCCGCCTGGCTGACCTCTGCCAGAGCCACAACAATAGCAATAACTCAGGAATCACATTAACGCACTCAGATTACAGGTTATGTAATCTGAGTAAGTGATTTTTCTAACCAGGCACATGTCACCTTTTGTTGCAATCAGCTAAAAATGGAGCTTTGATTGCCAAGCATGTAGGCGCGCTCCGTCCCCGATGCCACATCATATCAGCCGAGGAAAGACACCAACGTAAACAGGTCAGCTCTGCTCTGCTCATTAAAGTGGACTTTCTGGGGTCGTTGTTCTAGTCCTTGAGGGGCCTGCTACTCTGTTTTAAACTACACAGATGTGGTGTGATCAAAACAAGAGCAGTCTCTCAGAAATAATCATAATCGGAACAAATCACTGACCCAGAGTTTGTAACTGGACCTCAACTGGCTTCTAACCTAGTACTGATGCCACACACTCTTGTTTGTGTGGACACATCTTTAGGCTTGGACACCACGGTATAAAATATTTCAGTGGAGTCACCGTGATCAGAGTGTTTCCTTAAAATACCAAATTTAATCAGCATAAACCTTCTGTTCAGAGTTTTTGGTGAACTTTAACACATAAACTTGTCCCATTAGCCAATAGTAAGCTGACTTGACAGTGCTGACTTTTGTAGGGACAAAGAGCTGGAGGGTCCAAAATAGAGGAAGCTATCATAGCTTCTTAATGTACCTGCGATGCAGGATTAATTTTTATTGAACTTCCTGTTGAAGCATAAACTCCTCCTCAGCCCTGCTTTTGTTTTGCACTGCAGTTGTCTAAAAATGTCTGGGCCCAAATATATTCTGGCTTTTGTAGCAGAGAGTTTGCCAGTCACTATGGGACCAATATTAAACTGATGCAATCCCTAAATCTGAATAAATAACATTACATCATCATGACAGAAGCCCGAGCGACAGATTTCCTCTCGCTTCCTTACAACCACTTGTAACTGTGTCATGTGCTAATTTCATCTCTGGGCTTCATGATGTGACTAAAGAGAAATCTGAAATCTCAGTTTTCAGCGATAAAATTACTGCCAAACCAATCACAAGGCCTAACTGCTGCATTTTTGACAACACTATACTCACTCAAGGTCCACTTACTAGCTTTCAACCGCATCTAACGGTCTTCACCAGCAGACAGACTGACAGTTGTGTTAAGTTTTATTCTGTCAATGTACTGTTTCCAAGGTCAAGGACAAACTCAACATTCAAATGAAAACGTTCAGATTTCAGGCTGTTAAAGAACATTTGCATAGACACTTAAATTAGTAATGATGTAAAAGCAGGCAGGGGTTGGAACCATGAGATTTACACAACAACTGACCTGGAAATCAACAATAATCATCAGTGATGAACTGATGAACTGTCTCTATGATTTAAACTTCAAACTTCTTGTTTGTTTTTGTTGCAGATCATTCTCTTACCTTGTTCCAAATGCTCATACTTTTTTTTAGAGAATGTCGTAAAGTAAAAGTTCAGTCCTGTAGCAGGATCTTTATGTCACCTGATTTGACATAGATATAAGATTTTATACACACGCTTTAATTACTTTAAATGGCTGTTTTCAGCTTCAGATTTACGCACGGTGATATTAAAAGCCATCCTTTCTTACTTTTCTATCGCTCTGAACTGGAGTGTTTGTCCTCTCGGGCGCGGCGGCACGGACGCGCCGACCATCCACACCAGAAGGCTGAGCATCAGGGCATCCGTGCGCATGGTGTCCAGAGTCTCAGGCCTCTCCAAAAGTCTCAGAACTGCATGCTATTCCAAATACTTCCTGCGCACAGGGCGCGCATTGCTCACATGCTTCTCGCCGTAAACATAGTGAGAATCAATACATAGATACTACAGTATTTAATCTAGCAGAGGAGGAGGAGGGGGGTACGCAATTTCGCCCTAAACCTATAAATCCTCCGCGTCAGATGGCTCGGATTTGCTCTCCATGCGCTCGGTGGAGTGTAGAGCACGCTTTTTTTTTTCCCCCGTCTGGCATGAGCGGAGTCTCTCACCTCCACATGCACAGGTGAAAGCTGGCCGCTGTGCAGGTCTCAGGAAAGCAGGCTGTAATCTGCATGCCCACTCTTACATCCACGTACGAAAAAAAAAAAGTGAGTGTTCAGAAGTGGATGAGGAGAAAAAAACCTGGCGCAACAATTGGCTTTGTTTTATTTGCTTTTTTTTCAATCGATTTCAGCTGATTTAAAATGTAGAAAGTGGTAAATTTAACAGTGATACTGATGCTGTTCTAATACATTTGCACTGATGATATATTATCTGCAACACTCTATAGGGTATAAATTTGAAAGTAACGTTTCCAATTACCAATATGCAAAGGAAGTTATGCAACAGTCCGTTAATCCATGGAGAGATTGTCCGTGTACAGTACGATGTCTGGCTGCGTTATTGTGCCAGAGCCACTCTGAGAGCAGGCAGCAGTCATGTATTCTGCCACAGTGATCTGTTTTTCATAGTCTTTTCAACAACACTGTTAAACAGCGAGGGCGAGATGTAGTGGTGTTACTGCCACCTGCTTTCATCCTCAGTCATTTTCATTTCTTTCCTGTCTATCTTGCTTGTATCCTAAGAGCTTTATCTTAATGGGGCAAACAGTGCAAAGTCTGTCCTGTGAGTGGTGCATGTGGAAAAGTGATGAGGGCTGTAAATAATCAAATTGATTTATTTGTTTTTCTTGTGGGAGACTGAATGTGGTCAGAAAATATTACAGTGATGTGCCTGTGAGATCAGTTTTTCATCTCCTCTGTAGATTTCATGGAAATCTGCTCATTACATTTTGATATCAGATCAACTCAAATAAGTTTTATTAGCTTTGAAGCTTTTTAATTGAATTTTGATGTTAGGGCAGCAGTGTCTCAGCAGGTAGAGCTTTTTCCACTAGAACACACACAGTATATAGACTATGTTTTCTCTAAGGTTGTAGGATGCAGAGGATGCAGTCGGATTCTTTTCAACTTTGTTGGGTTGAATTTTTTTTTTTGTGTGTGTGCTAATTTGTTGTTGTCCTGTCCTGATGTGTGCTCTCTCTCTCACTGTTATGTGTACCATGTGTATGTGTTTGTTTTTCAAAACCTGAGTTTCCATTTGTGAATTTATGAGATTTGTGGAGATACCTTTGATTTAATGACATTTACATTCAGGGGCCAAAGTGTGGCAAATCCTTTTACTTTGTTGAAGTGCTTTATCGTATGACAGCTGAGCTAAAGCACAGATGTCATCCCGAGGTCACCAAACTACACACTGTCCATGTGTTGTTAATCCACAGGCAGGATTTTGCTGCTTTGGCACATTGGCATGCTTATAATACCTTGAATCAGTATTATTACAGAGGAGCTGGTACACTGACTTGATTTGGTTTGGCTGTGGTGTGGTTGAAAAGACCAACTGATTTATGCAGCAAAGCTACAACTGCAACCAGCAGGTGCAACGCTGACTGATGTACATTCTGGACAATAATGGTTTTGTCATCAAGACAAGAGGAGTTTGCAACAAGAGGAGAAAATCCACTGGACGTTGTTTACACAAATACAAAAAAAAGAATACAAAACATTCCCCTGCTCCTAACTTGTCCATGCAGACCACATTTCAGTCATGCTAATCCCAGAATACAGACCACTTCAATCCAGAAACAGATTAAGGTCCTGACAGAGGGAGCTGTGTCAGCCCTGCACCAGTCACTAAAACCATATGCATGTAGTACTTTATACTTTGCTCTGATGATGATATTGTTAACCAGACACTCAATATGCTTATTCTTTAAGATTACTCCTAACTGGACTGGATGAGATGAGACAGGGAAGCACTGAAGCACCTTTTCTTAGCATTTAGAGAATTTGAGCAGCTCCCATCATGGCTGTCACTTAAATATATCCAAGTCATTTCACTCACTTAGAAACCTTCCTAAGCACTATTTGACTACAACCACTGTCTTCCCCTCACCAGTGTATCATTCAGTGCCAGTTTGTCTCTGTACCTTATGTGTCAAGTGTTTCAGTAGTTTTTTCAAGTCAGCCAGTTTACTTGACCTTGTCCTTGCCTTCTCCTGGAATTTTTTTTCACCACTGTGGCCATTTTTGGAAGAAACAACAGATGATAACATCAGAACAAATTCTCCTGCTGTGGAAATCCTCTCCATCCTCGTCTTCTAAATCTTAGATACACTATGACATGTCCTGCTTTAAACTGGAAAAAAAAAATCAAATTTTCCACATGATTTTGCTCTGATAGATTCTATTCCCACTGGCAAACATTAATCAGTTCAGTTCAGTTCAGCTGCCTACCAGTGAGATTTCACAGTAGAGGCATGCTTTGGTCCAGTCTGCAATGTCTGGCTGCTTTATTGTTTTTTTTTATTTTCTCTTATTGTTTTTCTTTACTTTCATTATTATACTTTATAATAATTCTTGTATTCATTTGTAATACAAATCTCATTGCTATTTTATCCATTTATTCCATTTACTTTTACTATTATCAGTACTAAGCAGGTGGGTTAAAGGTGTTTTGGGTTGGGAAGAAAGACTCTAAAAGCTGAAAATACCTTAACTTTCCTATGTGTGTACAATATAAAGGGAGCCTTTTGTGTTTCTGTGTTACCTGGAGGCCACCATAGATTCTCTGACATGCTTGGAAAAGGGAGGGGTGAGGGAGGAGTTTGGAGTTTGTTTCAGTTTGCAACCAGACCACTAGATGCCACTAAATCCTACAGACTGCTCCTTTAACTGATGGGGGAGTGTGTGTGTGTGTGTGTGTGTGTGTGTGTGTGTGTGTGTGTGTGTGTGTGTGTGTGTGTGTGTGTGTGTGTGTGTGTGTGTGTGTGTGTGTGTGTGGAGATTGATTCCAAGTATCTCTAGGACTACTTATCCATGCATACAGGCTTAAAATCACTCAACAGTTTAAACATTAAACTCCTGTGAAAACTCAGCAAACTACACCTGCTCAGATATGGTTAAAAGCACCAGAGAAACTTCAGTTAAGACATATTTTGTTATCTAATTTTCTTTGATTTGGTCTTTATGTTGCTGTGCTGTCCTTTAAGAACCTGAAAGACTAAATGTTTTAATGTTATTTCTTTATTAGCACACTTCAGCACATATTTTCTCCTCTGATCTTACACCAACCTGGGCACAATAAAACACTGCAGTAACTCCAAAGCTGTGGAAATTAGACCCTTATGTAATGAATTTAATTTGTAATTTTATATTTATATACTTATATATACTTATACTTATATATACTTATATTCAGTGGAATGAATTGATTTATATATATACTTTATATATACTGGAGCTTATCCCAGCTGACTATGGGCGGGAGGGGGGGGTACACCCTGGACTGGTCACCAGTCAATCGCAGGGCAGTTTTATTATCATTTTTAATTGTTTTTACTATGTATGTCCTGACTTCCGCATACAAACCTTTGTTGCAATCTGTGGCATAGTAAACCAAAAGGTTGTTTATTTAAAAGATTAAAAACAATCTGACAGTGCTGAATTAATGATGTCTGGAGGGAAAAACCTCAGGTTTTTTTTTTTTTTTTTTTTTTGCAATTTATCTATTAAACCAACAGAGGACAGCAAAGGCTAAATCCTGATAAGACCATGAAATAGAGTCATAACACTGAGAGTGAAAATCTGCCATCTTGGAAAAAAAAAAGCACTTTAAATAACCAAATGATGTGAATTATACAAGGAACCGTATCTAATGTGGTCAGTATATGTTCATCTCTAATATTTATATGACAGAAATATGATTTGTTTGTCAGCAAAGTCAAGACCTTTGTACTGTAAATTGCACAACACTAATAATTATCATAAACTGTCAGTTTCTCTTAGCAACTGACAGATTTACCCCCCCCCCCCCCCCACCCCCCACCACCCCCCACCACACACACACACACACACACACACACACACACACACACACACACACACACACACACACACACACACACACACACACGAGTACATGCACATGCACAAACACAAGCAGAATTAATCTGGATTTGGTGGGTGGAAGATTGCTGCACTTGATGGAGAGTCAACCTCATGACATTACATAAAGCTTTTTATCCGTCTCTCTTCATTAGAGATTCATCTATACACACACACCAACTGTCAGTCGATGGTCCAGATGTGTCAAAGTCAAACACCATCATTTTTAAAACAGTGCTGCAGAAGTATTAACTCATTATCGCAGACTATGAGAAGCCATTTAAGTTGATGTTTCTAATTTTGATCGTCTGACAGATACGTGCTGGCAGAGCCACAGAGAGAATAGTCTCCTCTGTGAATGTGATGCATGAAACTGAAGAATAAGCCGATAAAAAACAAGTCGGATTAACTGAAATATTTAAGAGAGTTTCGGTTTTTTGCCTTTTATTTTGACAAAAAAAACTCTGTTTGTAATGAAAATACGTTACTACCAATATGGATTTTACCAAAACTGGCATCTATATCGATAGTTAATTTAAATAATCAATAATTTTCTTGCCAGGAAACACAAGTGAACCATAATTTTGTTCTTGGCAGAATGGAAAAGCCCCTGAGATGGTTTTTGGACCATCATGATACACTAGTTTTCTCCATTAATCTTAGATTAAAACCCAAACTAAAGAAATAGTGATAACAGTTTAATATTTTGGGACACATGAAATATGTTCTATATCTTTATGAGAATGATATTTGAAGTTTGATATCAGTGTCATATCTGTGTCATATCTATTCAAAGTACAAAAATACACCTACCTACACTTCTGAACCTGAATAATTAAGACTTTATATCTTAGGAGCAATTGAGCTTGTTTATTCTGTGCTTACACAGGAATGTAAAAATGACATTGTCTAGTTTTATGGAGAATTACATGCTGGAATCATCTCTGACAGCAGCATCTCTGACCACAGTGTGGGTGACTAAATACAGTTTGTGAGCACACCTTTTCGTCTTGGCCTCTGTACAGACACAGTTGTACAAAAGTAGTAGTTACCTGGATGCCCCATGAAGTGGCCCCATGATGGTTGTTCATGCTCTAAGGCTCCACCTCAGCACCCTGAGAAAAATCTTTGCACTACTCACTATCTAGTCAGGAGGTAGCAACCACACGGCATAAAACCCCAGTGCAAACACTGCTTGTCTCTCTTTGAACTCAGCAATGGGAACAGAACAGGGCCTAGCTGGTAACACAGAGCCATTGCTAAGATTCCTACTGTGCTGCCACCTTTGGCACGCCACCGACTGAGTGGTCAACATTATTCCAATCAGAAACATGACCCTCTCTACCATGATCCCAGAGCGTGTCTCCATTCCCCGTGGCAGACGCAGCCACCTTGCATTCATCTGCCAAACATGGGCAAAGTGCATGAATCCAGCCAGAGAATAAAACTGAAGTCACTGACTTGACTGGAAAACACTTTCAGTGTGATGGCAGTGAGGGCTAGACATGTGACAAGTATCACATGAGAATTACCAGATAAGTGTAGGCTTGGCTCAGTGAAGTGATGTGACAAGTATCAGTAATCATCTATGCAGGGTAGAAGTCTCGCCCCTGTCCCTGAGATGATTGGGCACAGTTTCCACACACTTGGAAAACATACGCATGAGAAGAGCCAAAAAAAAGGGAGGCGGCTGCGCTGAAAAACCTCCCTGGAGGCAAACTATCATTCCATGAACCAGAAAATCAGTGGAATTGCATATCTATATGAGCAAAATAGTGTAATGATAACTCCTTTCCTCATTTCCTCTTCCAGTGCCACCATCCCAGTGTAGCAGGAGAGGGAGGTAAGATGCCCCAGAATGGAGGAGATTGGCAACAGAATAACGTTCCCCCTCCTCAGCAACCTCTCCGACCAGGAGGAGGGTGAACCCTTGAATCATATCCACACTGAACCGCACACACTGGGGAAACACACGGGCCCTGCTGCAGAATGAGGGTAATGAGTAATGGGGGACGCATGGCAGCACAGAAGAGTGGAAGAAAGTGACAGATTGGCATAGCTTGTTTCCCGCAACTGGCAGCCAATCCATCTAATGAAAAATATAAACACTCACCAACAGTAGGCGAAGAGTGTGTTTCAACAATGTACAGGGTCTGGAGGTGCTTAGGTTACGCTTAATGATGAAAAGATGTGGGGAGGAAAGATAGAGACTGTGTTATGGCTGGTTATAGAAGCATAAGCAGGAAGGACCTGTGCACAGACATATAGGCAGGCTGGTGCAGTGAAGTTACTTTAGCAGAACATGTGATGAAGACCAGGCTTACAGGCAGACAGGTGGATTGAGGCACATGCAACAATCTGGCAACTGGACAAACAGGACTGCTTGTTTGCAGTGCTAAGCCAGAATAGTAAGTGCTACAAGTTGTGATGTAGCTACAGTTAGCCCAAAGACAGTAGCAGACTGAGTGATGATAGCCCAACACTGGCAACAAGGTGTTTATAGTATGTGATTGGTACCTACTGATTGGGCGGTGAGTGCACAGATCTGTCTCAGGGTGTCAAGCAGAGCCTCAGGGTGATAAATCAGAAGTGAAGCTTCTTAGAGGGTATAGCACACACAAAACAGAACCTGCATACATCACAAAAATGTTTTACAAAAATGTCTATTGTTTTATAGGTGGGCTTGCAAGCTGTTTAATGCAGAATTATTCACTGCACCTACTGATTAGGGAAACTCCAATAAGCACCAAGCTTTTAAAAGTCTATTGATCAAATGTCTGTATGAATGGCATCACCCACAGAGGATTATCACCAGCTCTGTTGCTCCGCAGAGCCTTTTTACCTTCTTTAAGCTTGTTGTTTTGTCTCACCACTTTCATGAGCCTTGTTTTGAACAGCTGTTTTCAGTGAACAAGCTTGGATAAACCCACTGGACACTACCTGCTCAGCACCAAACAAAAGACAGACATGGTGAGAGACTGGCTTTTGAACATAGCGAAGCAGTTAGCTACAGTGAGCCACAGAACCAGATATTTTTCTCTGGAGTTGCTGAAAGCCAAAACATAGGAGACTGAATATTGGATATTCATCGTTCAGCATCATAAGCGAATGCTAACGTTACTCGGTGTCTGCTTGTATGCATTTGAGGTAATTAAATGCAAATTTGACAGGTACAGCCCTGTATTAACCACTGCAACTGTAGTAGTGTTGGAATCTCATTCCACATGACATGAACACAGCAAAAACATAACAAATGTGGGAAGAGCTGCCACATGATTTTTACTTATTTCAGTGGAATGAATTGATTGTTTGCACCTCACTGTGAGTACTCTCTCTGAATTTGGAATTTAAAGAGACTGCTACCAGCTGTTGAAACATCCTCTGCAAGCTGAATCATTTCAGATCAATTTCCCTCCTCTCCGCTCTTTGCTGCCACATCTAACTATTTTGTTCAGAACACTGGTGAGATGTGTTAAGTCCTTTGGGTAATGCGTATGTATGAGAGTGTGTGTGTGTGTGTGTGTGTGTGTGTGTGTGTGTGTGAAAATGCAGGCTTGTCTGCACATGTCACACATTAAAAAAGGGAACTGCCAAATTAACATCGGGACCCTGCATGCTAATGTGCAGGCTACTTAAAAGGGTATTGTTGGCTCTCATTTTACATCCATCTTTCTTGTCATCCTTCACTGTATAGAAAAGCAGAAATAACAACTAGAGAACTAACTAACTAAAGCAGTTGATGGTGGGTGCTGATTCTCTCGGGATATGGCCGTTTACTTGTTTATGTTGTTATGTGTCAGCAATATGACATTAAGGAAATTGCAGAAACGTTGCACAGTTAAGAGTTAAGTTGCCATCAAACACTGGATCATAAAGAAATAAGATGAGCTCTAAGCCCAGGACATTTCTTGTGAACTTGTTAGAGGTATTCACTTAAATTAGTAGGATCAGATAGAGTGAGTGAGCACTTTAATAACTGTGTTTTAAAATGCTGCTATGTGTTTATGACATTGAGATGACTCATTCTCCTCTGGTGCGCGGATACTGCAGGTCTGCACAGAAGTAGAGGTCAGCTCTGATTTGAGATGAGTAATAATCTGCCCTACAGAAGTGTCCTTGAGCAAGTGTACTTTGTACTATACACTTATTATTGTTATGATATACTGCTTTGCAGAAGTTAATGTACTTTACTGTTTTGTACTGACAGGAAGCGCAATGCATCAATTCCACAGGTAATTAAAGTTGACAAAGAAAAAACATGACAAAATAATCTCGACTCAGTGTCCACGTATTAGTGTTTTATCTCTGTGGATCTGACACCAGTGTCCTACGTACGGAATTTCAGCCACGCGATAATAGGTTGTACATGGAGGTTGATGATTTCCTCTGTCTCTGTTCAAAGATGGTCTCTGGTGTCATATGTGAATGTCCACCTTGATCTTTCTCCAGTCATCCACTGACTCCTGGTCGATGACCTTGGACCTCTTCCTTGGTCTGGCGTTCACAGACAGCTGACATTTGCCTCTGGTGTTCATTCAAGTCTGTTTATTTGTCCATGGTCCTCGCTGTTGCTGTCACTCACGTAGTGTCCCCCACAGCTCTCACATGTGATGTGATGTGATGATGATGTCATACACCCATCTAGTCTTCCTCTCAGGGGACATCATGTCTTTTTGTAGGAAGTACCAACAGAGATCTTAAGGCCTTGAATGGTTTGTGGTAAGTGCTGAAGACTCTGATAGTCCAGCCGCTCCCACAGTGATGCCTCTGGTGGTCCCTGTTGAAATAGCAGTATCCATTCTGGTCTTAAGTCAGGACAGGATTCTTCATACCTGGTTGTCCAGAGACCTGCGGTGTCTCCCTGTCTATCCAACTCTTGATAAGACATTGTGCGGTGTGTAAGAGGGTTCTCACCACTTATCTTTCTCGCTGTAAGTGGTGGTTAGAGATCAGATTAAGATAAGTCTGTCTGAGAGGGCTCTCTGCATTATGTGGTGTTTAAGCCTCTGGTAGCCTTTACTTGAACACAGATGACCACTTACTTTCAGTGACATACATTCTGCGTTTTGGTCATGTGATGGCACTTGAGCCAGTTTCATTTACGGATGAAAACCACAAAGTACTGAACACACGAGACACCAAAGTGTTTTTTTTTTTCAAGAGATTCAATACTCCCAACGTCTTTCTAAACTTGCTTCAATCTGCAACACTTTAAATTGTTGTATCTTCAAACAGCTCCTTTGCTGCCTTTACGCAGTGCTTTTTTCTCTGAATATTTCATCTTGCACTAAAGGTTACTGGTCTATATGGTGTGCTCATTACTCGGGTGGGTTTTGACATTGCAGGGGCGTGTTTTGAATGCCCTTGGCATCAGTATATGACCAGAGCAATCGACTGCAGTGCTTGAAGTGCGTGGGCACACATGCAGAATAACTTGACTGCACTTGATGTGGTGCGACATGAGTCAGTGGTCAAGCATCCCTTTGTTGCTTTGCAATGTGATCCAGAGATCTGGCATTCATTTTGTCCAGTGGGTAAGTGGGCCACTGCCTGTGCCACAGGAATATTTTTCTTTTCTATATCATCCTTGTGCACGAGTAGAAAATCTTTGCCTTTTAATGTGGGGGCCTAATATACAAAAAGGAAGCACTGACTGTTTGAAGCATCGTAAGCCGCAGACGTCTGTAACAGTTAGCCCCATCCTTTTATGGATAAAAAAATCCTCAACACCTCATCTTTGCAGGGACAGAGATGGTGCTGCACCTCTAACATGGTGAAAGTGAGGAGGACTGGGTTTCTTCAGAATGGTGGTTATTACTCACTGATAATAATTTTTGTATTTTATTTTTTAGGGTACTTTAGGGAAATTCACCTTATTGGGCCTAAACAATATCTTTCCTTTCCTCTTCCCCTTCCCAGGTGTAGTTTATTATGGGATTGTTTATTACTTAGCCTCTAAGAGTGTTTATGTATCTAGCCAGTTATGTGGCAGCCCACAGCTACAGGTCAGGAGCTTCAGTTAATGTTCACATCAAACATCAGAATTGGGGAAAAAATGTGATCTCAGGTTAACAGCGGAATGATGAGCTGGTTTGAGTATTTCTGAAACTGCTGATCTCCTGGGATTTTAACAATTTAAACTAGAGTCTCTAGACTTTAATGCAGAATGGTGTGAAAAAACAAAAATACCCAGGGTGCAGCAGTTCTGCGGATAGAAATGCCTTTTGTGATGAGAGAGGTCAGAGGAGAATGGTCAGACCGGTTGGAGCTGACAGAAAGGCTACAGTAACTCAAATAACCACTCTGTACAACTGTGGTGAACTGAAAAGCACCTCGGAATGAACAACATCCAACCTTGAGGTGGATGGACTACAACAGCAGAGACCACATCAGGATCTAGTTCTGTCAGCCAAGAACAGAAACCTGAGGCTGACGTGGACACAGACTCACCAAAACTGGACAGCTGCAGATGGAAAAACATATCTTGGTCTGGATAATCCAGATTTCCTGTGTGAGACTGCAGATGGTAGGGTCAGAATGATGCATGTTCATCCCTATACAGCCACATATTTAAATGTGTGTGTTTGTGTGTGTGTGTGTGTGTGTGTATGTGTGTGTGTGTGTGTGTGTGTGTGTGTGTGTGTGTGTGTGTGTGTGTGTGTGTGTGTGTGTGTGTGTGTGTGTGTGTTTGTGTATAATTGTAGTCATTTGCTGTGTCAAATGCCTGATAAAGGTCACTTGCAGTGTGATTTTCACAGCCCCCCATCCCCATCTTTTGGTAGTTCCCCCTCCCTGAGCTCATGAGCTCAAGGTCAAGGTAGCCCTCATTAGCCTCCATAAAGCTTCTAAAGTACCAGTAAAATCTCTGTGAAATTCCCTTAAAATAATCTGGCCTGTGACTCACAGATTTCTGTCTATTGCTTCATCCCTGCAACTGCAATGTTCTTGATATTTCATCCCTTGGATAACTGCATTAATGTTTAAGGGGAAAAGGAGGTGAAAAGGAAAGACATTTAGATAGTTTTTTGACGTTAAAATCTTCGCCTTTGGAACATCTGGCGGCAGGACGAGGCAGATAGGATGGAGGCAGTTCGGTTGAAACATGAAGATGTACAGTTTCAGCAGAGAGAAATCATAAATGAGTGTCTTCACCTCTAGTGGGATTTGAAAGATGTCGGCAGCGTCTCGCGGTGAAGTGGTTTAAAAACAGCCTGAGAGATGTTCAAATCTCTGTCAAAGTCACATGAAGCAGAGTCACAGCGACTGTCGCCACTTTGACAACAGTCAAACAAAAGCTGGGGCGTAGAATATCTCATTTTTCCCCTATTCACTTTACAGTGCCACCAAAAGCATCCATTGGTTATGTAGCTTCCCTCAGCGTTCAGGAATAAGAAGTAACTGAAGGGGTTGTTTCTTATTTTAGAGAAAACACCATGTAACCCAGATACAGTGCATGCTGGAAGGCTTGATAATATTTTAAGTGTTTCTAAACAGCTTAATTTGATTTATTGATGAAGGATCAGTTAAGAATACTAAAATAATGAAATCATCCATGATCAGGGCTGATTCGCTGTTATTGGAACTTGGTTTCTGAGCACAACATTATGTTTTGTTTATATGCTAATAAGTGTGCATTATGGGTAGTATGCATACTGCCCCAGCAGATCCACTGAGGAGGCTGTCTCAGCAGCGCTGCCTATGACAGCCCATGACTCTGAGGTGAAGAGGGTCAGCAGTTTTAAATTCCTGGGCATCCACATCGGTGATGATCGCAGCTGGACATGCAACATCACCCAGCTGGTCAAGAGAGCACAACAGTTGGTCAAGAAAGTGCATTCTAAGGAGACTGAGTAAGTTCAGCACATCACTGAGGCTTCTTAGCAGCCTCTACAGTTGCATCATAGAGAGCATCTTGACAAGCTGCATCACGGTGCACTGCAATGGACCACAAACACCTCCAGAGAGTGGTAAAGACTTGCTGAGAAGACTGTCAGGGTGCCCCTACCATCTCTGCAGGACATCCACCACCAGAGAGTCTGTAGAAGAGCCTGCAGCATCTTCAAAGCTTCCATCCACCCCCCAACACAGATTTTTCACTCTTATGCCCTCTGGCAGGAAGTGTGAAATTCAGGAGAGCTTTTTATCCTTAGGCCATCAGACCGATCAGCAGATCTAATCCATTCTCCCTGTGCCAATCCTAACCCACCTCACCATACAGGAAGCTTCACTTTTATCCCTCCTGATATTTTTATTTATTTATTTTCATTTTTATATTTTTCATTTTTTATACTTCTTGTTTCTTTGATATATGGCATTCACAGTAGATGGCCCAGGACGAATTTCACTGTGCACATATGACAACAAAGGCTTTGACTCTGATATTTCATACAGTATTTCAATGTTAAACATATAGTTTGTGAATCTGAATTTGTGAACCCTTGTACTGAAGCTATTTGTTTACCATTTTTTAAACCCTGTCACAACACTATGAACTGTGGCTAATTCCATCAGGGAAAGTCTGCAGAAATGCATGTGCATAGAGGGATCAAAAACGTCCGTGAGAGAGCCCTCATGCACTTGACAGTGTGACAGTATGACAACCCTAAGACCTTCACACACTTTGTGGGTGTGGACATTAGGGCTGGGCGTAATGCGGCGTTTCATTCAAAGTCAGAGGTCAGAAGTTCCCTGTTGAAATTTCTCCAAACGTTAAAAAAATGTGTAGTGTTTTTGGCGAGTGATTAGACAAATTAACTGTCAACAGTGCAGCATCCTTGCATACAAAACAGAGGAGAAACAAACCAGAGGTAACAGATGACAGACTAGATATTTTATTTTATAGCAGTTTTATACTTAGAAACATCTAAAAATTCCCTTCACTACTCTAACACAAATACAGTAGCGTACAACACCCCTCCCCTTGTTCACTGAAATGCGAAAGAGAGGAACTAAATTACATGACACTAAAAACAAATTGAATGTAAAATAAAATAAATTAAGGACAGACAGATTTAACTTAAAGACAAACATAAAAAGCTTAACATAACAGAATCATAAATAAATCTATCTAAAATATATATCTAAGTTAAGTTGATTATCATTTTACAGTGTACGCCTCCATGGATGCCGCCATCGTCGTGTGACGTCAGACAACGGCTTCTCCACGAAGCCGGGGTAGGTGCATAATATGTAAGAGCTCTTCAGGTGTTGGAGACTGTGAGTGGCTCCCCGTTGTACTTCTTCTAGCAGGAGGTCGGAAAGTCAGGGCTTCCCATTTGCCTTGAACACAGCAGATGCGTCCCAGTTCATCCGTGATCCAGCCAGTCACTCACTTCCTGTTTACGTTTCCACAAATGACGTCACGCGGATAACATTTAACAAACAGTTTCAAAACGGGAAACAGCGGATAACTTGAGGAACAACTCTTATGTAGTCTTGTGACGGCTGGATATATATAGTCCTCTGTCTTTGTTACACACCGGAGCACCGGAGAGAGTGTACGACCTTCGGTTTCACCTGTCAAGCTCATATTTGAGGACCAAAGAAAGCTAGCCGGGCTGCTAAGTTAAGCTAACGTTAAGTAAGTAGCTGGTAGCTAGCGAGCGAGTTAGCAGCATAAACTCAACAGCACTTCATCAATTAACTGAGTACTCAACGTCGGCCAGTATGGAGAATAAATATAACCTCAAGAGTCCAGGTAAGCTTATCTTTAATTGTTGTTTTTCTGTTGTGCTACAGCTGTCAGTAAGCTTGCTAACACGACTCACACAACGGAAATCCACCAGTTTACTGCTGACAGTTCTTAATTATTATACAATAACTGTGAGCCACATCCGTCAAAATAAAATGACTACTCTATCATGAGGCTCATCTTAGGTGTATCGATTGTATTTCTTTGTGTTTGTGCTTGCTAGCTTCTATGTATGGACGTACTTTTTGCACTATGCAGTATCCAGAACAAAAACACCTATACAGGTATACATTTAGCTTCCACAGCCCTTCAGCGCTTAAAGAGTACGTGGTGTTGAGTTGTGTATTGCTAGACTTTGTTTAGGACACGTCTGCTTGTGTAGCTTCAGTCATGGGCATTTATCAAGACTGTTTTCCTGGTTTTAGCTAGAACAGTTAGCAGAAGGAAGGGTTTTGAACACAGAAGATGACCCAGGTGGACTCATTAGGGTGATGGAGCTGATTTGTGAGGATATTTGCTGACAGTGCTCGATGTACAGTAGATGGGTTGTTTTCTTAGCAAGTGAACTACAGTCAGTATCAGAACTCCATGTTTTCCACAGCAGCATGCTGTTTCTTAGCGATTGGTTTATCAAACATGACTGTTGTTGGTAATGTGTAACTTCATATTTTCCCCATGAAACTAAAGGTATCCAGTTTACCATCATATATGACAAAAACAGCTTCAAATCTTAACATTTGAGAAGCTGGAATCAGAGAATTAGTTCATCATTTTTGCTTGAAAATGACTAAGTGTTGGTTAAACATCAGAATAGTTGCAGGTTAATATTCTATCAAGCAGCCAGTCAGTTAAATGCATGGAAGTCAGTTAAGTGTTGTAAGTAATGGAGGAGTTATTATTAAACCAGCTATACAGAGTCTGAGAGACAAAATTACAAAACACAGTTAAAGTTTTTATAAATTCATTTGGTGGTTGTTTACCATACTGTGTTTGTAAGGCTTGTGCAAGTGAATAAATATGCAAATAATATTGTGTTTGTTGACATTTGGACATGTGGATAGTCTGTTTGGATTTTTCTACCTCAGGATTTTAGTGTATAACAGACCTACTTGGCCAGCTGAGTAAATGGGTCTTTGCACCTATCGTAGAACTTGAAGACAAACATGGTGTGCCAAACATTTAGATTTTTGTATTATGCTTATATAAGGTCGGTTTTATTATCATACATTGACAGTTAAATTTTCAACCAGTTTTCCTTCATTTGCAGTTGTTACCAGAATTAATATGTATTATGAGGTAAACTGAAACTCAGAGTGGAGATAGCAGACTCATCTAGACTCTGAGTTCATGCCACGTGTCACCAAGTACTCGCTAGTGTATCGTGCAAGCTTAATATGTGTTCTACTGGTGTACAGCTCTTGCTCCAAGGACAGACATACACACACACACACACACACACACACAAGTACGCACACAAATGCAGGTGCTTACTACCCACAGGCATACGTTATTTGTTTAGAGCTATTGGGGTGGAACTGTTGTGTCCAAGTTTCAGTTTTAATGTTCAGTCTCAGAATTGCTGTATTATATCGTTTAACAAAAACATTGTTCTTTAACTCTGTTAAATTTTAGGGCTGCACTTAATGATTATTTTTGTCATTGATTATTTTGACAAAAGCCAAAGATATTCAATTTAGTATCATGCAAGATGAAGAAAAGCAGCAAATACACACACTTCAAAAATAGAACCAGTCAATCAATTAGTGATTATTTGTCAATAATTTAATTTTCTGTTCATTAATTAATCAGTAATTTGACTTATAATTTCAGCAGCGACAGCGCTAACTGCTGTACCACAGCACACCTGGTGTGCATCATCAGGTCCTCTTAAGGTTGAGTGAATAGGCACTGACATTTTGAGGGAGGAAGGGTAAAACTATTCTGTAGTTAGTGAGACTCCATTAAACCTGTTGCACCTGTAGTAAGGTTGTTATCTCATAACAATGTTTGTTGTTCTGTATGCTTTCAAAGATTTGTATTAGTCTAGCACACTCTGTGGTAACCTGAACAGATGGTGAGTTACACCTACGTAAGGCTGAGAAAGTAAAAAGCAAGTCATTCGTCTGTTGTAATAGCAGGGCTGGAAGTAACAATTCTTATTCATTCCTGTCACTTTTCTATACTTTTTCTGAGTATTTAAAAAGAAATTGTAATTTTAATAATTTTACTCTCAAGTATTTTAGGGGGTGCATTTCCAAATGCTGTCATTACAGGGCTAGAGTTAAGATTAGCATAATCTCTATAGGTAAAGAATTATTGTATCAAATTAATCACTGATTTAATGTGTTTCTTCCACTATGTGGCCCACATCAAACTCACCCACAGTGTTACATGTTACATGTTGAACAGGTGCATGTTCGATCTGGCTCAATGCTAAATGCTAAACTTCTCACAGTGGATCCTCTGGTTATGTTGTGCATATTCATTCAGGATCTTCTGCTTTCAGTGAGGTGTGTGAGAGATTCCTGTTACTTCATTAAAATGATTTATTTCACATTGCTACTGTGGTCACTTGTCATGGATACATGTGGACACTTGTCACACTAGTCACTTGTCATGGTTTCAGTACTTTTAACTTATTGTTGGCCATTGCTGTTTAATTGTCTTGAGTTCTGTGTCTTTTCTGGTTAATTCTAGTAAAGCTATAGAGAAGGAAGGCGGTTGTAGCTGGAAGCTTGTAGCACCAGTGAGGTTCACTGAGTAATACTGAGAACAGGCTGGAGTAGGAAAATGAATATTTTCTAAATAAATGTGCACTGATGCTGCGCACTTGACAGACAACTCCTGAGTTTGCCAGCTGTTTCCTTTTTTACTGCTGGCTGACCTTTTATTTTTTTTGTGTGCATGTTCCTGGTGGTCTTATTCACAGTACTGTATGGTATATTTTTTATTTTAACGTCTACAGTTAGCGCACTTTCTGATGTGTAAAATTTACTTCATCCCATCCCATCCCATCCTTATTGTGTTCTTTTTTCTCTCTCTTTTTTTTTTAATTCTTTATTTTTATTTTGTCTTGTTTGAAATGTCCTCATGCTGCTCAGTGTGCCTTAAATTGCCCCCCAGGGGACAAATAAAGTTTTCTGAATCTAAATCTTCCGTACTGTACCTTATCATACCCCTCAGTTTTCATAAGATTCAGGAGCTGACTCAAAGAGTGGGATTAGTTCTTTTTTGTACTCCTGGCTTTTCCTTTTTAGCTGAATGAGGTGGAAGCAGCAGCAGCCGAAAGAGCAAAAAAAAAAAAAAAAATGCTCAGACTTTGGAAGAGTTTCTCCCCTCCCTCCCCTGTGCTCCATGTTTTTCACATCTTTGGAGTTGTTATTACGCAATAGTATCTCCTTTCTCCCCTCTGGACCAACTGTGAATCAGTCCCGCTGGCAAACACTCAAAATGTGTGTTATATAAGATGATGTGGCATACAAGGATTATCACCCTGTTGCCTTGAGCTAGTGACTGGACCTCTGCAAGGCCAACAGAGACCAGAGGCACTTGTGTAGGAAGGGGCTTTTCCTTGTCATCTCTGCTTACAGTTACTGGTAGGAAGAACCAAAAGCGGGCATGGGAAATGAAACTCGGCAGGGGATATGGAGCAGTGGACTGTCACAGTGCATCCAGGCACTGGCAGTGGTGTTAAAAATATGCTGGAATACCTTCCTCTCTCCTCTCCCTGCGCAGCATGCCTAGGAATCATAGTGTGTATCATACCGGATAAATCTGCAGTGCATCATCTATGTCCACTGACGATGTTTGGTGTCAGTGTAAGAAGTAATATCCGCTTTATGTAGTGAAGTGCAAAGTAAGGTTGTGGAGGTCGCAGGATTTTGCAAGTTAGTTTAGCTGCTCCCCGTGGTTTAGTAACCGTGGGGAGCAGCCATCATGTCTGACACATTTAATACATGTTAAAGGGCACAGGCACTCACGTAGAATCGCTGCGTTAAACAGAAATAGAAACTCCCCACTTCACACCTCACTTCAGCAACTGTTTTTAGAGGCTTGCTGCAGCCAGGCAGCTGCCCTCTGTTTTCTACAGGACAGGTGTGTGAGGATGCACTGCTCATCTTTGTTATCATAAAGACTGTTTCGCTGCCTTTGTGTTTAAACACAGTTATTGTAAAATGCATTTAGGAAGTGCCATGCTGGTATCATCAGTAATTTTACAAATGATCCTTAGATTAAATTAATACTGCATGGGATTGAGGTTAGAGATTAGACTTGTCTTACCTACCTTTGTCATAGAGTTGCCTCTATGACAAAGGTCCTTCTCACATAAGATGGAAGAAATTGCACAGGCTTCGTAGAGTGTGTCAAATAGTCCAGTCATCTTAAACCCTCAGTGAGGCAATCAAGGCCAACTTCATTATACATGCTGCAGTAAACCACAGGGCTCAAACCCATCTCAGAACAGTGTCTTCAAAGCTAAGTTTTAGGATGATACCTATCGCAACTACTTCATCAGATGCCACACTGCTGTAAACGTAACCCTCCTGAGGCCTGACTTCTTGTGATAGTGGCAAGTACACATTTATATTCTGCTCACAGCCCTTTTATTCAGCTATCATAAAGTGCCAACCAAATTCAAAATGCCCCCTCCCTTGACACTCCCACATGAACAGGAGCAAAAGTTTAGACACTTGTGTTTTTTTTCTGTTTCTAGTTCTTTTTTCTTACCAGTGAATCAGGAAGCCGGTCTGAAGTCTCTCTGACATATCAACCAAACTGTGCTTTGGTTCAGAGCCAAGTCAGGTCAAAGAAATTGTGATCAGCTGGACAAAGTTTGAGAACAATACTCTGCAAAGACACTGAAATATTATGTGATAAATGATTTGTTTACCAGCGACAGATTTTATTGGCTTTTAATGGTGTATCCACTTTTGGAAACAGTGCAGAGCTTTGTTTGAAAGGATAATTGCAGCTTATTTTTTTGTTTTTATTTTTTTTGCAGCAAACAGAGCCCACCTCAGTCATGTAGCTAAATGATGCTTATTATCGTAAATAAAACCAAGAAGATGTAAGTCTGCTGCTGAGTGATACGTTTGCTGTTGAGGGCTATAGCCCTTTTTTGTTTATACAAGAAAAATACTGTTAGACTCTGTTTTAAATGCCAGATCTTCCCAACATGTTTAGTCTAATTTAATTTACGTCCTGCAATGAAGCCTGGAAGTTGTGTAGAATTATGTGCTACATTTAAAGGTCCCATATTTTACACTTATAGCTCTGTCTGGTAAGAACGTCATTCAGGTGTCAAATCAGACAGAATCCAGGAAAGTGGTTGTAGCACCATCTCAGATTTTGTTCCAAGTTCGTTTGGGTTTCAAAAATGACAGTCAGTGCAAACTTCCTCAAAGAGAGTGATATTGAGGTTATTTTAAACTTATTTTTTGCACCATTATGCTATCAATCATTATCTTTGTTCTTCAAATACAGTTATTCATCAATTTTGTGTCAGCATTTTGTGTCTCTTCCACTAATGGACATGAATAAAACAAGACTGACAGCATATTTCAGTCATTCTCACAGCACCAAAAATGATATGTGTTATAGCCGGAAGGAACATGAAAATGTGCGTGAAATGGTCTAATGTGTGGTCATTTTGTGTCAGTGTACTTCCATGTTTCCTTCAGAGATAAATATAAAACGCATCCCTAATGAAGGAGTAGGGTTTTCCCTTATTATCTCTACCTCTGTATGTCACAGTCTCTGATATATTGTTTGGAGTAAAGAAGTACATGTTTTCTGTTTGCTCATTTTACTATAGGTCATTAATGCAAGCTATGTTCTTTACTATCAGGGCCTTATAAAAAAAAAAACATTAGTTCTAATAGATGCTATGTTCAGTGGAGTGGTGACATTTTATATTCCACATTACTCAGATACTCAATCTTTTTTTTTTTTTTAAAGCTATTGAAAATAATCTGCAAGGTACATAGTTATGGATTAGAAATTACATGTGATGAAAACTATTATCCTTTTACCATATAACTTGAGCAGCAGGACTGAATTGGGTACTTGGTGTTTTCTTGAAAACATGTAAGGACACATACTAATGATTTCACTGCGTGGACTTGTTTCAGCATGCACATCAGTACATTTTCCATATATAGCATTCTAATATACACACCGTAAAATTACATGCATAAACACATCCAACCTTTTATGTGGAAACACATTTAGATACTCCCACAGGAGCGTGAGAGGGCCATTTAGGACACCACTTATTCCTCCTTATACCAGAGGTTTTATCAAAATATTTCACTTATTTTGAATGATTACCTTACCCATCTCAGATGTCCTCTATTTCAGTAAACATACTGGACCTATTTGTCCTGTATTTCTTACAATTTCTATGTTACAATTTCATAGGACCATGTTGAAATGCCCAAATGCCCAAATTATGCTACTACACCTTGTTTTATGTTTAATGTCTATCATATTGATGCAAAGATGTGGACTTGTAGTACCCTCAGTATCACTCTCGTTAAGGAATTGTGCATGTTTTCTAAATCTGGGGGCCTTATGAAAATAAAATGGCATGCATACAGGCTTTTGATGGTTTTGGCATACAGTTTGTCTTCCATCCTACCACCTTGTTAGAAAACTGAAGCTTAAAGAAGAGAGGGTCAGGGAAAATATCTGCCTGTTTGTCACTGTACATGCCTGCTGTACATGTCTCCAAACACACGTAGACCAAAGATCAAATATTTCTCACTGAGATTTAGTCCTCACAGTGGGATAACATGTCCCCGACCTGAGGAGCTTAGAGTCCCAGGCTAAGGGTGATCTGGCCCTGCCATCCAAGCTGGAGCTTCCAGCCACCCGTCCCAGAAGATGCTGGTGGATGAGGTTCTGAGCTGACTCTCCCAAGTAGCTCACCTCTCATTCTGCAGTGCCTGACCAGCCCTGATAGCCTATCACACCTCTGAGTGCTCCTGATTCCACCCTGCAGGGCACTCATGGATTCCCGAAATGGGAAACCATGACTAACTGGTGGCCAGAAAGATAAGAGAGGACGGTTTTACCTGAATAGCTTTTAGCTGTGGCTCTCTCAGTGTCTCCATTCCTCTTCATCTGCCCCTCACCAAAAAGTGTCCTCTGTCTTTCTTTTGTACCCCTGTCGTCAGTATCTTCTAGAATGGTTTGATCTGTACAACTTTCTTAGACAAAGAATAATGTGATTTACTTTTCTTTTAGGAGGTAAGAAAAAACACATCCACAGCATTTCGACAAGGGATTAGATGAACAGCATATGTGTATGCAGTATGTGGAGGTAGATAACTGTGGGAAGGAGGATTACACAGATAGTATTTCCTCCTCACAACTGCACTCTGGAGTCTGTCTTTTCTCCACACTCAGTCCTCCTCCACACTGCCATAATGTGTAGCTTAATGCCTCATTTGCTGCTGCCGCTGCCATGGGAATCAGGCCCTGTGCCACTGGCTTGTGCCAAGACCTGCTGGATAGTTGCAGAGGAGACCACTACTCCCTGTGCTGTCAGGACAACTTAGGCCACACATCAGACTGATTGCCGCCGTCAGCAACAGGCATGTACCACATAATGAAATTGAACTTACTGTAGACAGTGTGTGCGGACGAGCACATAGTGACTCTAATCCCTTCACTTGAGCGTATTGTGTGATCCAGGCTTCCTACACAGATTGCAGATGCAAAAGCCAGTATTTAATGACACACTTTAATTTAATGACACATATTAGCTTAATAAATATATATAGCTCCAATCAGAATTGTCACTCGGAAACACTTAACAAATAAGAGAATTAACTTGAAGTTTGGTAGAACAAGAATCAAAGAATTGGATTCTTATAGTGAAATAAAGTTAGAGAAAACAAAGACAACTTTATAAATAAAACATTTGCTACTTCCTTTATTAAGAAAGAACGACACAGTATTAACACAACAAAACACTTACCAATGACGCTACAGTGAATGAATATTGAAAGGCAGAACCAGATTTTGGCAGGGAAAGTATGCAACAGGTGAATAAAGCAAATGATGTGACTGTCACTGGATGCAGCTGGTAAAGGCGAGGATAAATTTTGAGTTGGGATAGAGAAGCCAGTTGTAATTTCTGAAATCACCCAGTTAGCAGAGAAGAAGTGCGTTACTGGCACGTCCATAGGATGGCAGCGGCTGAGTCTGCGTGGTGGTGGTGGTGTCAGGAATTGGGAAGACGGGGTTGCAGCAGCAGTGGTGGTGTGGAGGTTAAGATTCTTCGGTGGAAGTTAACTGGCCAGCGTAGAGGCAGAATGGGAAAATTGTAATGGTCACAAAAGGAAGTCCATTGTTTGGGAAAGAAATTAGAAAAAGCGACCGATCAGTCCACTTGATGCGCTCGCCCTCCAGGGGCGGTGTCATTGTTCAGACCCTCTTAAGTACTTTTAAGACCATTTCCTAAATAACTGTAATGTTAATAGACAACTGCAGTGAATAAAGGAATTGCGTCCTAATTCCCAGGAGATTACAACAAGACCAAACTTGGTTATTAAGATATTAAAACACGATCACACATACAAACTTGAAGAACAAGTAATATGGTAACGGCATTGTAGAATTTAGGGAACAGAGATGCTTCTTTTGAAGAATAGGAGGGGGGGTTCTGAAATGTTCGAGGGGAAGCCTCCTGGGGTGAGGGATGAGTGACTGTGAAGCTGGGTGCTCAGACACATTATAGTGGAACAGTTCCATCCTTGGTTCTGTCGGTCTAGCAGTGGTGTCAGATTCCCTTTTCTATTAATCTCATCTTGAAGAATAGTAGGAATGTACTGATAGAAGAAGCTCATGGTAAGATAATACGCTGATAAAAAGTCCACAGTATATTATCACAATATTAGAAAATGAAGAAAAATGATGACGTGAAAAAAATGTCCTTTCTTAAATACTAAAATCTGTTGTGTATAGCAATTTTCATTTTGTGTTAAATGCGTTTTCCTTTCAACTAAAACTGCTCCTACTGTTCTTCTTAAGTAAAATAAAATCAGGGTAGTCAGCTGTGACCTGACCATGTGCATAAAATTGGCATGAAGTGTAGTGTTCACCCTCTGTGCAACTACCTGCCTTCCTAGTTGGCAAGGCAAGTATTTATTTGATAAGTACCAAAAACAAACAAGTCAGTCACTCAATCACTGAAAGGAACAGGAACAGCCAGTGTTTTTTTTTTAATCTACTGCACAGAAGGTAGGTGTTTTCTTAGTGCCACTGCATCTCACATATCAAATAACAAGGAAATAAAAATAATCAGGCCCTACAAATTACGTTTAAGTAACTCACCTTAGACAAACAAACAAACAAAAAAGATTTTTTTTTGTGAGGAATGTGAGCATGTCAACATTTCTGGGTAGAAGCTGGGATCCTTGGCCGTGTTTACAGTGTCCCCTGCTGCAGGAAGAAAAACTCTCGCCCAGTACTAAGGTTGAGAGTGTTTTTTGGAGTTCAAGAGCACCAGCAGGGTGCAGGGTTTCCCTCAGGAAGTAGGTTAGATAAATGCCTCTGTTTGATCACAGTTAATGTAAATAACACAGAGCTTTCTGACACAAGTCCGAGCCATCATTATCTAACTTTAAACTCACTTCAACCTTCTGTGGACTCTGTTTTTCTTTTTTGTTCCCTCACATACACACTTGATTTTGAATGACTGAGCCATTTGTTTTCACTTTCTTTTGTAAAAAAAAAAAAAAGGAAGATTTTCTTTTTTTTATGCAACCTTCTGCTGTGATTAATTACCACAAAGCAAACACACAGTGTAACTAATCAGTCGTTATTACCTGCAGAGCTCCATCAGACAGACCCTGATGCATCTCGTCATCTTATCAGTGCTGTTAATAGATGGATCGTGTTATTTTCCCTTAAGCGTCGTATTTTATTTCACGCAAAATGTAAATGTGAAATCTCTGTTGATAAGAGCGGAGGCATCTGTATCTGAATCTGTATTTCAAACAAGGCAGTGCGCCTTTATTATATTAGGCTGTGGGATAGATGTTCTAAAAACATGATGTAGGTGACTGCCTCATTTCAGAGGCTATTCAGGTAGCATTAAGTGTAAATGACAGGAGGCTTTGAACAGTGTTGTCCAAATCTCCTGTTAAACTTTTAAGCACATCATATCAATGTTTCAGGCAGGCCCGAGTTTTATTTATAGAAAATATTTTTTCTTTCTCAAATCATTCAGTCTTAAGTAGGGAAAATCTGTAGAGTGATATGGCCTAGTTAGCATCCATAATACCACCGACTGTTCCATCAGCATAGAACATTGAGCAAAGACTTAAATCTTTTAATGCAAGCAAGGATTTAAGGTCATAAATAAAGTCTGGAATTATGAAATGGGGAACATGTAGGAACCTGACAATAAAAGAAATACACCCACATAGACCAACACAGACAGACACACATAGACACACTCCAGAATTAGACCTCCACAGCTTTTACTTTCCTCCTCATACTCTCAGCAAAGCAACACACGTCCTGCAGTCTTTCCTCCTTCTCCATCTTTTCATTCTAATTGCTGTCGTTTTTTTGTTTTTTTTTTGCCTTCGCTCTTCCTCTCTCTATGGTTATTATTTCTTTTCCAAGTACCGCTCTCTTCTCCTCTCTTGCATAACAATTCTGTGGTCTCGGGAACGTTTTGAGGACGCTTCACTTCTGATCCTTGCGCTCCGGGCTACCAGCTGATTGTACTATTGGTGTTATAGGAATTCTGAGGATGAGACTAGTCTGTTTGTGCCAAACATCAAAGGTGCCCATCTCCTTTACAGTCTTCAGCGTTTGTCTATGCGCTGCATAGTTGGTCATGTCCAGGCTCATTTTCCTACATTCAGAGAATTTCCACTGCTTTCATCTTTTATTTTCCTCCTGCAGGAGAAATGGCGTCACCTGGGCTAGAGTCTAAGTTAGATTGTCTGTTTTATTGCTATTTTAGTATAGTTTCCAAAATAGTGTGAGCCTTGAGTGACCTCCATCCCAGACTGTAGAACATTTCGGACTCTTTATGTTTAGATTAGTCTACATATGCCTCAGTATAAACATACAATCCAGAGTTGGTTTCTTACTTTGGTTTCATATTGCTATTGTGATATGAGAATAAACATCATCATCATATAAGTAGTATTTAATATTCATATATAAGTATTTATTATCGACTTGATCGGATAAAAAGATTGATCCTTTCAACAGCTTAGAATTGGCTCTGTCACAGTGTTTCAAAGTTTATATAAATGGTTTTAGTTTTTTGTGCACAAACTATGGAGAACGAGATAGTAAAGTTTAACGGCAAGGTCAATGATCAGATTCTCAGTCAGATCAAACAGATGTTTTTTTCCTGACCTGACTACCGATGAATAAATACATCAATCAAAAATATGCTACTTTGGCCCTGAATCAGCCTCATTCTGGCTCAGTGTCCTGCCTGCAGCATTATCAGATTGGTTGTATAGTGAATAACCAGTCAACACAGTGCTCTGTTTGAGGGAAAGAAAGAGGAACAGAGAGAAAGCTAGAAAGAGAGAGCTATTCTGTTCAAAAGGAAGAATGGAGATCACCTTTTTTTGCACATGATTTACAAAAGCTGCTACCTAGCAACTTAAATGAATGTAAGTGTTATTTGTGTGCCCTGCAGTGGTGAAGACTTTTTCCTTTTTTGGAATGTATTTCAGTTCGTTGAGTAAAAGCACTGTTCTGTGAGTGTGCGTTATCTGGTCTTGCCCGTTTCCTTGAAAATCTATAGGCAGTGTGACAGCAAAAGGTTATAAAGAAAGTTCAAGTCCTTTATTAATGCTTCGCTTTTGAATAGGAGAAATATGGGACCTGGTCATGTTAGTAACTGTGGCCTTTTGGTTGTGGAGACGGATATTTGGTGGGCCCAGGAAGTCTGAAAACCTTGGCTCAAATCCCACTCTTTATCTCCTAGTGGAATTCAGAAAAACAGGGTTGTCCTCGCCACGCTACTCTTGATGGATGGAGCTCGCACAGTTGAGCACTGCAGCCACATGTTCAGCTGTTCATAGATCAGCGCACCGATGATTCACTGCACGGTTAAGCTTCCTGTCTGTTACTGAATTTGTTGGCTTTGTGTGCGGCGCAGCATTTGTCATAATTTGCGTGTCCGTTGAAGCTTAACATTTTCACAAAACTCAACAGATTGTCATTGATGAAGGTGGAATTCGGTTTGCATGCGTGTGTGTGTGGTGGGAGCAGAGATGACAATAGACGATGGAATCAGACCCACAGCATTAAAAGCACATGCAGTAACGTCCCCCGAGCAGGTTATTTTATCATTCTGATTGAAATGTAGCTCAGCTCAAGTCTCTTCTGTTTCGGAGTTGTCATTCAGCATAGTAAACATCTGTACTGGCTGCTAAGTGTGGGGACAGTTTTACATTTAAGACAGAAGGCAGCGTATTACCCTGGGATACAGTAGTCTGAAAGATATTTGCAATGCAAAACTGCCAGAACAAGAGGTGTATTTTGATCAGTTTTGGGTCAAGATGCTCAAGAATGCTGATGCACGGAGGTTGAATTTATTTACGCAGGATCAGTTTCTCATCTGCCCTCTTGTCTTAATAGTTTTAAGCTTGAGTAAGATTGCAAGCACTCTGTGACCTCCTGCCCTCTTGTGTAAACAGGAGGAGGCAGGGGTAGCCATGAAAATGCATGCAGACTCTTCCATTCTCGGTGTGCGTCCAATGTGGGATACTGTGATAGGTTCACATCTATGCTGAGGATTGTCTTTCCTCGGGCAGTATAAGACAGAACACGTGCCCTGAAAGCCGCGTGGTGTCAGGCCATCTCTCTGCTCCACTGCCTCGCTCCCCCCTGCAGCCTGCACATCCTCTCAGCTTGCCTGGGCTTGGGCTTCGTCCCTGTTATTTGCCCTCCCGCCCATCCCCGCCGCTGCCCCTCGTCTTCTTCCTCTCTCTCGTTCATTTGCACTCACACTGCTCGATTGGATTCCAAATCAATTTTGCCTCCATGAATACCTCTTAGTTCCGCTTTTCTTTTCACAATTACTTTCCAATTTTCAGCCCCATTCTGTTTCTCTTTCCAGCTGATAGCTGTGGCTGTAGTAGCATCCCATAAGAGGGCAAAAGCAAGCAAACTGACCTTACTGTCCAACAGCTCAACAGCCCCCTTTCAACTTGTGATGAGTGCTCTGTTAACAGGAGGCTGAGACTCGGTAACAGCACCTGTTGTTGTGTTGCCCCCCTGTACTCTGATTAGAGCGGCTGCAGCCTGGCAGTTGGCTTTACATCAAGGAGCATCCTTGTGTCCTTTGCTGCCAGGGCGCTAAGTAACCCACCCCCACCCCCCACAGTCATCATCATCATCAAGCCCACCACCAGCATCGTTAGTTGGACTTGCGTAACTATCCTCCCTAGGGTAATGAGGTTGTCTGTATTCAGATTAACGCAGAAGGTCTGAGAGTGTTGCAGGCGAGGTGGAGACACAGGGGTTAATGCCAGCAGATGTTTCTCTGGCACCTCACTCTGAGAGCATGTTGCATCTGCACGTAAACTCCCAAAACACCGCCATGAGTAGCGATTGACCCTGTAAACACAGCAACAACAAAAAAAAAAAGTGTTTACTTATGCTTAACTGCCTTGAACCACACTTATGAGTTCAGCTGTGTTTGCAGCAGGCAGCAGCATCATTACTTCTGCTGTCATCTGCTAATCATCTGCTCATCTTTAATAAGCAGCTAATAAGCAGTCTGTCAAATGGACCACAGTGAGTTCTGCTCTGATATGTGTCTAAGTGTTTGCAAAATGTCTTGGCATCAACTGTCCTTTCTGCATTGTGCTTTGCGGTAAGCCTGAGAGTCATTATCATCATTATCATTAGCATTATTATTAGAGGAAGAAGAAGAAATAGCACATAAACAGATAAAGGAACAACTGTTGTTGTTTCCTGCAGATGTTTCACATTAAAAGCCTGAAGGATGAATACACATCCATGATCCACATACAGATACTGAGTAACAGTCATCAGCACAAAAAGAAAAACCAGCAGCGTACTTCTTCTATTCTATATGGACACAACAGCTTACATTCAAAGTGCTCCTCCCTCTTACATGAGGAAGACCATTTGTGGATGAAACTGTGGCATGTCGCATTAAAACCAAACCAGGAAAGGGAAGGATTATGGCCTTTGAGCTGCTGGAAAGCTTGTATTGTGACAGCAGCTTAACAGCAAACAAACAAACAAGAAAAAACACTAAGTTGAATGGACCGGAATTAATTAGTCAGTGAAATGAGAAGCATTTTAAAAAAGAGAAATTTCAAGCAGCCAAGTGGTGAATATGATATGAATATGCTGTTGTAGTGATGGAATTAGTGCTGTGGAAATGTATGTTATACATGTTATACATATGAATTTATCAAGGAACCAGGTAAACATGGAGGAGGTGTTGAGTTTGCATTAACAGAAAATGAAAACAAGAGCAGATCAGAAAACATTTCTTATTGAAATATGATGAAATAAGGAAAATTTGGAATAATTATTATTTTCTCTCAAGAACTTAGTAATCTACGGTGGCTAAATATGTGCCCTGTGCTTTCCTTCTCAGTTAGAGTCAGTTTTATTCATATGGTGCCATATCAGAGCAGAGGTGATCTCAGAGCAGGTCTAGACCGTATTCTTTATAATATTTATTTACAGAGATCCCAGCACCCCCCCATGAGCAAGCACTTGGCAACGGTGGCAAAGAAAAACTCCCTTTTAACAGGAAAAAAAAAAAAACTTTGAGCAGAACCGGGGCTCTGGGTGGGCGGCCATCTGCCTCAACTGGTTGTGTGTTGAAACCTTTTTCTTAATCAAACACTCATGGTTTGATCATGCAATATGCCAGTCCACACGCACCAAAGACTTTAGTGGGAGACTATGTACAAAAGCGCAAAAGCGTATAATTGAATAGTTGTGAAGAAACAGCAGTTCTAAAGGTGGTTTTAAATCCAGTTTTTTTTTTTTTTTTTTGGATTGCACATTTGAAGAAGCATTGTTGTTCCAGCCTTTTAGTCTGACTGTCTGAATGAGTGTGACAGTCACATTTTTAGCAGACTGTGTGCACTGCCAGTGCATGGAGCCCTGTCCCTCTGCATGCTCTTCTAATCTGTCCATCTGTGTTAGCATCCTGTTACCCAGGAGAACGGCGCATTTGCAGCTCTCCGCATGTGAATATCAGGAATCTTGGCCTGGAGAACTGCTGCAGTTGGAAATGTATTCAGGACAGTTTGGGTGAATTTGTAGTGTTTCGCACACGAGTCATGCTGGTGGACGGCAGCGAATTTCAGAGGGTGTAAAAGAGTGTTACTCATTGTACAGCAACAGTAACACTGGCAGGGCAACGAAAAATTAAATGACAATGCAGCAAACGCACACAGTTTCCAAAATACTTATAAAATATTCATGCAAAAGATGGAAGTATGGCACAGAATCCTAACTCACTATGGTGTTTTGGCAGCCCAAAATTACACATGTACAGCACACTGTGCTATAAGCATGTAGCTTTTTTTTTTAATGTATTTGTTCTTTATTAAATATCTAAGTATTGCTGCTTAATTAAAAAGGGGAGGAAACCAATCTGGCAACCCTGCTCACTCATGTAGCAGTGTTATTAATACATCTGTAGCGAGGTCTCATGCTTGTTAACCTGTAGTGCAGAAACAACAAAAATGGATCAATTTTCCAATCTAACAAAGTCACAACCAGATGGAGAGAAACCAGGCTGTGTGGCAAGTGAGAAAAATGAAGAGTCAGAGCATGCAGCAGCCGAAAATCAAAAGGAAGACACCGCAGAGGGGAATAGCAGGCGAACTGCAGGTGGTCAGAGTAAAAAAAGAAAGCTAGGAGCCAAACAAGATGAGCAGGGGAGATTTAAAGAAGGGCTAATAGTTGTTTATTTGCCCTCCACCGATCTAGCCTTTTGCATTTAATATGCAACCAAAGTTTCTGGTTTCAGGCGAAGTAGCTTGGAGCACAATTTCCAAATCATGCACCCAAAATTATTTCGTTTTTGGTGTTTGATTGCCTGTATCCTGCCAGTGTGACTCTCCATGGAAAAAATAGTGAAGATCAGTGATGTAAACAGTAATGATCATAAAGAAGATGTGAACTGTTTTACCCTGCAGGCACTAACCTCAGTTTTTCTTTTTGTTTTTTGTTTTTTGTGTGTGTGTGTGTGTCTTTGTTTCTTTTGAATAACCAGCGGTGAAGAGGCTGATGAAAGAGGCTGCTGAGCTGAGGGATCCCACAGAGCACTACCACGCCCAGCCACTAGAAGTAAGTTCACCACAGAACACAACAGTGCTGCAGTATTTGTACTGTATCACTTCAGCATTTGAGAAGCGCCACCACAACTACACTTCCCATCCTGTGTAGTTTAACAGTGTCTCTTTCCTGAATGCAGGAAAAAGACATTTTTATTTTTGGGGGCAATTCTCTGTCTAAAATTTTCATTTCATAGAGGTTCTGTGTTCTCTAGTTTTGTCCATCATTTTTATCACATTTTTTAACACTGTACTTAACAAAGTAATGAGCTCTGGGAATATGGTAACATCATGGTAACATCACAAAATAATCTGGCTAAACTTCTGGCTTCTTTACAACCTACGTCGTCATCTAAATTGCTCATTGTTAATGAATATCTTAACAACCCCTGCGAATATTGTGGTAAAAATAACTGCTGGGCATCGGCACAGCAAACAGCTGTGGGAGTGTTTGTTCACAGTTCACAGTTCAAGTCAGTGTCAGTGTTGTCACTGCAGTCACACATGGGAAGCCACAGGGTTCTCATGTCTCTGCCGTGTGCTCAATGTGACATTTCCCCTCTTCTCCTCTCTGCAGGATAACCTCTTTGAATGGCACTTCTCCGTACGCGGGCCCCCGGATTCAGATTTTGACGGTGGGGTTTACCACGGCAGGATTGTACTTCCCCCGGAGTACCCCATGAAGCCCCCCAGCATCATCCTCCTCACAGTAAGAAGCGGACGAAGGCCACGTCTCACTCGCACATGATTATTCTCCTGCTAAAGCGGAACAAAAAGACGTCACATCAGATGATCAAAGAGTGGAAAATGGACAGCATGTCATTTAACCTTCAGCCGTTTCTAGATGTATCACACGTAGTGACAGTTGACAGAATAAAGCATAGGCTGTCACCACACTGTCAGAGGGAATTGCACTGGTTTTGTGAGAATAAGAGATTGTCTTACTACATTCAGACAGCTGTATGACACCTGCACTAATGACAGCCTGATAAAAGCCAGAATACTCTTGAACTGTCGTGATAGACATTTTTTTCATTGTGTCCAGACCCCGTTTTCTCAGTTTTATAATCTTTTTCAGTTTACACTCCTTGTTTGCGATCTCTTACTTACTTACTGCAGAATAGCAGCCTACATTTCCCTATTCCTCACTCTCAACTGTTTCAAACTTCCACGTCAGTCTACTTGTCATAACTTTTGAGTCTGCATGTTTTATTCATTTCTCCCCACCTGCGTACTCACCTCCACCTTCTCTTTATTGCCTTTCTTCCTAGCCGAATGGAAGATTCGAAGTTGGGAAGAAGATTTGTCTGAGCATTTCTGGCCACCATCCAGAGACCTGGCAGCCCTCTTGGAGCAGTAAGTATCCTGAATGACAGATCCCAGGTTCTCCACATGTAAATCATTCCCTGAGTCCCCTCTAGTTCGTCCTTTACACAGTTACAGGTCACTGTTTTAGTGCAGCCTGGCAGAGAAAGAGTTATTATTTGTAGAACTGGAAAATTTGGTCATTAACAGAGATTTCTAGCAAAAGTGTGGAAAACTATTGATGTTCTCTGTGACTGTTCTCTGCTTTGCTCCTTTAATGTGTCTCTGAGGAGGAGTCTTGATTGACAGAGTGAAGTGACAGTCATGTGGCTGTCCGTGATTATAATAAGCCACATTAGCTTAATTCTCTAATGGAAGTCAGTATTCAGATAATGAGAGGTCTCAAATAATAGCTGGGGGTGTGGCCATCACAAAGGAGTAAGTTGCTGATAAAAGCAGGGTAGAAAACATCGAGGAGGGCAGCTGTTATTTGCATTGTTCACATGGTGAATACAGCATGATGTACCTTTCCACACCGCTCATTTCATCAGTACGACTACAGAGTCATGTCATATTCACCACATTGCTGCTGAGTTGCTGCTGAAATTTTTGGCAAAGTGGAAGGGACTGAAAACAATTTGTGAGTGCACAGTATTTTTCAAGTTTCAAAAAATGAAATCACAGCCACAGAGGGGAAAGGCATGACTCTGTTAGTGCCGGGGAAAAATGGAAACCATGCTGAATTAATGAGGACGACAAGCAGACATGGAGGAAGTGTTGAGGTTGTATTGACAGCAAACAACATAAATAGCAAATTAAAACAGGAGCTTATGGGAAAACAGGCAGGCTCCTTGCTAAAATATGAAATGATATATATTTATAAAACTGGGGAAATTAGAAATAAAACCTGTTTAAAGTGAACACCTGTTTGCAGCTGACAGGGATCACACCTTTAACTGGAGAGTTGAAGGTACTGGAGCCTGGACTTTCATTAAATATTTGCAGTCCATCTACAGTACATTGTACAACATGGACCCACTAAAATTTTCAAATTCTTTCAAAAAGTTGAAAATGTGTAAAAACAGCCAAAAGCGGTCACCAAGCCAGTACAAATAACGTGAATTATTTTGGATTCCACATTTTTTTCTGGAATTAACCTTACATTCATAGCTCTGAGATTAATGAAAATTTATTGAATACCTGATGGGGAGGCTCTTCATGGGCAGAAGGCCATGTTTTTTTTTAACCTCCATAGTCCAAACTGATAATTTGTTTCTACCAAGAATTCATTTTAGTTCTCTTCTGGCGATCCATCCTTTCGCTGAGTTCTGCTTTCATGTTACTTCTCAGCATGGGACTTTAATCAGTGGGAACTCAGTGGGAGCTCAGTGGGAGACGGTGCATCTTCCTCAAAGCATCTTTCTCTACTGGTTCGACTCTCATAACCAAAAAAAAGGTTTAAATCAATAACACAATTAAATCAAAGACAAAGGTTGCTCTAAACCTCTTTTTTTTTACCAACATGCTGCAGGTCACATGGCTGGCCATGCCTTAGAGATTTGACTTCCCCTGCTGTGTTCTTAAAATGTTGTGTACAAGTTGTGTCTCATCCTGTTTGGAATGATCGCAGGAGGCCTGGCTGGATAATTACACCACGCTCCAAAAGTTACTGGCAGGCCTGCTATAGTGATTCCCTGGTTATGATCACTACTGTTGGCTGCTGCTTTAGTTTGTATGCTACGCCTACATATTTAATTAAGTGTGGCTAAGTAATTCAAACATTCCCTCTGATGTCACTTTGGAGAAGATGTATAATTTCATATTTTACATATTCCTATTTATTTTGATACATATATGAATATATACTTATTTATGAATATATTTATACATTTTCCCTCAAGCTGTTTTCCTGCTGTGTCTGTGCTCACTACTGTTTGTGTTTGAAAAGAAGGGCGCCGGTATTTCAGAGCTCAGTCTACACTAAGTTTTGCCGTTCATTTTTAATTTGCATTCACATAGATTGTCAGAAAAGGAGGAATAGTAGGTATATACGCACGCGTACACAGATCCATTCATCTTTTTCAGAACCTAAGAGGAAGGAAAACTGTAGAAAGCTGGCACTGAAGGGACTTATCTCAACAGACACACCGCTGTTATTGAAGTGACACGAGCTGCTGCTTCGACTAACTTTCTGCTCTTACTTTGATTTTTCTGGTTACTTAATTCAAATGACAGTTTTGTCCAATTTTTGTAATGAGTTTTCATCTCAGACCGTACTGCACCTATATCATTTGACAAGGTGTGTAGAGCGCTGTTATCCCCTGCCAGTCCCTTCAGCTCAGCTTAAAAAGGGGGAAACTCTGTCAATCTAATAACTCACACAGCAGAGGATGTTTCAGCGGGGGGGGGGGGCAGCATATACAGACTGGTGCTGAAGATGGTGCTGCATTTTGTAGTTCAAATATAGTTCATATTTGTCATAAAATACATTAATTGTAATGAAAATATATTATTCTAGTGTTCCATAATTCAATTCATGTCCACTTTGGCAGTGGAACCTGCATGATCTTACAAGCAAGGTCTTGCAAGTTAAACCTCATAATGGGGAAATAATGAGATTTAATTACTAAAAGGTGTGAATAGTGATGGCTACTATTAATGAGAGTGACTACATGCAAATTAGAATCCTGATTAGGATCAGGCTTTATTGAATATCCTGGTATCTTTGTGCGTGTAAACATCATATCCTGGATTCAGGATAGGATTCGTGGATGAGCTCATATCCCAGTTTTCAGAAACCTGAATATGCTCCCTGTAGAATCCAGTTGAATCAATATGCACATCAATAAACTGTGTGTTGAAGGGCCTTGAAAGACCATACCAGTGAGTTTTCATGTTGAAGCCAAATAACCACCATTCATTTACACTTTGTGTCAGCGCCGCTCATTTCCCAGAACATGCAGCCACATTTTAGCTTTTGTAATATTTGGCAGAATTCTCTGAACTTTCAAAAAGAATGAATTGTTCAGGTGATAACACCCACTGTGAAATTCAGTGCTTTGCCTTACAAAACAGATGTCAACATTTATAACTCAAGAATCATGATCGGGCTTGTAGAAGAATCTAAAACATATATATATATATATATATATATATATATATATATATATATATATATATATGTGAATATAAAGTCAGGTTAGATTATGTACTCTCTCTCTGGCTGTTAGTAACCAGACGTTACTGCCGCTAAAGGCCAGTTATTCCAGTTGATTTTTAGGCCTCTAAAGAACGACACGACACGAAAGAATGACTTGTCGCACGTTGGTTCATCCACAGGATTGCTGCCTCATTCCTGTAACAGTGGTTCCAAAAAGTCCCTTTCGTGGCAGCAGAAACGTTCTGTTGTAGATGCACAGTTTGGCACGCGTCACAGCTACACGCCACCAGCTGCCGTCTGCTCGTTCCAGAGTCTGGCGTCCTGCTTGATCTGATGATGCAACGCCAGTGTCCCCTGTTTCTGGCCTTCCCCTGTCGTTCTGCTCACCTCGACGCCTTTTCCTCCTCAGTATACTGAGGAGGCCCAGACTGATACAGTACAGCAGCCGTTACACAGAAAGTGTGATCGACTTCTCGTCAAAGCTCCTCTTCAACTTACCAACTGTCTGACTTTTACTATTGAAAGCGTCACTACTTTTATTAGTTACTTCCTTGTTAACTGCTGTTTGTCACTAAACTTTCCAGGTCTGATCAGCCAGTGAGCTACATGGCAGCAGAATGGAGAAGAGCAAAAATGATTTAAATGTTACTCCACATTAATTGTGAAATAGCTGTAGATATGTAATTTGTAAGCACACAGGATTTACTGGACTGGTATTACTACTGGGATGGTCCTTTAATATTAAAACTCAGAGTACTAGTGTGCACGTCATGTCAGTGTGAACGTTTTGTAGTTATTAGATTAAAATCCACTGTGGAAAACCTTTAAAGTACGGTAGGCTTATCTATCAAAGACAGATGCAATGGGCTTCCAGATGCTTTATATTGGATCAACTGGAGACACAGGCAGTCATAACATAGACACAAACAAACCCCTGACCCTGACCATATTGTAAAACGTGTCTCCTGCCAGCTGGAGAATGTGTGAGTACAGACTCATGGTAAATGTCCTCACAGACGCCAGGGTAAATCCGGGCTTACGGTCAGAAAACAAAACATCATTCCCACTTACGTAACATGGCTTCTGAACATGACATGTGCAGCCTGTCGTGTAATTTAACCTTCTCTGTTTTAACAAGCAATGTTTAACGTTCTTTGTTTTTAATTTTTCTTATCTCCTCTTTGTTTGTTTCTTATCTCTTCTTGTCTGTTTCTCTTCCAGTCCGAACTGCCCTAATAGCTATAATCGGATTCATGCCAACAAAAGGAGAGGGAGCAATAGGATCTCTTGATTATACCCCAGAGGAGAGGAGGGCCCTTGCCAAAAAGTAAGATTTTGTAGATGAAAATCTTTCCAATGTTTACTCTCTGCAGAGCATGTGTTGTGTGTGCAGTGCTATGGATAGAGAATGATAATGAGGGGAATGTGTGGAGTGATGTGGAACAGTCTGTATCGTATAGACATAATCTTGCGGGTGGGATTAGCAAACACACAGGTTGAGGATATGATCAGTGCTGACATTACATGCATGATACTGGTTTGATGGCGTTAACACGGCAAACTCCGTGCAAGCATGTAACGTAATCAGCACCTGAGCCTCGGTGGACATCGCTCCTGCTAATAACTGCCTAGCCACAAAGGGAAAGGAGCTCGCCCAAGCCAGTCCTGGCATTGCAAGATGAAAAATTCATTATCGCCAAAATATCTGGTCTCTGGAGGGAACATGAGTGGGCACATTGCTCTTCATTTCACACCGCATTTCCCTCAGAGAAAATGGTACAAAGCCAGAGACGGAGAGGATCCAAGCTAAAGTCGCTGTTCTATTACCAGATGAGGCGGGGTCTTGATCACCCGGCTGTTTCATTAGCACATGGAGATGAGATAGGAAGCACTTTGCTGTCCATCCCTGATGGAAAATCTTTTTTTTTTATTTTTCCTTCAGTCTAAGGCTGAGGCAGCACTTCTCTTTGGTTTTCTCATCATGGATTTTTATCTATCTATTTATTTTTATTTAATTATTGTGTGTGTGTGCATGCAGTGCCCATGCATACAGCCTGTTGCATGGGCTCCTGCTCATTTTCCTATTTTTTAGCTTTTATCTTTTGTCATGCTTGTTTACATTGTTAGCAGTAACTTATTTAAGCTTATGTAACCATGCTAGTGAATAGAGTCCTGGTCTGTTTTATTTTTTATTTTTTTTTAATTATTTCTTTCACTCAGCTGCTTTTTTTGAATGTTATCATTCAGCCGCGCCATGGTTGCCTAGCAACTCCAGAGTTGCAATTGTTTACACCAGGGACCAGCTGATTGTATTGAGGCTGTCCAGCATGGCCACTGAAACAATGAACATCCTCTTCATATCAGGAGGAGTAGACCACACAGAGGATTCAAGAAGAAGAAGGAAGTGACAAGGGCAGAGAGCGTATTTCACTTCTTATCATCATCACTGGATCACTGGAGAAGAAGACGGACGAGCTAGCCTCCATATTGAGGAATCAGATGGACTTCCGGGAGTGTAGTGTCACGTGTTTCACAGAAACATGACTACAGGAAGATCCTCCAGATCAAAGCTCCGCCATACATACTCTAGTTCTCAAACGCCATCTTGGTGGTTGTTTGCACCGCATCCCTCTCCTAACCTGGCAACTGCGTGTGACGTCGTGCACATCATGTCAGGGGACTTCAACTAGAGAAGACACTACCAGAGGAGACAGGACCTGGACCTGCTGTATGCTAATGTTCAAGAGGCCTGGCGATTCATCCTCACACATTACTTTCTAGACATTTGCATTTACTGTATGCGCACTATATTTATTTTTATTTTATTTTTATAATAGTTTTTACTTTTTTACTTATTAACTTTCGGTTTCCTAACTGCATGCTGTGCAGTAGTAACAAAGCAGTTTCCCTGAGGGGATCAAAAAAGTTTTCTGATTCTGATCTCCTGTTTCTGTGCCCCTGGTGGTTGTGAGAGCTGTCAGTCAGAGGAGGCACAGCAGGAAAAGGCTCCTGTCCAATATTTTTTTTAGAGTTTGCCAAGTTTATGACTGACAAGTAAAAAGCCATAGAAGCTGGCTAGCTTGAGAGGCAGGAGGAATACATGCGGCCCTGTGGAAGTCTGGGGAGGTCGCAGAAATATGAAAAATGTCAGTCATTCCTCACACCCGAGCGCATATTTCACATGCAGGGGACCTGCTGTCATTTCACATTGTGATATTATTTGTTAAAAGTAATATACAGTGCAAGGGTATAGTGGTCTAAGTGTTGGTCGTGTTGCATGGTCTTACCAAAGGATCATGTACAGAACAAAATAAAGAAATAAACTCAAGACAATAAATTTTTAGAAAAACTTATAATGGAAGAGATGCATACTATCCTTCTGGTGGACATTTATCAGCCCTTCCTCCTGGGGGTGGACGTGGAAAGTTCATCTCTGGAGCAAAATTGCTGAAATAAGATATTTATTGCCAAATAAACACAGTATTTCTACTAGTAAGAATAGGTTGAGTTAGATTCAATTACACATCATACACTTTGTTTTCTACTGCTGAAACCTGGTGACAGGCCTTGCAGAGGCGTTTACTGTCAAAGGCCCCCTCACTAGTGCAGTTCATGGTACCTATATTTAAGATTTGTTCAGATAAATTCATCTTTGGTTGATGTGGACACTCGGTAAATAAGGTGATTAAGTTCAGGTTCTCTGCAACCACACTGACCCAAGTGTGGCAAGAGTGTAGGCTGAAGGGGGCTGAATTTATAAACATCATATCTAAGGTGTTGTGTCACATGTAAGTTGCTGAATTATGTGAAGGTACAAAATGTTTTTGGATTCATTTTCTTATAACCCTGGTGCCTGGTGCCAACAGTTTCTGTTGCTTCAAGCTATGTAAATAATTCTCTGGCCATAGACTACTATGACTCGCCTGTAGTGGGCCGGGGGGGACAGCTGTCACAGTGTGCCTTAATATTTGACAGTTCAACAAATAAACTGTGGGTGAAACACTGTGCAAAATACCAGAAAATTATTTTATTTTATTTTATTTTATTTTTTTTCAAGTTTGAAGGAGATTTTTTTCAAAGTATCTCTTTAATTTTTGGCTTAGTAAAACGTGTTTGATCTTGCATTTTACAGCCAATATATTTAGCTTTCTTCATGTGTATTTGAAGTGTTTGCAATGTGACATTTGATTGGCCGGTGCATTGTGTTGCAGCAAATGTTAAGCAGTGTTTGGCTTCACAACACTACTTTTTTTTTTTTTGCCTGAAAAGATCTATGTGTTGGGACCCCTACTATTTAGACAGAGCGGTCTAAACAAAATGAATCAGATGTGGCCTCAAGTCTGACCACATCCAAGGGCAAAATTGTTCCGAATGGCCACTCTCCACTGCCGGGCAAAACACCAGCTATCACAGCCTCCTGCATCTCACTGCCTCCCCAGTCTCTTTCTAAGAACTCTGCTTCTTGGGAATCATTGTAACCTTGACGTGAGCACTCATAGAGGGGCACACACTTTAAAACACACAAAACATGACAGCAGTAGTGAGGACCCTGCTTATGCTTACATGCTACATGCCCACATGATTGTTGGATTGTTTGTTTTGTGAAAGCTACAGAAACTGTGAGACAGTTTTTTTTTTTCCCCCAGTTTTGGAAAGCGGGTTTCTGATGCTGTTAGACGATCCGACGAGCATTTTCTGTTATTAATACTCAGGCCTTAAAACCTTCCCACTTCATTATTCATGAACCAATGATTGACACATCTCAAACTGTCCTCTCAGTGTGCATCTCAGATTTTACTAAACCAGATCCCCAGTTTTTGGCATCTCTCTGAGCTGAGATGTCTTCTTGATGATCAGCGCTTGTGCCTAAAAGGGCTCTAACAGTCATTCATCAAACCACCACAGAGCCTGTCTGCATGGCGTCTGCTTTAGGAGACATAAACTGCCTGTTTAAGCTGTCATAGTCCAGTGGCATGATGACTGGGGGCATAAGAGAACATTTGCGGTGCCTTTGCAAAATGCCTGATGCCTAATAATCCCAGCTTCTTCCCTATCGACATCTTAACTTTCACTTGAACAGAATCCAATTTTCAGTGTCGCTCCTGAGGAAGACTGTGATTTGGTTCATTTAATACCATAATGTATCCAAATCTATCCACGCCACCTTTAGCCCGAGGAGCTGTACGGTTATGATGTGGTGTTCCTCCGAGCATGATTCTTCCCCTCCTCCTTGCAGTTATAACATCAGTCCATTAGCTGCTGCAAGGGACAATTAGTTTTTATAAGACAAATCCACAGAAACCTCTTTCATGTGTTGCATTTTTATGTTCTTTTTTTTTCCACATCAATGCACTAAGCAGCTGTGTTGATCCTTCTCTTGGCAATATTACACCGAACCTCAATTCCAGGTCTGACACGAGGCCCTAAAGGTGCATGTAGCAGTCTGAGCCCATAGGAAGGACCTGGCATGTGAATGTGATGCAGGTTGTGACGACAAAAACAGCCAAACAGTACAGTCAGACAGCCAGTGCCATGAACACACACCTGTGTACACATATAATACACATTCTTGAAAAGCACGGGCAGCTTAGTCTAAAAATCTTTAAAACTTCATGATCAAGATGCCACATTATCATTGGCCAAGCACCAGAAGACGTTTGGTTTTTTTTTTTTTGGCAGATAAATCAGTGAGTCACCCTCTGCACTGGCTTTCAACTTTGTGTGAATTAACATTTAAATGCTTGATTATTTCAGAGTTCTTTGTCTGGTTTCTCTTTCTTTGTTCGTGTTGACTGCAGCACACTCTCTGACCGTCAGCCAACAAATCTAAACTGTGGCTCTGTATCAGACACACTGTTGACTGGCTGCCCGGTGCACTGCTCCACAGTAATTGTGTGTGTGTGTGTGTGTGTGTTTGTTCATGCTTACTCTGTCTCAGTGAGGAGATTTTGGGAAACCTTCACTTCTTCAAGGTGCTGTTTGAGGAGCAGGTCTTGCTTTTAGGTTCCACGTTAGAACTGGCTTTAGTTTTTAACCAGTTTTTAATGTGACTGACTGAATCAACAAAGTAATGAGATGTCCGTCTGGTTTCAGGTGTGTGGATAAATGTCCACACGTCTGCTTTGTTCAGTGATTCAAATGGATCTGGTCTTTTCCACCAGCTGTAGAAACCATCACCCAATCAGAGTTTCCTTCCGTCCTACATAGCAAGCTACACTGACTACGCTGACAGCGTTGTTATCAGTCAACTTACAGAAATAACTCTTACATCGCACGTCCATTTAATCACTGCATCAAGTTATCGGGTGCTACCGCAGCTTCTGTGTGGATTGAAAATGACACTGCTAAAAAAAAGTTGGATAAATAATTATGAGCGGTCAGATTATCTGACAGGCTCTAAACAAAGGCAAACCGTAAAACGATTACCCAAATAATTTGTTGATGCTGGAGTGTGTGTTTTTTTTTCTTTTTTTTCTGACTATGATTCATGCCAACTTTATACTTAAGGACATTTGAGTAATTCAGACTGTGCAAAACAACATATACTGGCCCTGACAACTGTGATCAGCCATTGTGTTCACATGAAGAGGAAGATTGGATAAACAACAAGTTGCCTTGGAAGTTCATTCTTATGCTAATTCCAAGGGGTAATTTCTGTGTTAACTTTTGAAGTGACTTATGTAAGTTTAAAGTTTATTTGAAAAGATTCAGGAGGCTCACTCACATCAATGCTTTTTCTTATTTTTTTTTGCTGGAGACGCCTCTCCCAAATCTTTACAGCGGAGGTGGTGAGAAAAGTTAGCATGACCCCGTGAGATGATTAAGACCCAGGTTGAAAAATACCAGAATTTTCCTTTAAGCACATAAGATGAGCATGATCATTACATTCACTTACAGCGATGTGTTTCAGTGACAAATGAAGATTGTTTGAAGTGTAGATTGAGAGGTTGAGAGGCAGCAGGATGATCTTAACCTCTACTTCCTGTCCTCCGGCAGGTCCCAGGACTTCTGCTGTGAGACGTGTGGCTGCTCCATGCGCTCTGCCCTCCTGGCTCTGACCCCCAACAGCCGCCCTAGCGCCGCGGACAACAAGGCCAAAGAACTGGCTCAGCAAATCAACTTCAAGGTACGTAAAGCTGGCCATTACACGAGGCACGATGGATTCACAGTTAGGTCAAACATTTAACCCCAAGAGCAGAAGAGCTGCTTGACAGCACAGGCTTCACACAAATGTCTGCTGCTGTTTTTGTTTTTTTTTCTCTCAGCAAACAGAGACGTGTCATACTCGCCACCCTGCTTCTCTTAATTTCTCTTTTTTACAGAAACAGTCTTTGGAAAGAGTAGTTAACAAGGACCATTTATAGAGGTTGTTATGGAGATTTCAGTCATATCACATGCTCTGCATTAGCAGATGAAGTTTGCCCAGTTGTCATGGAAGAGCAGAAAATCACATTTCAGCTTACTTTTATTGTTTCCACAGAACAAAGAATTTCCTCTCTCACAGTTTTCAGGCGTTTTATTTCTGCTCCCATCTTTGCCAGTGTATCGTCTGCCTTTCAGCCGTTTCAGCAACATGTTTCAGTTCTCCGCTTCTTCAGCCTCCAGCTCCAGTTTCACATCTCAGCTTCCAAGTTTTCAAAGAAACACATGTAGATGGATACCAGCTGGTTTCTCAGCCGTTTTCAACATTTCTTTGGTGGTTTCCTTGAGTTTTCAGGTTCCAATTGATTTCGGCTCTCCAAGTCTTCCTTCTGCATTTCAGCAGTTTTTTACTTTTCAGTGGTTTCTTTCAGAATTCACATGAATTTTCACATGAATTTCTAATTATTTATTACTTATTTGTTTTCTAGGTAAATGTGGCTATTTATTTTATTTCTTGTGATCATATTATCCAGCCATGGATCGAATGCACGGTGTAGAATAATAGATGACTGTAGTTCCCTGTGCTTTCGATGCAGGCAGAGTCCAGTTTATCCAGACAGGCGAGTGAGAGTGGAGGTGCAGAAAGCGAGCCTTCCACCCTCACCCAGGGAGGCACCTCAACGTCTGCTGGCCAGGAAGCTGCTGCTGACAGGCCCCAGGCTGGACAGGTAGGTGTTATACTGCTGTTCTGAGGTTACACAGCACGGCACACAACCTGCCCACAGCCAGCCCACCACACACACACAGAACACACCATCCCTGTGGTTTTTATATGTTTATAGCTTATCAGCTACAAATGATGCAACATTACTGGCAACTGTTTCTCAAATAATACACACAGTTTCCAACCAGGCATTCATTTCACTTCATTTCATTATGCAATGGCAATCAACTTGCAGATTCTACAAACATGATAGAGATAGGTATTTCATCACAGCAAACACTTGGTCAAAGTTTATTTTAATTTTATTATAATTATACATTTTTCTTCAAGGTTGTATTTTTGTTGCTGTGGTAATGCTGCTGGGAACAGCTGAGTTTACTTTCTGAAATCATCATCATGTCATTAAATAGAGTATTTTATTTTACAAAGTTAATAGAGACTGCGGAGAAAATCCTATCCAGCAAATTAAATACCTGTCAAATCAAGATGTCATCTCTTTGATGCAAGAGCCATATTAAAGAGGTTGCTGGACAAACAATTAGAAAAATACACTGTTGTCCATAAAGTTGGAATCATTTTGTTTCCTATTTATACACATCAGTAATGTTGTTTGGAAGAGAGTGATCAATAAAGTTTTGAGAAGTTATTCACTTTATCTATCAAGAATAAATCACATGGTCACAATCGTTTCATGAGAAGAGGTCAGATATATTTTATTCCAACTTTATGGGCAACAGTGTGTTTGACAACAGACAGATTTGACAGATTGTCCACCTGTTCCTAACATCAGTTGTACGTCTCACCTTGCCTCCGTGATGTAAGGTCAGTACACATGTGACATCATTTTCAGGTGCGGTCAGAGGTGCAGTAACCAATGAAACGCTGCCTTTCAGTCTGGTTTTACATTTCTCTCTGAATTTTTCATTTTCATTTCTGAAAAACAGACATGAAAGCAACATGCCGATGGTGGTTTGCTAATATCACCTGATGTTTGGCATAATTTAAAAAAAAAAAAAAAAAAAAAAAAAAAATCAGACCTGTCCTCACAGTGCTGTGGTTTGCTCTTCAATCCATTTAAGCTCCAAAGTATTGGACAGAGCAGCGGGTGTTCAGAAGCTCCACAGTGTACAGTCAAGAGGATTACGTGCTGCTGTCTGCGTGCAGTCAATTACCCATCTTTCACATTGTTCCTTTTAATTGGTGCCACGCTTCATCACCTGCTGTCATCCCGCTGAGCTCCAAAAATCATTTTGGAATTTGTATGGAGGGAAATGATTCTGCATGCTGACTGTGCGAGCAGCGCCACGCCAGCTGTATTTGTCGCACCGACTCAGCGTGTGAAATCGAGCAGCTAGACATCAGCGCGCGCGCTCTCTCTCAACATCAGCGTTGAATGTGTTACGGTAGCTTGAAGCCTGTGTTTCCACAGCTTCTTTTCACCACTTCAGATGATACGGCCGAGCTTGGTCGCCTAAGAGGGTTGATTCTGGCACTAGCTGCACCCCCCCTCCCCAAACAGAACCACAGCGACAGTCTGGAGGAGCGGAGCAGAGGGTGGACTTAAATGAGTGTTTTGAGTTTGGATAAACTGAGGAGGGCCATGTTGAAAAAGCAAGACTCACCATCTATCGCTGAAGTTGGAGGGAAAAGCTTACCCAGGATGAGACAGGCCAGCCCAGGGTATCTCACCCTGCTGTGGAGGATACCAAGGGATGCAACATAACCGCTGTTTATTTATTGCCTCCCTCCAGCCATTCTCTAATTGGACGATATTTTATGTTTTCTATGTAAAAGCTGAGGTCGTCAGCTCAGATAGGTTGTTAGTCATTCTCCTCACAGCCTCCATGTCCACCGCAGAGGACTCATTCTGTCTGCACTGGTCACTTTACATGAACACGAGCATCCTAAGTTTATCTTTAGCTCTAACACTTTAGGCTCAAAGTGGGAGCAGTTTTTTTAACGGAGCTGATCCAGGAAGTTCATGAATTACACATCATTTCTCTGAAGGAACATAAAAGGGAAAGATGCCTCACACAAATTTGGGAACATTTGCATGCAGGGTTCATTTTTCAGTGCGTACACACTACTTGAGTGTGTGTGTGTGTGTGTGTGTGTGTGTGAGAGCACATTAATGCCAATTAGGGCTGCAACTTGTGTTAATTTCCATAATTGGTTAATCTACTGATTAATATCTCAATTAATCAGTCGCTTGAACCATTAAATGTCAGATAATAGTGAGAAATTCCCATCACAGGTTCCTACAAACCCATGAGGATGTATGTGAATGTCCTGTTCTGTGTGTTCGACAATGCAAAACCCAAAGATATTCAGTAAAAACTAAGACAGCCAGAAAATATTCACATTTAAGAAGCTTGAACCACATTTTTTTTCCTGTTTTGCTTAAAAAAAATAATCAAGTCTCTAAAATTTCAGCTCCATCTGAGTCTGCAGTGGACACAGACTCACCAGGAAAACATAGCCTGGTCCGATGAATCTGGATTTCTGATGTAGTCAGAATCTCAAAGGAAGGTTGCCAACATCCCGTGGAATCAATGCCACGAAGAAATGAGGCTGTGTTGAGAGCAAAGAGAGGGAGTAGGCAGTACTAGTGTGGTGTTCCTGATGAGGTGCTTGGTGTGTGTGTGTGTGTGTGTGTGCGCGCGCGCGCACTGCTTTAAATCACTCATAAATGAGATACAAAGAATGTATTGTGGCCACAGGGTTTATTGATAAGCGTAACATTGCCGTGACTGAGCTCCGCCGGATAAACAGCGTAGATGATGAGTCAACTAATTGTTTCACCTCTGAAACCCAGTTCTGTCTCACTGATTACTCTCAATGCCGTCCTCATCCTCCGCAGCCAGAGTCACCTCCAGCCACAGGAGTAGAGGGATCCCTGCCCCACACGGCCCCCAGCACCGATCGCCCTCTCAGTCCCCGGCAGCGTCGCGCTCAGCAGCAGCAACAGAGCCAGCAGGGTCAGAGAGACAGCAGGGATCCAGGCATCAGGCCGGCCTTCGCCCCGGCCCCTCGTCAGCCTCAGGATGAAAGCCACGCGGGCTCCGCAGTCCTCATCGTGGTGCTCACTCTGGCTCTGGCTGCGCTCATCTTCCGTAGGATCTACCTGGCTCAGGAGTACAAGTTTGACTACGAGCTGTGACCGCGGACACTCGCCCCCCACCCTCCCCCTCCTCACCCCACCGCCCACCCCCCAACCCCGACTCAGCCCCCTTCTTGCCGCCGCTCCCAACCGAACTATGACCAGCTGAAGTGGAAGCAGAGAGCCGAGGCAGCGGCTTTTCCGGCCTCCTGCTCGTCAGAGGCACAGGGTTCGGTCTCCACTGAGGAGGAACTTTCATTCCTGCAGGGGAGGCACTCCACTCACCACAACACCTCCAGGGTGTCTTTTAATCAATGTGAATTTTTCTCTCCAGAGCTTCATGCATTTTTAAGAATGGGGAGCTTTGTTGTTCGAGATCAGCTCAGCAGCCGCCACACGTCCCCTTTCCATGTAATCGTTACCCACCCTATGGCTGCTGCCTATTCCCATTATTTAACTAAAAATTGTAATATAACATGTCAACAACATGGAATTATGGGGGATTTAAGTAGTGTATTGTTCATGGAAGCATCTGCACAGAGTGTATATGCTGTTATGAGTTCTTCTTTATGCGCTTTAACTTCTGCAGGTACCGGGCTCTGTTTTAACAGTGCAAAGGAAACAAGCGGTGCACAGAGACGGGGCACTGACTGTTTTGGTTCATGTGGATGTAGCTGGTACTGGTCCTTCAGTCTCAGTTCTGCTGTATCTCACGTTGTAAGCGGTCACATCATATTGTAGATATATGATATATGATGTGATGAGGCAGCGCTGTGCATTTTAAGAAGAAGGCATGAAACGCTACTTTAGCTAGGAGGCAGCAATCGATGAGGCCTGGTCATCTGGTGTCTCCTACAAAAACAGGCAGAGTGCTGGGTTATAACTGGCCAGTCTCAGCTTTCAGATCAGAGCCTACAGATTCATCAGCGTGCAGTAAGTGTCCTGCAGGGATTTAACTCACTGAAGGAGACGTTTTTCATACAGTACAAAGCAGCTGTGGAGAAGGGATATATCGGTCAATCAACGCAGACCCATTTGTGTGTTACTCCACGTTCCGTGATGTGTGATGTGTGGCACGCAGGGGTGCTGTCTGACACGGGCCATCAGAAAATACGACCCTGTTGTGCCTAGCAATGTTGCATCCAAATATTGTCACATGCTTAAAAAGAGTCAACAGCACCACAGCAGAGGAGAGGTGACTCATGTCTGACACTGGGCAGGAGAAAGTGTGACCCTCTGTACTGGAAATAAAACTAAAATACGCAGCATTAATCTCCAACCGAACTCTACGTGGCTAAGGTGCATTGTGGGTAATGTAGGCAGCAGGGTTTGAGGAGGAAGAAGAAAATATCTCTAGTTCTGCGGTGTCTATTTTAATCCTTTTTTTAATGATCTGTCTATCTGTCTGTCGGACACTGTTACAGGAGTGCAGTGCTGAATCAGTGGAGCGCTGCACATGGTCACAGAATATGGGCTCACACCTGCTATAATCACAGTACACTCTCATTTTAAATGCATCTAACTGGTTTAATGTGGGCTGTTCAATTTCACTTGTTCATCTAAAATCTTAAGCCTTGTTTTATTTTTGCTGTAGTTTCAGTTTGCACTTGTTGACTGAATCACCAAATTGCTATCATTTGCTCTAAGCTACCAGCTACCTACTTTGTGCTCTAATGAAACTCCCACCCACATTGGCCACAATACCAAAAGCAAAATAAGAGAATTTAAAGGTACGGAAAGTACCGACCTGCTTGTGCTGGTCATTGTTCCACCACTACAATAGAGCACACAGTGTAGTAATTCCCAGCGGGTGCTGTGAGGAGAATGAGGCGACTGTTCCAATCATTGGCTAAACGCAACAACACGTTTACTGAATCATAGCATGAGGTAAGAATTGCTTTGAACTATTATCACTATGGCAACGTTTTTACCGGGGAGATCATTTTAGGGATTATTTGCATCAGTAAACAGGACCGTGGTCTTCAGAAAATCACAGAAAACCAGCAGGTTCAGATCAGGTCTGCTTTTCACACCTTCATCCGTCTGTATCCATTTTATCTGAACCAGGAAGTCTTTTTGTTTTTGTTTTTTTTTCCATGGACACTGTAATTCCATTCGTTTGTATCTTACCTCCCTTTACCACCTCTCTCCCTGTCTCCCCTGCTGTTTCATGGTATTCACACCACGTCCCTGTGCATTAATCTCATTTGGCTTGCATTCTCTGTAGCTGTATGCAAACACTCATTTTTTTCCCCCCCTTGCTTGTATAAATAGACCCAAACACTGTCTAGCATTTACCCTCTTTGATATACTTTGAGTAGGGGTTTATCGCTCTGATGAGACTCAGAGGAACTGGGAAGCAATTTAAATTCATTCTGACGGCTTTTTGACATGTACAGCGACTTAGCAGCATACAAATAGCCAGAGGTAGTCGTAGCAGTCTACCTGTTGAGTGGAACAAATCTATTTCGGTCGATTTTCTCTTATTTGAGCAACACCTTAATACCTGCATGTGTCCAGGTTTTACTTGAAGGCAACAGAGATTCTCTATGAATATTCACATTCTCAGAATCTGTCCGTATCTGCCTCTTCAGTTATTGTGCCCAAGGCTGGTATACTGGCATATAAACAGAAAATAAACGACTTGAATGACTGAATGTATTGGCCATGTGTGAGGTTTTATATCGTCTTTCTATACCTGCACGTCCTACAGGGAACATGTAGCGTTGCTGTGGCCTATAAATAATCCCGATGATTGACGGGGTAATTGCCAGGTTCTAATGGTTTCAAAAATAATAATGATAATAATAATCACAGCGATTATGTCAGAATTCAAAGGAAGGACTTCAGACAATCTATAGCAGCTATGAGGCAGAATAATTAGCTGTGTGTTTCTGAGCTGTACAACTAACAGTAGTCCATCCACTCTTTGCTGAGATTTAATTCAAAACCACAGAACTTTCTGGTGGCGCTAGAAGAAAAGTCAGAGAATCACCAGACTCATCAGGATACGTCGTCTGGGCTCTGTGAACATCAGTGAATATCAAACACTGAGTCCATTCATTGAGTAGATTTTGGGATATTTCAGTAAATAAGTGAGAACTTGGACCTGCTGGTGGTTTCAGGTCAAAAGTCAGAAAATTACCAAAGTCATTAAGAGACATCATCAGAGCACCATGGATGTCTGTGCCAAATTCAATAGCAATCCAGCCAAGAGTTAGATATTCACAGAGCCCAAGAGATGGACCTCATGCTGCCACTAGTGGTATAATCAAAGGGTTTGAGTCAGTGATTCATGCAGTTCACGAAACCATGAATGTCTGTACCTAATATTGTGCCACTCGAGGGGAACTTGAGGGAATCACCAACATCATTAGGATACATTATGCTACTATCCTATTATTACAATGTCGACCAAACTCTGTGACCATCCATTTAATAGTTGTTGACATATCTAACTAAAACAGGAAACATCAGCAGATCACCAGAGTCAGAAGGATTCCTCCTATGGCACCATAAGACACAAACACCTTACTTACAGGTAAGTAAAGATAAAGGTAAGTAAAGCTCTCTCAAAGCCAAATTAACTACATGGCAGTTGTTGTCATTTCAGTCTCTGAGACTTGTCTCATGATTTAGTCTGATTAAGCCAGAGCTGTGACTGTTTGAGATTAAGATTTTAATCAGGTTTTTTATGAGGAGCGCTTGATGAGTTCGTGGCCTAAAGCAGAAGGAGATGAGTTCGATTATACAGAAAGTTTGAAGTTAATCATATTTGGTATTGCTGTGGTACTTATCTTTACCGCTGTAAATGACTGCGGTCATGTTTGTGATCCTCCGTACATGTTTTTCCTCCCTTAGCTTGAAAATGCGAACGATTTTAGGCAGGTAAGAATGTGCGTCTGTATGCAAATAAGAATTCTCCAGGACGAGAAGGTGATTGGTGGACTTCATCAGCTACAGCAGCTGATTGGCTGCAGAGTTTTGAGGTTCAAGTCCGGCCGAGCCTTTTCTTTCTCAGACTCGCAACTTCTTGAGCTGCTTCAGCACGATTTTAACCTGCATCTCTTTCATTCGCAAGCTGCTGAATGTTAATTACGAATGCTTTGTCTAGTGTGTTATGATTGCGGTCATATTTGTGGTTGGGTGTACGTGTTTTTCTTCCCTTAGCTTGAAAGTTTGGACGACGCGCGACAGGTGACATTATACGTCTGTATGCAAATGAGGGTTCACCAGGACGAGGTGGTGATTGGCTGCAGAGTTTTGAGGTTCAAGTCCGGCTGAGCCTTTTCTTTGTCAGACGCGTAACTTCTTGAGCTGCTTCAGCACTATTTTAACCTGCATATCTTTCATTCGCAAACTGCTAGATTTTAATTACGGATGATTTGTTTAGTGCGTTATGACTGAAGTCATATTTGTAACTGTGTGTACGTGTTTTTCTTCCCTTAGCTTGAAAGTGTGAACACGCGACAGGTGAGACTGTCCGTCTGTATGCAAATGAAGGTGCACCGGGACGAGGAGGTGATTGGCTGCAGAGTTTTGAGGTTCAAGTCCGGCCGAGCCTTTTCTTTCTCAGACGCGTAACTTCTTGAGCTGCTTCAGCACGATTTTAACCTGCATATCTTTTATTAGCAAGCTGCTCAGAGTTGATTAAAGATGCTTTGTCTAGTGTGTTATGATTGCGCTCATATTTGTGGTTGGGTGTACGTGTTTTTCTTCCCTTAGCTTGAAAGTTTGGACGACGCGCGACAGGTGAGATTGTGCGTCTGTATGCAAATGAGGGTGCACCAGGACGAGGAGGTGATTGGCTGCAGAGTTTTGAGGTTCAAGTCCGGCTGAGCCTTTTCTTTCTCAGACTCGTAACTTCTTGAGCTGTTTCAGCAGGATTTCAATCTGCATCTCTTTCGTTAAAAAGCTACTGACATTTATTTACGAATGTTTTGTCTAGCGTGTTATGATTGCGGTCATATTTGTGGTTGGGTGCATGTGTTTTTCTTCCCTTAGGTTGAAAGTGTGAACACGCGACAGGTGAGATTGTGCGTCTGTATGCAAATGAAGGTGCACCAGGACGAGAAGGTGATTGGTGAATTACATCAGCTGTGTAGCACCTGATTGGCTTCTGCCAGATGATACTTCAAATATAAAGAACCAAAATGGCTCGGTTACTCAAAGGGGGATATGGTCATTCTATTATTGTAACCACCGGTTATGCAGTGTTTGGCCCAATAAGCATCAGTTAAACCATGTGACCACTGAAAAAAAAAGCCACCGCCCTGTTTCTCGCTCTGCAGACTTCTTAAGTTTAAGTCCGGCCAAGCCACCAACTTGTTGAACTCTTAACTGACCATAACCCGTTAGCTTTTCTTTCTCCGATGCGTAATTTCTTGAGCTGGTTCCTCCTTAAGTAGGATTTTAATCTGCAGATCTTTCATTAGTAAGGTACTGCGGATGCTTTGTGTAGTGTGTTATGACTGCGGTCATATTTGTGGTTGGGTGTACGTGTTTTTCTTCCCTTAGCTTGAAAGTGTGAACGATGAGCGACAGGTGAGACTGTCCGTCTGTATGCAAATGAGGGTTTGCCAGGACGAGGAGGTGATTGGCTGAAGAGTTTTGAGGTTCAAGTCCGGCCGAGCCTTTTCTTTCTCAGACTCATAACTTCTTGAGCTGCTTCAGCACGATTTTAATCTGCATATCTTTCATTAGCAAGCTGCTCAGTGTTGATTAAAGATGCTTTGTCTAGTGTGTTATGATTGCGCTCATATTTGTGGTTGGGTGTACGTGTTTTTCTTCCCTTAGCTTGAAAGTTTGGACGACGCGCGACAGGTGAGATTGTGCGTCTGTATGCAAATGAAGGTGCACCAGGACGAGGAGGTGATTGGCTGCAGAGTTTTGAGGTTCAAGTCCGGCCGAGCCTTTTCTTTGTCAGACGCGTAACTTCTTGAGCTGCTTCAGCACTATTTTAACCTGCATATCTTTCATTCGCAAACTGCTTAATTTTAATTACGGATGATTTGTTTAGTGCGTTATGACTGAAGTCATATTTGTAATTGCGTGTACGTGTTTTTCTTCCGTTAGCTTGAAAGTGTGAACACGCGACAGGAGACCTTATACGTCTGTATGCAAATGAGGGTGCACCAGGACGAGGAGGTGATTGGCTGCAGAGTTTTGAGGTTCAAGTCCGGCCGAGCCTTTTCTTTGTCAGACGCGTAACTTCTTGAGCTGCTTCAGCACTATTTTAACCTGCATATCTTTCATTCGCAAACTGCTAAATTTTAATTACGGATGATTTGTTTAGTGCGTTATGACTGAAGTCATATTTGTTATTGCGTGTACGTGTTTTTCTTCCGTTAGCTTGAAAGTGTGAACACGCGACAGGAGACCTTATACGTCTGTATGCAAATGAGGGTGCACCAGGACGAGGAGGTGATTGGCTGCAGAGTTTTAAGGTTCAAGTCCGGCCGAACCTTTTCTTTCTCAGACTCGTAACTTCTTGAGTTGTTTCAGCAGGATTTCAATCTGCATCTCTTTCATTAAAAAGCTACTGACATTTATTTACGAATGTTTTGACTAGTGTGTTATGATTGCGGTCATATTTGTGGTTGGGTGCATGTGTTTTTCTTCCCTTAGCTTGAAAGTGTGAATGACGCACGACAGGTGAGATTGTGCGCCTGTATGTAAATGAAGGTGCACCAGGACGAGGACGTGATTGGTGAATTACATCAGATGTGTAGCATCTGATTGGCTGCAGAGTTTTGAGGTTCAGTTCCGGCCGAGCCTTTTCTTTGTCAGACGCGTAACTTCTTGAGCTGCTTCAGCACGAATTTAACCTGCATATCTTTAATTAGCAAGCTGCTGAATGTTAATTAAAGATGCTTTGTCTAGTGTGTTATGATTGCGGTCATATTTGTGGTTGGGTGTACGTGTTTTTCTTCTCTTAGCTTGAAAGTTTGGACGACGCGCGACAGGTGAGATTGTGCGTCTGTATGCAAATGAGGGTTCGCCAGGACGAGGAGGTGATTGGCTGAAGAGTTTTGAGGTTCAAGTCCGGCCGAGCCTTTTCTTTCTCAGACTCGTAACTTCTTGAGCTGCTTCAGCACGATTTTAACCTGCATATCTTTCATTAGCAAGCTGCCAAATTTTAATTACGGGTGCTTTGTCTAGTGTGTTATGATTGCGGTCATATTTGTAATTGTGTGTACGTGTTTTTCTTCCCTTAGCTTGAAAGTTTGAACACGGGACAGGTGAAATTATACATCTGTATGCAAATTACGGTGCACCAGGACGAGGAGGTGATTGGCTGCAGAGTTTTGAGGTTCAAGTCCGGCCGAGCCTTTTCTTTTTCAGACGCGTAACTTCTTGAGCTATTTCAGCACGATTTCAACCTGCATATCTTTCATTCGCAAGCTGCTCAGTGTAAATTAAAGATGCTTTGTCTAGTGTGTTATGCTTGCGGTCATATTTGTGGTTGGGTGTACGTGTTTTTCTTCCCTTAGCTTGAAAGTGCGAACACGGGACAGGTGAGATTGTGCGTCTGTATGCAAATGAGGGTGCACCAAGACGAGGAGGTGATTGGTGAACTACAGCAGCTGATTGGCTGAAGAGTTTTGAGGTTCAAGTCCGGCCGAGCCTTTTCTTTGTCAGACGCGTAACTTCTTGAGCTGCTTCAGCACTATCTTAACCTGCATAGCTTTCATTAGCAAGCTGCTAAATTTTAATTACGAATGATTTGTTTAGTGCGTTATGACTGAAGTCATATTTGTAATTGTGTGTACGTGTTTTTCTTCCCTTAGCTTGAAAGTGTGAACACGCGACAGGTGACATTATACGTATGTATGCAAATGAAGGTGCACCAGGACGAGGAGGTGATTGGCTGCAGAGTTTTAAGGTTCAAGTCCGACCGAGCCTTTTCTTTCTCAGACACGTAACTTCTTGAGCTACTTCAGCACGATTTCACCTGCATATCTTTCATTCGCAAGCTGTTCAGTGTAAATTAAAGATGCTTTGTCTAGTGTGTTATGCTTGCGGTCATATTTGTGGTTGGGTGTACGTGTTTTTCTTCCCTTAGCTTGAAAGTGCGAACACGCGACATGTGAGATTGTACGTCTGTATGCAAATGACGGTGCACCAGGACGAGAAGGTGATTGGCTGCAGAGTTTTGAGGTTCAAGTCCGGCTGAGCCTTTTCTTTCTCAGACGCGTAACTTCTTGAGCTGCTTCAGCACGATTCTAACCTGCCTATCTTTCATTCGCAAGCTGCTCAGTGTTAATTAAAGATGCTCTGTCTAGTGTGTTATGATTACGGTCATATTTGTGGTTGGGTGTACGTGTTTTTCTTCCCTTAGCTTGAAAGTTTGAACGACGCGCGACAGGTGAGATTGTGCGTCTGTATGCAAATGAGGGTTCGCCAGGACGAGGAGGTGATTGGTGAACTGCAGCAGCTGATTGGCTGCAGAGTTTTGAGCTTCAAGTCCGACCGAGCCTTTTCTTTCTCAGACGCGTAACTTCTTGAGCTGCTTCAGCACGAATTTAGCCTGCATATCTTTCATTAGCAAGCTGCTGAATGTGAAGGAGGAAATACACAAGTGACCACCAAGACTGACTGAAGCAATGATCTGGCAAAGAGCGAGTGAAGAACCAGGGTAGATGCTGGGCAGATGAGTGGATGGACTGCAGGTGTGCAGGCTGACCAGCAATCAGGTAACTGGGAAAGACAAAGACAGGCAGGAGACTTATTTCTGTTCCACAGTTTTGTTAGTCACATTCAAAACTTCCAAACCTTTTCCCTTTTTTTTTCTTGTTGGTGAAACTCCTCCGTCACTGATTGCTCAGAATTAATCTGGCCGGACACACTCGCCTAGAAAACGAGATTTTGACTTTGTAATATCTTTTAATCTTTTGAGATCAAGCACACTTTGTCAAGGCGAAGGACAGAATGTCCCTTAGCTTCCACAAAGACCAAAGCTGAGAGTTGGTGTGAGGAGCTCCAAGGCAGAGCCAACAACACGGCCTCTGTTTTTCTTTAACTGTGCCATCAAGACACAAACATCAGAAATGAACTGGAAAGACACAGAATCAGACATCAGAAACAATGTTCACCCTGAGGGTGGTGAAGTGAAACAGTGTAGTCAGGAGCCACTGGTGTGAAAAAAAAAAAACAGAGAAAAGGGGGATTTGGCAGCTGCTGTTGGAAAAAATGAAAAAAAAAGTGTTAATCCTGAATAAAGTGAGTGTGAGGAGGATGTTTGAAGGTCTGCCTCCAGCTGGGTGAGACATTATAACTCCTCTGGTTTCTAATGAAATTTTCACATCTTCCAACGACTTGTCTGTCCAGACTCTGGGCAGATGTGGAGGGAAGCCACTGGAGAGGGAGACAGATGTGGACATCCAGGCCAGGTCAGTAAGACGATGTCCTCTCTCTCACACACACAAAATCAGATCTTAAACTGTGAAATCTGTGAACTGTTCAAGTTTGAGAAACGAGAGAATTTTACAAGTGAGATGAGAGTTAGTCTTCTCTGAGGACAAATAGCCTCCTCTCAGCAGCGTCTCTAAACGCCTGGTCATGCTTTTTGTTTGTTTCTCTCTTTGTTTGTTTGTTTGTTTTCATTGCGCTGTGTGTGTGTGGTGCTGATGCTGTGCGCTCCTGAGCCAGACAAAAAAAAACAAAAAACAAAAACCCAGAGATCCTCTGGAGTCTCAAAACCAATCAGAGCGCGCATCAGACTCCACCACCCTGCCTATCTCTCTCTCTCTCTCTCTCTCTCTCTCTCTTTCTCTGCAAAGCGAGCGGCGCACTCATCCACCGCCGTCCCCCCGGCTCTCACACTCTTCCTCCTGCCTCTGAAAAAGGAAGATGGTACCGTGCACAGCGCGTCCTGTAAGCGGACCAAAGTCGTCACTGCTCGACTCGCTGCGGGAACTTTAAACCCACCATGCCGGGTTACGCCAGGTTTCTGCTTTTACTTTTGTGTTTGGTCCTGGTCGGAGAGTGCAGGAAACACAAAAGTAGGAAAAAGCGATGGTCAGCGCCGGCGGAGACTCACAAGCTCGGCAAGTAAGTGTGGAAAAGCTTTATTTATTTAAAAGCTTTTTTTTTTTGTAATTTCATTTCATTTTTATATCATTTTAATTAAAGTGAGATTTGAACTCTGACCTCCAGAGATCAGTATAGGGCAAACATCCAGCAGCAGATGAAGGAAAAATCACTTGAGCTTTCTCCATCATGACTCTAAGATCTGACATTTACGCACAGCTCAGAGCAGCAAATCCGTTTGCATGAAGAAACCCGTTTCTGGTCCAAATCGGTTCTCATTGAGGTTATTGTAACGAATCCGACCCCTCCACACCGCGGGTCACACTGTGGTTTGGAGGAGGTGGAGGGGTGGGGGACCCTGAAAGCCTCCAAAAGCTGCCGGGGCGCAGTGATCGCTCTCATTCAGCTGCGTGTGAAACCTCCTGCGTCTGTTCACAACAGCAAAGAAAATCCAGCAGCACTCAGATCCAGCAGGTCCAGGATGGTGGTTGTTATTTCAGAAATATAGATTATAGGCTCTTTATTCATTTTGCACTGAGGGTAACAGGAGACTGGAAAGTGGAGGAATTTCAGGAAGGTATATTCTCTTTAAGTCTTTTGTTTGGCTGCTATTTTTCCTCTGTTTGTCACAGTGTCATTTTCAAAGATCCTCTCACCAGCACTTTGGGTTTATCATACTGGCAAAACATGGATTTCTACTCATGGACTAACAAACTGCATCAGGTGGTTTGTTAGTCCAAGCAGCAGGAATAGGAGGACTGCTGATTTTCATTAGTGATTAATTGTTTCCTCCTTCAGTAGTTTTGTCCCCTGAAATGGTCTCTAACGTGTTCATTACCTTGAAGCTGGAATCATTAAAGATCAGTCAGTTTGTTTTTCTCTTAATTGATTAGCCACAAGTTTTCACTCAAAAACCAGTTGGTTTTAAAATGAGCTTTGCTACATGCAAATGTGCTGAACACTTGTTTCCCACAGTTACAATTAATTAGGAGGTGCAAAGAGAAAAATGGTAAACAAAACAAAACATAAGATTACATATAGGAGCCCATACGGAGCCGTGGACAGCCGCTTAGCTCGCTCACTCATTTTTTTCTCTTTTGACTCAGTCCCACACACATCTTCCTGCAACCAGAGATCTTCACTAGCGCACCAAATGTGGATTAATCCACCGCTGCAAATAATCCCCAACTGTTGCATTATTCCCTCGTTTGAGTAATGTTTGCTAAGAACTATAGTTTAAAAAAAAAAAAACAGTATATAATATATAAATATATCTATTATATTTATGAGGTGTGGAGCATCATGCTCGGGTGAATGTGATAAAAACGCTGCTTTTCTGGAGAGCTGACGTGTGGAGAAGCTAACGACGTGCAGGCAGACGCAGAAAGTAATGGGTGCGGATGTTTTGATGTGCATTGCTTGAGGTCGGCGTGTGTTGCCCTAAAGGGTAGTGAGGTTGCAGCAAGTCCTCCAAATGAAATGACAGAATACATCATTTTGTGTTTTGCTTTCTAGCACAGCATAGGATCTGACGCCTTTATCAACCAAAATTTGAAAAGTAAATAAATAAATAAATGTGTTTAACAGCATGACAATACTATAATTAAGGTTTGGAAAGATCATGGCGTGGGTTAAATTAAACACTTGAGGTCATGGCAACATCTTGGTTTGAGCCAAAGCTGATACATCGTTAAGGTTAGCAGGCTTTCGTTGTCATGGTTACAATAATAGCCATCTAGTTATGGTTGGAAATAATCACGGTCAGCTTTCCAAAGCAAAAAAAAAAAAAAAAAAAAAAACCTGGACTCACTGTGAGAAAAGGTAACAAACAGCTGTCTCCCATGTCCATGTCCATCCACGCTGATGCAGTCGTCCTTCTGTGGAGGACAGACTTGGAGCTCAGGATAGTGGACAGATGTAGCGCATCAGACTTTAAGGAGTGAGACAAGTTTTTGCTTTCTTTCACAAATTTGCAACTCACATTCACCGCTTTTTGTTACTGTAACCACAATCTTTTTTTTTTACTCTGAAGCATGTAACCACAATATAACCACACATTTTAAATATGTTTGAATTGGGTATAATCCAGGGTTTAGAATCATCCATCTTCTGTGGTGATGGGATAAAGAAGTCAGAACGTGTAGAGAAACTGGCACCAATTTTAGTCTTTTTATGTGATTTGTTTACAGGAATAAAAATTAAAAAAAATAAAAAAATAAAAATAACACCAGTCTTTTTCCCTCATGGCCGAACTCTAATGTCCCTTGTCTCTGTCCGTGTGCCTGGTTTCAGTCCTCTGTCGAAGAAGGTTGCGGATGGAACCAAAACCCGAAAAGTGAAGACCAGCCACCTTCTGCGCATAGACGAACATGACTTCACCATGAGGCCCGCCTTCGCAGGTGAGCTGCTTTTCTTCCTTGATGGTGTTGGTGATAATGAGGGAATATATGTCCATTGCTCTTGTCTCTTTAAAGAAGTCTTTTTTTTTTCCTTATACCACACATGGACTGGATGAGATGTTTGAGCTCAGCAGTCCGTTGACACTTTCTCATCCTCTCTGCTGTGAAAGCATCGATGTTCACCCTTTGTTGAACCTGAGTGTCAATGTTAATACCACGCTGACTTGAAAAGAAGAAACGAGTTTTATTTTCCCCCACCTGTCTTCTTTTCCACTCTGCTGCCAAATCTTTAAGAGAGCAGAAATAAGTGCTGTGTGGAGCTCACAGCCCCAAGCTAAAGGGGAAAGAAAAAAAAAAAACAGAGAAATTCTCCACAGGTTCTGTTAGGCTGTAAATACATCCTGACACAGAGCTGAGCAGAGGTCATCCTCCCAAAAAAAAAAAAAATTAAAAGAAAAAATTTCCTTTCATCCCACGTTGCTTTGGAATTATGGCTGGTGATGAGTTTATTTCTCAGCCAGATGTTTTTAAAGCCATTATTTGCCAGCTCTGATGGCTTGATCAGTCATGTGTTGACAGAAGGAAAAAGTCAACTTAAGGGCGTTCTCTGCTTCCTTTCTTTACACCCTGAGCGTCAGGACACGATGGCTCTGCCTCTGGGATTTGAGGAGGCAATTAAAAATAAGAAGCTTATTTGTTGAACTAAAGACTTCTGTTCACTGGTGTTTAGCATAAACGGGGCCCTGTATACATACGGGAGGAGGTGGCGAGCTAAATGAAACGTCCCGCAGTGAATTTCATGCTCCCGTGGGACCACAGTTGTAGCCACAGATGGGAACGGGATCCCACTGAGGATCACTTTTTGCCTTCAGTTTGTCAGCTTTTGTTTGCTGGTGCAAGCAGCAGCAACAGAAGAAGAAGAAGAAGAGGAGGAAGGAGAAGAAGAATGCGATCGCCTCATTCACACATCATCAAAAGCTGACTTGTGTAAGTGTCCCGCTGCTGCCTGTGAGACTGCCGCGTGTTCATTTGGCTGAGGAAAAAGTGTGTGTGCAGCAGCTGCCACGGTTCCTCCAGGCTTCAAAAGGAGCGATTGCAGTGTTACTAATGAAAGCCTCTTACACAGCCACTTCCTCTTTGCTGGTGCAACGATATGGAGAACGACACTCTTATGTGCCATTGGGGGATGTCAGCGAAGGGATGGAGCAAATTCCCATGTCACAATCAGACAAATCCTGACTACGGAGCATTTTATTGTCCAAATGCTCACAATAAAGTGCTTTGTGGTGAAACCTTATCCCCAAGAACAAAGATACTGAATAGAAAAATGTTAATTGTTTGGATTCTTTTGCTTGTATAATGTGCTTCAGAGAGCAACAGTGGAATGGGGTTTGTATTATCAATGGCGTGCAGGTGGAGCTGTGAATATCGATAAGGTTCTGTTATCCTAATTAGAGCACCTGCACCGCTCCCCGCTGGGCGGTCGCCCACCTTTCTGCGGCCTGACAAATCAAACACATCCAGGAAGCCGAAGAGAAGAAACATTAGTCATCAAATCATGTTCTGATTTTTCTGGACACATCTATTCATGGACCCCCCCCCCCGCCCCATCTGCCTCAGGTTTCTAAAAGACTTGATGGGGTTAATAGACCTGACATGCATCAGTCACACTTGCATTGAAGAGACAGTGTGTTTTCCTCTCAGCTCGCCCTTTGGATTCTGAAGAATCCCCCATCACGTGCATCCTTTCATTGGGATTTCCCCAGCCTCAGCGTTGTGTCTAATGGACGAGTCTGTAGCTGTATAATCCAGTCGGGGTGAACCAACAGCTGTTAATCCATGAACAGAGGAGCTGTCCAGGATTAGTGTGGTGTCGTTCATGATTCAAAAGAAGGAATCTTTCAGGTGAAGGAACTGAAGTGAATCACTTCCTGAAACGACCCGTTCTCAGTCAGTTCAGCAGAAATACACTCACTGAGTGTGTGAATGGGGTGTGTTCAGGACAGCAAATACACAGCTGACTGGGGCTGCTATCGTTACAATGATTCAGCAACAATGGCTCTGGACTGCAATCCTCATATACGACATTATCTAGACTGATATTATATGCAGATTATTGTGTGTAGTGCCAAACGTACACGCACACACACACACACAAATATAATGTTAATGCTAATCTGTATATAATAAAAATTGCAACCCATATGGGATATTTTCAAAATACAAATTGGAAGTATTCCACTCACCAGTCTCAGCACGGCTATTTTTCTGCATTAAACCTTAATTATACGCCCTCGCAGACGTGCACACTGACAGCTGCAGACACCACAGACGCATAGTTGTTCTTGTTGTACAACTTCTGCTTGTCTGCTTGATGCGGCCAATGCGCAGTTGCTGCCCTTTTAGCAAAGCGGCCCTGCAGATGCAACAAATTGTTGGGTGCACATACGTCCACACAGAGCCACATGTGCAAAGGCAGCAACACAACACATCACGAGTAGCGTATTGAAACAAGTAGCGACAGAATGAAATAGGAGTGAGTTTGCTATGCATATTGAAACCTGCGATATGAAAAAAAAATGGGGTGGCTGAGCCTAAGACAGTCTCAGATCCTTTCATCGTGTGGAAACGGTGCAAGTTCACACAGTGATCTTGAGCCCTGAGTGATAGACAGTCACTGAGTCTCTCGAGCCCGCCTGTCTCCCTCTCTCCTGTGTCTTCAAGTCTCGAAGTAGGATGTGGTAGCACATATTTAATTTTATGATTAGGCAGAAATATGAACTCTGTATGTAGCACTGTAGGAATCTGTAATAGTGGCTTTCATTTTGCAAACGGTGTCTTTATCCAGCTGAATTCTCAGCTCACTGGCTTATCCTTCACTAGTGACCGTTACCGGTTCACTAGTCTGCGAGCTGAACTGAACTTTTGGTCGTGTTTCAGTTCAGTGACTGGGGACGACACAGCGCCAGAGCTCCGGTTAAGAAATTCAGTAAACAAAGCTTTTTAATGAACTGATTGTAATGTTTCATTAGGCTGAAAAGAATTGCATTGGCCATTGTTATCCAGGATCATAAGGTGGAGTGGATATGGTGCTTTTCTTCCTTTTGTTCTAAACGCATCTGTAGAAATTACATGAGGACAATTTAACTGAGACTCCTGACAAAAAAACAAAAAAACAAAACAGCTGTAATCTGAGATATCAGACTTCCTGTGGACACTTTTGATGAGTAATTTGCTATGAACTCATGGTTCAGAATCACTCACGATGTGAGTCAGGAGAATGATGGGTAGATTCATGTATCCAGCAGCCCTTAAAGCCAAATTACGCAACTTTAGAAAGAATGAATTAGACGAATTATTAAGCAATGAAAACAGTTAGTTCACTGATTTTATGGCTCTTCTCTATTTGTGCTACTGCCACACTTATGTCACACAGACATTTTAATGGTGTCATCTCTACAGTAAAACAAGAAGTAAACACAACAGATATCACCAGGAGACATGTTTGTTGCTTCCTGCATGTGGTCCCACTCCACCTGTTAGCGCTCAGGTTGCTGGAAGGTGCCTTCAGACTGCTGCTGCTGCTGCCACCAGGCAGTGTCGATGTTCTGTATTTGAAATTGGCAGCAGCAGGGTGCAACGCCACCGCAGAGGCTCCCAGCATCCTCCAATCCTGCTAACTATTTGTACCGTACACTTCAGGCTGCTGCTATCCTCCTACTATAATCTCATCATACAGCTAAATAGAGCACGTTGTAGCCTGAAATAGAGGAAATGATTAGCAATCTGATGCAAGTGATATTGCAAGTCTAGGTAACTAATATAATGAATGTTGCTTATTGGTCCAGACTGGATGATCAGACCTTGAAACTGATGTTGTTCCAATAACGTCATTGTTCATTTTGTTGTCTGCTGGTGAAGAGGTGTACTTATGATTCAGGGAACAGACACAGAAACCTGTAAAATCAGCTCCTGTATCCTTTCCCTCGCTGTGGTTTCTGTGGTTGCCATGGTCACGGCGAGCCGCAAGTTGAAAAAGGCGAACCATCGTCAACTCACGACAACAAATAGCCATGAACATTCAGCAGCACAGCTGCCATCAAGTTTGTACTGAAGTCAAATGAAGCAGCTTCACCAACTGCCTGCTGCCTGAAAGCACCTTTCAGATGATGCCTTTAAAGCTGCTGTCTCCAAACAAAAAAACCTTTTATCACAAACACCTTAAACATACAGACGTATGGAGTTGGAATCAGGATGTGGTTATCCTCCATAGAGACGGGAAGCTGAGGGAAACAGCTAGCGCGCTAAAAATATACCTACCAACAGTATTTATGTCTCTCATGAGCACAGATTATGGTAGTCTTTAGATAGACACAATAATACCAAGCCAAGCTAGCTATCCATGAAAATACTTTCTTTTCTTTTTTTCTAGATGCCAGCTCAGAAACACAAAGCTTCCATTCTAAAGCAATAAAGACAGGACTGGAGAGCCAACACATCATAAAAAATACCTGAAAAAAAAAAAAAAAAAAAAACCCAAGAAATAGCCTCAACAAGTGAAATTCTCCCCTTTTGCCTAATTTCAGGCTTTAAACTTTAATATCCCTGAACATTTGCAGGCATATATCAAAATAAAAGTCCCTCCTCGACACCCATTTCCTGTATTTCTTCAATTATTGATCATTACACAGCCTGCAAGTGTAACTTTCTTAATTAGACACAGTATGAAATTTCATACATAGGGAGAAATTAAAGTCCATATACGCAGTGACTCAAGTAATTAGCCTGATAAAAAATTCAGTTGCTGGAAAAGTGCCCACACATAGCTAATAAAATGTTTGCTTTTATGTCACGTTATGAATGCATATGGATTATGTTCTTTTGTTTTCCTCTCCTATGCCTGGGCGATAATTTCATTTTAAAGAGTGAAACGTGGTATTAAATGAAGCTGTTGAGGGCTCAGTAAAGCCCTCGGGAAAAGAGAACCATGAAACTGTCAATTTCCCCGTTCTGCAGGCTGCATGAGCCCGTAGAAACAGGCTGTCATGCAAAGTAACTTTGACTTACAGTGTTTGCTTCTCTGTGATGTTGGTACTTGGTGTTGTGGTGTTCATGGACTGTAATATTAGGGGAGGGGGGGGGGGGGGGGGGGACTGACTGACACACTCTTCTTTCATGCCCTGTTTGAGAACAGCCCACACAGAAGTGCTACTGCTGGCTACAAGGGCCAACTGGAATTATGAAGTGGAGCATCTCTATGACGCATTCATGGGGTCTCATCTGATAATCAGCGACGTAGAATAATTCGCTGATGCTCAAAAGCTCAAAATAGCAAAAGGAAATCTTCTGGCAAAACCACACGCAGGACATTTCATGTGTGCCCGATCGTCCCGTCTGAAAGCATAAATTTCGCCTTTTCAGCCTCGGTCTGCAGCCAACATTTTCAAACATTCAAGCACAGATAATAGGCTTCCATGCCCTGTAATTTATGGCACATACACTGAGATATCCCTCCTTGGTACCGACTGCTGCGTCCTTACAGCTGAGAATGGGCTCTGGCTGTGGTCTCCCGTGACCCAGCTACACGGAGAGTTGAGGCAGAGCAAAATCTCAGACAGTTCCATTCCATAAGCACCGCCGGGCAAGGCTTTTTTCTCAGCAGGTGTGTCTGGTGTTGCGTCCACCGCCTCAGTGTCAACAGCAGCTCAGGATTTTTCTGAATCTGGCACGTGATGTGTGGCATATGGTATGAGAAAGAGCAGGGAGGACTCTCCTCTGACAGCTGGGACTGGACGCAAGTTAATATCCCTGCTTCCAGGTAGCAGCTTTGCTGTGCCACTAGTTATGTAAGGCTGGCACCGTTATTGCAGCACAGATTAAAAATACTACAGCAGCCAATGTGACTTTAATACACAAATGACAGAAAAGGCGTGTGAACTCATTTTGCATTGGATGATAAGGCTACTAGGATACTCTTCCCTGTAAATCCCAAGATGGCCTTTAAACGTAGTCCTCTTCAATTAGCTAAACAGCACGTATCATCCCACATGGAAATATTGTGTTCTGTTTAATGCAAGTTATAATGTGACATGATTGGAGTTATTAGTCACGGCTTAGCGGGATACAATTTTAGGACTGTGTGTGAGAGGATGAGCCGATGGCAGGAACACAGATCACAACAGCGACGGCTTCACAGCTGACATCATGTTTCTATTAAAATCTAATTATATTTTTGCAAATTAAATTATTTATTAATTTCACCCCCCCCCCCCCCCCCCCCCCCCCCAAAATAACGTGTAACAAATTTCATTGCTACCTCTTAGATAAGAGATATATTGTGGACACAGTTGGCATTTCGTCTCAAGGATGGCTGTTGAGGAAAGCTCATGGAGTCTCCAGAAAAACCAGAAGGGTTCATGCCCTGTGGGACATGAATGTGTTCAGTAGCTTTAATGGCAATCTGATGCCTGATCACGGATGTCATTCTTCCGATGCAGACAGCCTCATTTTGTCCTGCTGGTGTCGCTAGAGAAAAGTCCACCAAGCCATTATAAGGATATAACCTCAAGGGATGGTGATTCGCTAACTACCTAGATGAGACAGGCATAGCTGGAGGTATTCAGCTAATTTACAGCAAATAACCCCCAGCTGAGTGTCCCCCAGGACTTGAGCGATTCTGCAGCTCATGACTGAAGCCAATGTTCAGTGCCAACACAGTATGTTTACTTTATGGAACACAACTGCAAGTGTAGTGACTGGGGTGATGAATGGGTGTGTAGGACGCTCAGTTTATGTTCAGTCATTTGGGGTTTTGCAGAATTCTCTGATTTCAGCTCTCTCAGGTGACAAGGTTGATATATACCTGCTCTATATCTATTTTCTAATATGTGGGATCAGTGATGAACAATGTTTATCCACATTAGAGTGATTTGCATCTTTGCATGTAACAATAAGAAACACAGCCCTGTGGTTTAGGATCTACTTGTTCTTTAAGTCCTGGTTCCAGCGTTGCAGTGTGAAGTCATCACCTGTTCAAACACACACCACATATCAAAGCGGAATGCTAACGCTCATCTGTTCGGCTGCTATAACTCTGCAGGTCCTGCCGTCCCTGTTGGAGTGGATGTTCAGGTGGAGAGCTTGGACAGCATATCAGAGGTCGACATGGTAAGTGGCTTTAACGTGTTAAATGGCACCTAAGTTATAGGTTATGGATAAACATGGATGACAAATATCTGTAATCTTACTTCAAAAAGAACTGAAATCTGCTGCAGATACTTAAAATAACAGTAATTAAAATAGATTCAGCCTGGGGGGTTATATAGAGACTTACATGGATTATTCTGTCTCTCTAACTTAACATCCAATCAGGTTTAAATGCAAAGACCAACACAAACTGAAAATAATGAGATTATTGTGAAAGTAAAACCATAATGTCATTATTGATGCTACTATTCCAGTGGATTATGTTACTGGTGGCAGATTTAACAAGTAAATCTGTGATATATTCAGTTTGCAGTCGTGGAGGTTGCTGACGTTAAGAGGTGACACTGCTTCAGCAGAAAGCAGTTAATGAGGCACCTCAGGAGCATCCTTCACTAACAGCAATGAGAGTGGACACATGAGTACTATAGATAATAAGACTGTGGTAACACTCGTCTCCTGAATCCAACTTCTTTTTTTTTTATTAGACACACCAGATCAGAGCCCAGACATAGTCTAATAAATAAGAAGTACTACAACTACTACTACTAATAATAATAATAAATATTTATCAGTTCTGCGATTCTGTACTTTGAAATGACAGATGATTATGTCCTTTTAGTTAAAGTCATTAAGCTGTTTTCAGTTGGGTAATCAGAATTAGATTATGAAAGCTCAGTGGTAGGAAACTGTTTATTTTGCTCAAAGTCAAACTAAATGCATGTTGAGTAATGTAATTAAATCAACCCTCTGTTCTGCAAACATAAATTGGATCCAAAACTGTCATCCTGATGTTGTATAAGCTCCTGTTTGCAAGGACGACCGTGGATTACATTTCATTTGGATCCCATGGTTGTGTATTTATTTGTTTTGGAACAGAGGGGGGGAAAAAATGATTGAGCCCAGATGACGGCTGCTCTTAATGACATTATGTCATGGCACAAAGCTTCAGGATGCTTAACGGTTTCACAGTAAATGAACTTTTGCAGAAATGAGATTTAGAAAGGATACAGATAAGTGTTACTCTTTTATTTTTCTTAATGCCAACAAATTCCAGGAAGAAACCAAAACGTGTTTGTCCATCTCTGTACTTTCTGACTTCTCTATAACTCTCAGCTATAGAGAGAAAAAAAAAAAAAAAACTAATTTCCTGAAACAGCTGGGTGCTGTAGTTTTAAGCCAACATCATTCAAACATGGAGGAAGTAGTACGTTTGTTTGAGGGCTTATGTAGTAGGGGGGTCTTTAAAATTTTATATTCTTTGTGTCACAAGTGAATTATTATTGTGGACTTAATACATAGTTTGACAGACTCATTGTCTGTCAATATTGGAACTGCACATCACCAATGATTTACACTAGGTGAGCTTAACTAACTAAAGGTTTACTCAGGCTGTATTATCAAAACTCATGGGCGTATTGAATGGAACAAGAGACTGTTTTATTGCTAATGAATATAACTCTTCATTTGGTGGCAATTAGAGGATATTAAATAAACTACAGACGCCGTCTCAGCTAATGCAGGAGATCTCAGCACCACAGCACCTGTACAAATTAAGATAAGTTTTGGAGCATGTTTGAAAAAAAGTTAAATACTGCAGCTTTAAGAGATGCAGCTTTACGGAGAAAAATCCATTTTGTTAAAGTTTTAATCAGCCGATAAGCTTCCAGCTATAAACACCCGAAAATAATAGCGTTCAGGTATACAGACTTCAAATCACCTCTCATTTGTAAATTTATTATACATTACAGTTATTACTCATCTGAGGGATTCGGGCATGCCCCTGAACTCATCTTATGCAACATCAAAGGTACTTTTATGGTGGATGCCAAGAGTACAATGTGTTGCTGCAGCCATTATTCTAAACTGATCTGGTCTTATGTAATGCCATGAGGAGAATGGGATAGAGGATGATCTCCTGTGGCAGGGAGTCATGCAGATGCAGGACCACTCCAGCCTGCATAGCAACAGGGAGGAAAGGAGGCGAGAAGACAAGGGTAATCTAAGACCAATGGAAGTTGGGGACTTTGCATGGTTAACATATGTTCAGCACTTCTGTTGACCATGAATGTTTAGTTGTAAACAATCCATATAATCCAGCAGCTACAGGCTGCAGCAGTGTAATCCCAGAGCAATGTTATAAACCAGATTCAGCCAGCGAGGAGAGTCCTTGTGGTGAGACTTAATCCAGAGGCTGTTTCTGTCACCCCCCCACCCCCCCCACCTCTCCCACACCGCCCCTCGCTTCCCCCAGGACTTCACCATGACCCTGTATCTGAGGCACTACTGGAAGGACGAGAGGCTGGCCTTCCCGAGCTCCACCAACAAGAGCATGACCTTTGACGGCCGACTGGTGAAGAAGATCTGGGTACCTGACGTGTTTTTTGTCCACTCCAAGAGGTCGTTCATCCACGACACTACCACCGACAACATCATGCTGCGGGTCTTTCCCGATGGTCACGTCTTGTACAGCTTGAGGTGAGGACAGGAAGTTCCTGTCACACACACACACACACACGCATCTGCCATCACAGGGTTTTAACACACCAGCTCAATGAGACTTGGCAGGCCCTGGTGTAGCATGTGTGGAGCTGGTGAGATTTACTCTCTGCTTTAATTCCCCAGGGTTACAGTTACTGCAGCATGTAACATGGATTTCAGTCGTTTCCCTTTGGACTCGCAGACGTGTACGCTGGAGCTGGAGAGCTGTGAGTATTCACATACTCTTTTGCTAAGAAGACTTTTGAAATAGTTTTCTCCTAATTATTAAAGACCCAAAGCATTTTAGAAGCATGTTGCCTCAACCAGCACCACGCTGACAAGAAACACTAAACCAACCTTGGATGTTATTCACATCAGTCGGTACGACTACATTTACAGATGATTCCACTGGTTAACATATATTCTAAAATACTTTCTTGATTTACCCTGACTGTAGAGAGGAGCAGGCCTTTAACTGAAACAGCCTTATGTTAAAAACAGATCTTTTTTTCCAGTATGACTGTTTCAGAGCTAAATTTCATCACGTTTTAGAGCACATGTTTTAATTTACTTGTAATTCCCTCCCTTCCCTAATTTTTTTAGCCAGGCGTTATCAGCAGCTGTCATTTGTTCATTTGTTCAGCTTTTATCTGAGAATCAGCCATCGGTTGAATACTGAGTTTTATTTAATAATTTGTGGTACAATTTGTGGAAATCCACCTACTGCTGCTGATACTGAAATTGGTTCAGCTCTATACATAGATTCATGCTTTCTGTCTGTCAGATGCTTACACCGACGAAGACCTGATGCTGTATTGGAAAAGCGGCGATGAGTCCCTGAGCACCGATGACAGGATTTCTCTGTCTCAGTTCCTCATCCAGAAGTTTCACACTACCTCTAGACTGGCTTTCTACAGCAGCACAGGTACAGCACACAAAACAAAGGCTGCGTGGAGTTTAACATAGATATTTTCTATTTTCACTCAATGATTAATATAAATACAGAGATAGGAAATGCTCCACCTGAGTTGAAGTCGACTGAACTGAAGAAGCCTCCTGGATGAGAGGTGGAACATCTTCAAGGATCTATAACTAAGTCCACTTGCCCTCAATTCAGCTCTTCTTGGATAACCACGATCTGGATCTGACAGTGTTTCAGGTTTCCTGTAAAATAGTGAAAGAGTTGCTGACAAGACGAAAACTACCTGAGAGTTAAACAAGACTACAGTGAACTACACAACAACTAACACAACCAGACCTGAGCATTCATTTCCACCGCTACCATAAAGATGTGACAGACAACACAAGGACAAACTGCCGCAGGACAACACAGCACTGCTGAAATCGGTTTCTGCTCCTCTAACACAAACCAGTATGCCAGCTAAAGCAATAACTAAAGCAACTGGCAACTTCACTGAAACCAACCTTCTGCCATTTTCTGTTGCTGAAAGCAAGGGATTTAGAAAGTTGCTCACAGTGCTGGAGCCAAAACAGAATTCCATCTAGAAAACGCTAGTGTAGTTGTAAACATTCACAGGGAAACGAGACGAGACGGACCAATATTTGGAGCAACAGGCAACTGTTGCAGCTGCTTTCATTAGCACCAAAATTGACAGTTGGCTAGAGATGAAACGCCCGCTGAAAGCTACAGCTGAAAGCATCCTTGATTTCCCAGATTTAAAACAGTTAGAGCTGATGTGTTGAGTTCAGTCACTCTGTTTCAGTTAGTGACGACAACACCAACAAGCCCTTTGTCATGAAAGACATTCTGAGATGTCACAGGTGTAAAGAAAAAAAAAAGAAGAATGATGGTTGAATTCCATTTGCTTCACTTTCAGGAGGCTGGCAGTGTGTAATGTCTTTCTTGGACATTGTTAATGTTTGGTTATAAGCTTGAGACAGAAGATGCTGGTGACTGCATGAAGGCCAATTTTGTCCATTTTCTCAGACAGTGCTGATTTGAGTTTTCAATTACCTGAAACAGAAATACCACAAAACTTCAAACTTTCTGCATAATCACTCAGAGGGCTGAACTTCACGTGCAAGTAGCCAGAGCTGTATAGCTCATCTCCTTCTACGTTAGCCCACAAACTTATCAATGAGGTAGGAATGTCTCCCACTGGAGTACAAAGCACAGCCTGTTGCACTTACACACTGAGAACTTTGAACTCAATTTCAAAGAACACATGACAGCCGTAGCACCCATCCCACTATAATAAGGTTAAATTGCATTTTAACAGAATAATCACATTTGAAGTCAGTAGAAACTTATCTTCCCCAAAACAGTGTCCAGGTTACTAAGCACAATCCAAGGAGCTCACTGATAGTTAGGTTACCCAATATAAAAAATAGCTCTACTAAATGTAGGTAAATCGTTAATAGAATTAGTAAAAGCTGTTCACTCTGAAAAGAAGTGTGCCCAATACGGTTTTATTCAAACAATGAGATTAACACTGTATAAAGAAAAAAAAAAAAAACTCTCCCTCTGGGAAATGTTTGAAACTCTGGAACTGGAACACTGCTGTGAAAAACACACCACTGGGCTATTTTAATAAATTTCACATATCTCCTTCATATTGTTATTCTGCCATTTTCTACCTCGTACTGCTTTGCTATCATAGATATTTGTATCCAGTGCAATGACCTCTTTTCTATTCAGCTGCTGTTTGTTTGGTTTGGTTTTATGTGCCCTCCAGATTTCTACCATCCCTGTGCTGATTGGTTGTTGGTTTCACCTCATTGTGTTTATCATGGTCCTTTAGTACATATTTTCTTTACCACTGACATATAAAGGAATTTGCTAACATCTGTTATGTTTTACCTCTTCCGTGTCTCCAGGTTGGTACAACCGTCTGTACATCAACTTCACTCTGCGGCGCCACATCTTCTTTTTCTTGCTGCAAACCTACTTCCCTGCTACTCTGATGGTCATGCTGTCCTGGGTGTCTTTCTGGATTGACCGCAGGGCCGTCCCTGCCAGAGTCTCATTAGGTAAGAGGATATGCACCACAACAGTGCATGTTCAAAATTAATGTGTGTCCAAAGCACATTACAGTGACCTGAGAGCATAACCCAGTTAGCACAGGAGAACCCCAGAGGGAATCATACTGTTACAACATTTTTGGGAAATTTGCTTATTTGTTTTTTCCTGATTATGAGATGAGAAGATCAGCATATTATCTGCTTTAAGTGCACAGCTGGAATGAGGACAGTCCTCTCATCTCTGAGAGGACTGGGTTAATAAATCGCATTGATTTTGAGGCAGGGGTACATCAGAGACTTCTGAGTTTGTTTTTATTGGAACAGAATTTTACTTTCTTCTTCTACTCTGCAGGTGCTGAATGGAAATGTTTACACATCTTCTCAAGAGATGTTGTCCTTCTGGCTTGAAATCACTACAACCAAAACAAAATCCTAACTGTGAAAAGACTTTTGTCCTTCATGTTCCAGACCCACAGAAAGTCTGTCTGGACACGAATCTTCGTCATATGTCCCCTAAAACCTTTTTGTCTCCCATGCTAACACAAGGTTGTATATTCTCTGTGCTTCAGGTATAACGACAGTGCTCACTATGTCCACCATCATCACTGGAGTCAACGCCTCCATGCCCAGGGTCTCCTACATCAAAGCTGTGGACATTTACCTCTGGGTCAGTTTCGTCTTTGTGTTCCTGTCTGTGCTTGAATATGCTGCCGTCAACTACCTGACGACGGTGAGGGACGGTAAAGAAAGGAAGCTCAGAGAAAAAGTCAGGGAACAGGTACAGAGACCTTTTCAGAAATAGCATGCCAAATGGTGCCTTTTACTTTTTATGCAATATCAATTCCTTTCCTCTCTCGCTCATCCAGTCTCAGACCCTCCCCTGCACCTGTGGCATGTCCCATACCAGGACCATGATGCTGGATGGGACATACAGTGAGGCAGATGTCAACAGCCTGGCAGGGTACACCAGAGCCTCCATGACGGCTGAGGATGCGTCAGAAAAACAGGAGCGAATGGTCGTGCATCTCTCCCTGGATGAATCCACGGGAACCAAGAAAAAAGGCATCCGCGGCTTCCGGATTATCCAGAACACCCATGCCATTGACACCTACTCTCGCATGATCTTCCCTGGTGCCTACATCCTGTTTAACCTGATCTACTGGTGTGTGTACTGCTGAGCGTGTACGTTTGAGTCGAAACAGTAGCAGCGAAAGAAAAAACAGCGAAACCATTTCGTTGACCTTCAGAGAGAGGTAGTTGTTCCCATACTGCATGTTCAGGTGGAGCACCGAGTTTGGCAAGGTGGTTGAGACATGTCACAGACTTCTGGGTGTGATTTTCACCAACTCTGGCTCACCTCTGAACTGGACCACTTCTAAAGCTTCCCCCATTTTGCATAACTGTATCACAAGCTTGTATGTACTTGATCATATCCCAGCAACCTGGTGGGGCTGGTTGCACAAGTTTTGCTGTTAGACTAGTCTAATGTCGGCTGTACAAAAATAAAACCAGACTGATTTTAAGCCTAAAAAGTTAGCCACTGTACCCCAAGGCTATGGTGACAATGGTGTCACCGTTGACTCACATTCATTTGGGTTTTAGCAACACAACCTATGTTAGTCTGATTTTTTACTCATTTTTCTGATACAACAATTGCAATTACAAAAAATGTTGGTGCTTTAGGAGTGTACAGTGGTTTTATCAGGTTTTTGTTGCTGAAAACAAGGTTGATAAAAGTAGAGTTTGCAGGCAATAAAACCAAAACAATGAGCTAAAAATGCTCTGTAGTTTAGAGGGAAAATGAAGATACTTCAGATAATTCTCTGTGGGTTTGTCACTGTAGTGACGCCTTTAAGATTACACTTAGTCGTTTGATCCATAGCTCATATAGAAAATATTGCTTGGCAAAGCTTTCAGATTGCCAAGTAAGACCCTACATGTCTATCTGAAGCTGGACTTTTAGAGTTGAACCATAGTCTGTCTTTGTACAACCAGCCCCTTCCTGGACTTCCCTAAATAATACCCTCTACTCTGAAGCTCTCTGTTTTCATGATCGAACTGTCAAAATAATAAGAGCATATAATTTGGCTGCTGTTGCCTCTGTAACCTTTGGAACCGACTGAGTCACCTAACTGAATGTGTCCACAGCAGATGGCTAATGAGGCAGTAAGTGAGCTAAATACCAGCCTTCCTTCCCTTTACAGCGCTCCGACTACAGTGACAACATTTCAATTCAAGTGACACTCAGTGCAGCTTCCCTGTATTACTCACTGACTGCTGTTGATATTCACCAGACTAAAGCAACCCATTAAGCCAGGACTAAAAAAGGATGCTACTACTGAATGGGCTTCATAGCACCATATATCACTGTTGCTGAGGAAAGTGTTTATTTATTTATGTGTTTGCGAGCTTCGTTATTCACTGACTTTCTTTTATTGAATATTTATTTATTTATTGTGCAGAAATAGATTCGTGTGCCATTATACCTTAAGTTGGCAAAGATGCACGCAACAGGGCTTGTACAAAACTGCTTGATGCATGCTGTGAGACGTGCAATACTGTATCTTTCTAGTTGTATATTTCTTAGAGAGGACTTTAAAACAGGGAAAGCTTTACCAGTGATGTAACCAACTTGAACCGCCTTAAGTAAACATTTTTTTATACACCAACATGGTTCAATGGCTGAATTTTTTTTTTTTTCATTTGTTTGAATAACATGAGTGATTGCATGGCTTTGATGGAGTTTTCTAAGCAGTATTTCATTCAGTTTAGCATTTCATTTAATTATATGGGAAAACAGTAAACTAGAGGCTTTTGGGTAGCCACACAGCTATATGTTTGCTTTCTCCCATCACAAATGCTTCATTCCACAATACTGGTTTATGAGTCAATATTGAAAAAGCAGATTCCACAAATTTATTTTAAAAATATCCAATAGTCAAAGAATAGCTTTACATTTTGAGAAATTAGCTTATTCACCTTCTTGCTAAGCATTAAGGCCCATTTATACTTCTATGTTAAGGGCTATGCCACAGATTACAGCAGCATTATATGCATAGGCTCTGCTAGGCTACAGCATGTGATGTGTGTCTGGTCCAAAATGTAACTACAGTGGGACCCCTATTAACTTATTTTTTATTTGGCCCTTGCATCATGTATGAATTTCATGTCTGTGCATATTAAGTACAGAGCTGGACCAGGACGCTGTTACCTTAGCTTAGCACAAAGATGGGAACCAAGGTGGAAACAGCACCAACCACAGACCTGACTGGTCAAATGTTTCTACAGCCAGGGGAGGCAGCCATGTTTTCATGACACTCAGCAAAAAAAATAAAATAAAATAAAATAAAATAAAATAAAATAAAAGTGCATTTCACAAAATGTAAAACAACCCATGGTCTCAATCAGATTCATAATGTATTCAGTAACCCCTTTTATGCTTTAAATGGGATTTATGTATTTTTTAAACATGCTTATTATTTGGGATTCTCATAACAGCAAGTTAGATCGTCTCTCAGTGCAAAAAATAAAATAAAACAAGAAAGACAAGCACGCTTGCAGATCTGTCAGCTTCCAAACCAGCAAATAAAATAATAAGAATAAAGTCTCTCTTTCATGCATTTAAATGAGTCCTGATTTACTGCTTTGAAGATTTAACACATCTGAACACCTGTCTACAGAGTCTGAGGACTGCCACAATGTCATAAAGCTCCTCCACTCTCTTTTCTAATGACAGCAAAGGCTAAGAAGCAACTTTACTGAAAACAGTCAGAACTTCCAAGAATAATCTATCAGACACAATCTTCCTGTGTGACGCACATTCGTCTTTAATCCAGATTTTAGAGAGGACTCTGGGCACATCTAATCCCTAAATAAACAAATCATGTCAGATTTACCTATGCTATCACTACTTAAAACACAGTGCTGCAGTAAGGCAACTGATCCCACACGCTCATCTGTGTTGTTTATTAATGCATCTGCTGCTTAAAGGTAATACACTGACTCATGCTCTAATTTGTCTGGCTATGGCTAATACCCACTGGCAGACCCTTGAGGATTTTTGTCCTAAAAGGAAGTCTGTGCTGTGGCTCATAATAAATTGTGTCAGGGATAAATTAATAAACATTTACTCAAATTTCTTTGAAAAGCCAAAAATGGAAACATGATATAAATAGTTTTACAAATCCCTGTGTGTGTGCAAAGCCAGTGCCTCGGGGTAGTTGGGTAGGATTTGTACAGGAAGGAAAAGGATCTAATTTGAACTGAGCATGACCTCGAGCTGGGGTTTTTTAGTCCCTGGTGTTTTTTTTTTTTTTTTTTTTTTCTGCCCACTAAACATTAGACGTCTAATGGACGTGCAGATCGTGTCTATACTGCGTCCGTCGGTCTATGACCAGTTCTGGACATTTACACAACGTGCAAACTAGGTCCGATATTTGGACGTCTAACCACGACCCCACTTGGACGTCAATATGCAGTTCAACATTTGAACGTCGGACTAGGTAACTTTTTTGGACGTCACGTGGACGTCTAAGACAGGTGCAGGAAATTGACATTATTAATGAATGTAATTTTTTAATGACAAATATCAACATTGTTGTTATCAACATGATTCATGAATACGATTATAGATTATTTGTGATTGAACATTATTTGTTAGAATAATTTATTTATTATTTGTTTATGTTTTTATTCATATGTTTATTTGGAAATGCAACTTGTTGGAAATTAGGCTTCAGAAAATAATTTCATGGTACATAGGAGCCTTGATTTTAGAACTCTTATGATTTCAACCAGTTAACGCCACTCTGATTGACTGAGGCAGCACGACGTCATAAGCCAACCAGTAAACGGCACCCTGATTGGCCGAGGCAACACGCCAAGCTTTTGGCGCGATTCTTTAAATTTCATCACCGTCCCTCCGCCTCTGGTTTCATCTCTGTGGAAGCAAGTGGCCGTTCGGCTCTGTTCAGCGTACACCAAAACCACCGTCTTCCACTAAGTTGAAAGTAAGTTGGTCATGTTTGATCATTTTATGTTCATTTATGTATTTATAATGTTAGCTGTTCTAGCTTTGTTGGTTTAAACTACCTGAAAGTGCTGTGGCTACAATTGGAATTGCATGTCATCATATCAGCTAACGTTAGCTAAACATTGGCCATAGTTTAAATGGAATTGGAATTACTTTTGAAAACGACTGTGCCTAAAAATATTCACGTTAGCTGAAGCATTAACGTGAACAAGCATTGTTAAGTTGCTAAGTCACTGCTCACTAACCAGAGCTAGACTGGTAGCTAGCCTAAGCTAAATTCGCTAAGCTAGCGAAAAGAACAAGCTGTGAACTTTATATCTAGCGGCTCCCTCATGGCAGGGAATATGCTTTTTATATGCTAGCGAGCCACGAAGATATAGGCAGGTGGTGACGTAGATGTGTTAATCCAGTATTGGTAGTGGATGCACAGGCAACATATTTTTGCTTACAAATATGGGGATTTGGTGTACGTGTGCTGTCTTTAAAGGTTAAAAGTAATATTTAAAGTTCATAAGTTAAAAGTTCTAAAAATGTAAAATGTGTATTTTCCTTTGGTTCATGGAAGTTGTATCAGAGTGGGTGTTCTGTACTTTTCTTAGTTTTTGGAAACGGCGACAGAGTGAGCGCTCTTTCTGTTAATGATCCAATTCGCATCTTTGCCGCTGTGCTCCATTCCGTTTCTTCAGTCAGTAAGTTAGGTCAGTAGCAGAGATGGGCTCGTCAAGTTGAATGTGGTTGCACACGTTTCAGCCAGGGAACGTACAGTTTGTAAGTATTGTGTGCGTGTTGTTTTCAAAGTGGTATGTTTGTTGTGTTGTTGTTTTTTAAAGTGGCATGTTTGTTGTGTTGTGTTGTGTTGTGTTGTGTTGTTGTTAGCATTGTTTAGTGGAGTTTGTTTGCTAGCCGCATTACATTTTGCGAAATGTCCTGTTATTTGTGTATCTATGTAGTCACAGTATTTTTGCATAAGGGTACGCGTGGTGAGAGCAGTACAGTGTGACTGCAGATTTCCTTTACATATCTCTAATTATTTGTCTTTTTCTGCTAGTGTTGGATTTATGAAATTTGATGACAGGACAGATGATGAAGCAAAGCACCGCAAAGAAGTGGAGGATACACAGCAGTCACTCAGGACTGATTATGCATTGTGGAGAATGTTGTCACAGCTTTTGTGCATTGTCTTCTGTATTCAGAATAATTCTTGTAGGATTTTACCTCAAAACACATTGTTTAGCACTTTAATTTTTATTGTTTTAAATTTCTGTTGTATGTGTATCTTTATTTGCTGTGATACAGACCCAAGCAAGGCGGGCTGTGTAATTTATCTAATTATTTCTTTTTTCCCTTTTTTATTTTATATTTATTTTTATTTTTCTATTACTGGTAGTTATCACTTTCATTTAGTTTTGGCAGACAATCAAAAGTAAAGCATGTTGGCTTCAACTGATGAACACTGAAGCAATGTCCACATGCAAGCCATCAAATTCATGTTCCTTGTTTTTACTGCTAGTTGGCAGGAAATTCAACAGAAGTCAAAAGCTTTATTATTGACATGCTTGTGCCAGTGATTGACAAAAATAAAAATGGAAATAAATAAGTGGGGATTGAATTGTGATTTATTGTAAACCTCTGTGTATAACTGTAGTCCCAGCGTTTCCAAAAGGTGGAGGACCCGTTTCCTGTACCAGTTAATTTTCCTGTAGCTTCGCTGGCTCAGCAGCAGGTTTAAACTGGAAATGCATCAGGCCTTTGTATGCATTTCCAGTTGTCACCTGCTGCTGAGACAATCAAATTAAGCTATAGGAAAATGAACTGGAACAGTGTGCCACCTTCTGAAAAATGGACTACAGTTATGCAGAGTCTAGAAGCAGTATAAAAACGATGTCTAAAATGAGTTTAAATTTGACGTAGAAAAGACATCCACAACGACCAAATTTGGACTACAATTAGCCCTTATTCAGAGGTCCTGTGGACGTCAATACTGGACTTCGGTAGACGTCGGAAAAAAGACGTCTTCAGTGAAAGACCATGACTAGTGATGGTTTCATGGCTTACATCATAGCTACTTCGCCCCCTGCTTCCGGTCTTTAGGCTAAGCTATGCTAGCATACCCCGACTCCACGTTCTGTATGTTAACACACAAATGAATGAGAGCGTTTCCCAAATTACTGAACTATTCCTTTAAGCTGTAATCAGTCTGCAAATACAAATCTGAGAGTCTGTTGGGGACAGAAGAGGAAGCTTATTAACAACTTTTGGCTAACATACTTTTAAAGGACACTACACACAGCTTTTAAGGTCAGATCTCTTTCACAGCATTTTAGACAAATGAGAATGTTAATGGATCACACTGGGAAGCAGTCTGATGTTACTTAGCAGAATGACACTTCAATTATGGGCCAAATCCAATAGAGTTTACTCTGTTCTCAGCTGGAGTTTGTATGCGAGGGATACAGACTGCCAGAACTGAGAACAAGCTGCTTTGAAGACAGTGAGCATATCAATCCCTACCACTGCTCAAATCTAGTGAGACAATTCCTCCAGTGGCCTCAAAACTTTGATTATGTTCATTATGTCCTCACTTGCACTGAAAATTTGTTCTTTGCATACAAACCCATCCCAGCATCCCCTCAAATGTATACTTGCAGACTGATCACAGCTTTATTTAGTTTTATACTTGCTCAGTAGTTCTGTCATTAATGAACTTCACTACTTTGTCTTTATCTGTTTGGTTAAAGAGGTTTCTGTAATTTGGTCATTAGTCATGTCACTTTCCACCATTTCAACAGGGAGAGATTGTTTGGAAGTTTATAACACATACACTGTAAAACATTGCAGCCCCATTTAGTTATGTTCACTTACTGTTTCTCTATAACTCCAAGAGCTCTGAGAAGTTTTGGATTTTGAACTTTCCCCTTTAAAATTCCCCTTTAAAATCATGGTATGGTTGAAGCATGGACATAATTATTGTTATATTGTTTATATTTATATATTTATAAGACAAGTCACATATTTGAGTTCTTAATAAAATAGGGTCACTTTGAGGCGAATGAGAAGGGACTGCCGCCTGCGGAGGGAGTCTGTCTGTGTAAAGGCCTTCTAATTGAGGCGGAGCAATACAGGTTAACCGACTGTCTGCAAGGAGGAGCGGGGAAACGTTATGGGGTGGATTTTATTTCTACTGTGAGGCATCGCCACGAGGTGAGTTTAAATTAACGTTATATTAAAATATTTGGTTTAAGTTTGGATGCTGTAGCTGCAATAGAGTTAACCATGTACTTTAACCTGACTTCGTGCTTATTAATAGCCTGGAAAGACTAAATACTTTGCCTTGATATTAGCATAAATAAATCGTACATAACTCATGATGGACTGACTTTACCTTAATCAGTCATGCTTTTGATATATGCTATTGTGAAAATACAAGCACTTAGGGTTAGTTTTAAACGTGTCCGCAATATTTATTTTTCATTTGTGGGCCAATGAACTAACTAGATGGTTTGCTAGCGGACATTAACATTAGCTTAGTAAAGCTAGCTTGTTAGACAGCTAGGCTAAGTCTAGGACAAAATAAGCAATACTGTGGGTGGAATATTGACATTCAATGGCTTTGCACGCTCCTTGCATTTATATCGACCAATAGTTGTTTAATAATGTTTATGTATCGATAATTACTTGTGACAATAATTTTGAACATGCTGCAGAGGTTAATCTACAACTCAAATTGAGAGCGGACATTTTCTCGTCGCCTTTGCCCCGCTCTGTGTGCGTGTGCGTGTGTGTGGTGCAGACAAGACAGATACATTGAGACGGGCTTTGTGCTTGGTTTTGCCTGTAACGTCAGTCATTCCAGGGCCGGGTAAAAAAATATCAATTCATCAGTGCATTGAAATTAATTTTTACCCAACTCACTATTGATTAATATTGATATCCGTTACCGTTACAATGAATGAAAACGAATCATGGTGCGGGCTCTCCGGCAACTTGTATGGGTATTTTACGTAAAAAGCACATGGCTAATTTGCATATATAGGATACATAATGTTTATCAAAAATTAAATATGCCAACACACCCCTGCAGGTGTATCCTCAAATTTTCTGAACCCTATTAGTTTTAATGTTAGCTAAATGTGAAGAAATTAACGTGTTGATTTATGTAATTTTATTTCTCCACCCAACAAACAAGCTCTTAGCTGTTAAGTCTGCACTTAAGATCATAGTGTTATATTGTTAATGAAATGGTTAAATATATTTTGGGGTCAGTTTGTCATTAACAAATACAGATAATGCACACATTATTATTAACAAATACCAGAAGGTACTGTAATGAATTATCTGGGTATTTTTGACATTTATGTGTATTATTGAATTTCTATCAAAGCATACTGGCAAATATTAAAAAGAATGGTGACCCAAAGAATCAAAATTGAATTGTGAGGTTATTGACATACCCAGCCCTAGTAGATTTAAGTGATTAATTATAGAATTACAACAGTCTTCCAGCAGAGAAAGAAGGCCACTAGGAATTTTTTAAAACACCTGTTGAACAAATTGTGACCACACCCTCCACAGTCAAATTGTTAGGATGTTTTATGTGACCTTACACAGTATTTTGATGTCAGGAATATGATTTAATTTATTGATTTGATTTTAGATTTGTTTCCAGTGAGATATTATTAAGTTGATTTAGAAACACTTGGAAATGCATTCAGAATTACACATGCACTGTGTAGTCTATAATTAATAATTGAATGATGAAAAATAAATACAAGTTCTGCAGAATTGTCACTACAGACCTACTGGAGTCATTCCTGGAAGGACTAGATGCCATTGTACCAAATCTTTTGGGAGTGTACAAGGCTGCTGTCGCATCGAGCAGAAAGTCGACCCTGAGTGGAGTTCTGGAGTGTCTTCAAAAAGAGGTATGTACGGCATAGGGAAAAACATTGCTAATAAAATTTGGATTCTAGCCTAGGATTCACTGTAACTCTTGTCTTATTTTTTCCTGGAGGACACAAACCACAACAGGAGAGCAGCTGCCCTACTTGGTCTTCCTCATTTTCTCTCAGAGGATTCCACCGATATAATCAGGATGTGTGATGTAAGTCAATATATTAACACATTTTATACTACACTCTCTTTTCTCTCACTTTATTGGAGACATTGCCATCACCAAAGAAACACATCTTTTTTAGAAATTGTGTAAAAATTCTTACTGTGGGTTAAGCTACACCATACTTCAACATGCCAGTCCCCATAATCACATGGACACACACCCCAACTCTCAAGCATTATACAGAACACCAAACCTTGCTGTTTGTCTTGTATTGTCCTCTTAATGTCGTATTTTTCTAGCATTGTAAAAAATAATCTTATTTATAGGTTAACATTTTAAAATTGTACGTTAAATACTTTGGGGAAAAGTAACCACTGGTAAATTAAAATTCATTACACAGTTTAAGTGTTCTTCATTTATTGGTAGGGATGCAAATTTCAGTCAGTTTCTTTAATTGATAGTTGGTTGCCTTAACAATCGATTATTGATTAGTCCAAAATATCTAGAAAATGTTTTTCAGCTTTTTATTAGAAAACTGCTTTATCAGAGTGAGCTTGATTTGTGGTTAAAAGAACAGATAAATGAACACAAAGTTACTTTAGTGATAAACTAACACAAAATAATGACTTGATTTTGACAGTGGCACAACAAAATCCAGTCTGTTTTGAGGCTACTAATATCTGAAATGTAATAATAGCAATTTGTATATGTATGACTGAGGTCAGCACCAGAGACTTTCCCGAGACTTTCATTAAAACATCATCACAATCATCACTCCAAAGAAAAAAAAAGGAAAAAAAGCGAAACCATTCAGAATTTTGTGTTTGTCTTGTCTTAGTTTGGATTGTGTGGATTATAAGGACATGGTGACTCAAGTGTGGAACTTGGATCTCTGTTCAAAGATAGTCTCTGGTTTCTGATGTGAATGTCCTCCTTGATCTTCCTCCAGTCGTCGCTGACCTTTGATTTCTTCCTCTTTGAACTCACTTGGGTGCTTGGAACTCTCCTTGAGTGGTTTTGGTCTGGTGTTCACAAACAGCTGATGATGTCCCACATCACCAGTCTTCTTCTCAGCAGGACTCCTGTCCTCAGGGTGCACCAGCAGAGATCTTAAACCTGCACCATTTGATATCTCAGCCGCAGTGAAATGAGCTGAAAGCATCTTGCTTACTATCTGCCTATTAAGTAGGAACGGTGAACATGTTTGCAAGAGCAGCATTATCATTCATTTGGAGTTGTGTTTTTGTCCAGCTGATTTGGTCTCCACCAGCTCCTGAGAGAGACAGGCATGGTGCTGGGCAGGTAGTGTACACTGGGTTTATAAGGGCTTTGTCACTGCCTGCTCCTGTTGGAAATGAGCTTGGAGAGAGCAGTGAGACTGACAGCCTGTCTCCATACTCACACTTGCAGTGTTTGCGAGTTGTCAAGCATCTACTGATATATTTGTGGTAACTGCCACAAACTGTCCAAGTGTCCATTACGATTGCAAGTGTGTGTTTAAGTTTATTTGAGTGGTTTCTGTCACAGGACATTTTTAATGAAGGAATCTTTACTCAAACGATTAATAAAAGGACATAATTGTTAATACTGATCATCACCTTGATCATCATGGTTACAGTAAAAACTGGCAACTGTGGTTTCCGTGGTTATTGTAGCATTAAGGTGTTGGATGGTTGAGTGGTTTTAACTAGGAGGAGCTAAAATATAATCAGAAAGGCAGTTGGTGGATGTCTGGAGAAAGACCATGAAGAAATTCACATCTGACACCAGAGACACTCTTTGAAGAGAGCCAGGGGTAACCATCCCCCCACCCCATGTACAGCCCACTTACCAAAGTTTCATACTGAAGACTGTGACAGCTACCTGAAATATAATATGCAAAACACTGATTGATGGTTGTATAGCATTGTAAGTTATATTTGATACACCATTAACCATACAACAACAATATGAACAGGGAGTTAAGGCATTGCAGATGACTGAATCAGCTCACCCATACTCCCTCTGATGAAGATTGTTATGTGTTGAATTCTGATGACATCTGCTGGTTTTGCTGAGGTACTGAGCTGAATTTCATCTAAGTCCTCATATGAAACTGGCAGAAAATCCACCCTAGAATTTGAATGTGGTTTGTCAAATATTGTACAATTTGGACTTTTTCTTACAGATGAGTGGACAGGTTTATTGTGACATGGTGGAACAGTGATTTGCACGGTCAGTGGAACAACAAGAAACAGTGCCATCTGAGGTAATTCTCATTTCCAAGTTGTTTGCATTTTAATCGTTTGACTAAACAATCTCAACCTGAGGTTGACTTGCTTGCTGGAGCCTTGGACTGTTTTACGTAGCTCTCATCAGCAGTTTGAATTTGCTCGGTTGCCATGGAAATGCAATATAAATGATCTGTTTAAGAGTGTGTAAAAATGGAACATATTTGAATTTAATCACTCAAATAAAATTAGACACTATAAGTGAATACATCAGATATGTTTGATCATGTATGTTATCAGTTTACATAACCAGATGAAGCAGATCCCTTAATCATACCTTTGTTTTTACCTAAACAGCTTCAACTTGATATTCCACTTTATGATTTAAAAGTACAGAATTGGAAATCTGTCAGTGGGAAAAGAAAAAGGAAGTCTTAAAGTGAAAATGTCATGGCTGACTGCAGAGACACAATTCCGTAACGTTTTGCAGACGTCGCCTCTGTCCCTGAGCGTGAGCTGATGTGTGACACATAAGGCATAATGGGAAAGAAACTGTCACTGTGCATCAGACATCCAATCATTTACTGTTGCATGTGCCGAGAAACGCTGGTGAGGAAAGACGCAGTGGAGTGATGCAATTTAAAAAAAAAAAAAAAAAATTCAGTGTATCTGTCTGTGGTGAGGCTTTTTGAAAGGATTCACAGTGTCAGATTATGACTCATGTTTTCAGGTCGTTCTCAGAAAAAAAATATTTTTTGACAAAAAAAGATGCTAGTTTGGATCCAAATGAGTCAGAGAGGAAAAACTAATTCAGTGATTTTGTTCTCTCCATCCCCTCACACCTCAGAACTGCTAGCATAGTGCCTTTTGGAAAATGTGTTGATCAAACACTTCCTGAATAAATAAAGGTTAAAGATGCCACAAACAAAAACATGTAAAATAATGTAAATGCCAAAGGTAATTCTCCGAGGCATTCATACCTCAACACTACTGTATTCCTGAGGGAAAGTCACTGTATGGTGGTCGTGGTCACTGTATCAGTTATTTTAATAGTATTATTTACTCATCTCACCACATGATGGCACTGCATGTTTACCAGATTCTTGTAGACTGATATCACTGTGATACATTCAAGTCCGGTCATTTCTAACTTTGTGAGTTATTCTGTTTCTCATAACTCTATCGTCAATATTGACCTCTTCAAAAATTATTCGGTGTTTGTAGTCTACACTAACTACTGAACAGCAAGAAAAACTGAAAGGTTATTGACAAATACCTGATCACCTGATCAAACAACAGAACAGACTTGTCAAGCGAACGCTGCTGACTGGATTTCCCCTGAACTCAACATCTGAGCATTCCACTGCTCAAAGAGAAGCAGCGGCTCTGTCAGATTTATGGCACCTCATCATGCAGGCATTAGCTGGCCCCCGGGCTGAGGCAAAAGCAACCAATTAATGCCCTGCAGCCAACAAGCAGCAAAGTCATTTTGGAGATTTTCAGCTGTTTTCAAACCTGTTTCATGTTGAATTATAATTTGGCCTTCAGTCCTAAATTTTGTTTTGGTTTTTTTTTTAATCATCATTATTGGAGCTTTTCATGCCTTTATTTGACAGTTACAGTGGAAAGATGCCAGGAAATAAAGGAGAGAGAGATGCAACAACAGGCCCCAGCCAGATTCTCTAGCTCAACCCTTAAGCCAGAGAGACAAAGCATTACATGTTACATTTTCATTTAACTCTGGTTAGAGATTCAGCAAGAGGACTCCAGGGTGACAGCTAAGGAAAACACGAGACAGCTCACCCAAACCACTCTCACAGGGGAAGAACCCCACAGCACAGCAGACCTCTCAGCCACCTGGCCACGACTGGACAAACATAACCTGGTCTAATGAATCTGTACTTCAGTGGCCTTCAGACCTGAATCCAGTAGAACACCTCTGGGATGTGGTAGAACAGGAGATTGGCAGCTTTAATGAGCAGCTGACAAACCTGCAGAAATGATGTGATGAATCGTGCCAACATGGAGCAGAATCTCTGAGGAAAGTTTCCAACATCTCGTGGAATCTGTGTCTCAAAGAACTGAGGCTGTTTTGAGAGCAAAGAGAGGAATTACCCAATCTGTCTGTCCTCCTCAAGTTTCAGGCTTTATCTACGCATGTGAGAGAGTTTTGTTGATGAGCAGTGTAGACATCAAGTATTACATTCCAAAGAGGCTGACGTTATGTACCCTCAGCAGCGGCAGCAAAAAAAAAAAAAAAACACTTTCAAATTTCCTCTGGCAAAACTCAAGAGCCCAAACCAGAAAGTTGTGCTGTAATGTAGAATCAGATTTCTGCACTGCAATCTGAGACAGGAGAAATGAAAACGTCTTTTTGTGGAGAAGTTCTCTGCTGACCATCAGAGGTCAGAGGTGGTGAAGTGGACTAGGAAAAGCATGTTCACCTCAGCAAGGTGACAACAACTGAACTAAAGCCACTAACATCAGCTGACAAATGACTTTGACTTTTGATGGGTTTTGTGTGGGAGAACCAGGCCTAAAGCTAACACCGATCAGGTTTCAGTGGTCTTTGCTCTAATATTTGTGGGAGTGAAGATCACAGATGCTCTACTTCTTAACATCAACTCCTCCACCTCCTCAAATTACATCTGAGGTGCATTTTCCTCCTGCAGTGATTTTGGATTAAAATAATGGATTAATTATTGATATCAATTAAGAGTTTAATTACTTAAGAACAGTGATATGCTAAGACTGTCGCAGACCTTTTATTAAGCTTTGTCTCGGAACTTCTATCTATTCATCTGCATCTCAGAACCTACATTTTTCCATACCCTTCACACAGGCTATACTGATTCTCCAGTCTTTGCTTTATCCTCTTACTTTGAAATTAATACCTGTAAGCATATTGTATGGGTTTCCCGTGGTTCTTTGCATTGTGGATAGATCAGAACAAGCCCTTAGGTGAGTGCAACACAATTTCAATCAGCTCTCATTCCACTGACTCACAAGATGAGACAATGACATTTCTAGACAGCTGGAGAAAGTGTGTTTGTGTTCGCCGAGGAATCGCAACAGTTTCACTGCATATATTCTGCTCTTCCCCAGTATCTAGTTCCATTCTTTGCAAAGCTATTGTCTTAGGCTGACAGCAGATGAAGAAGGGCACAAAGAGAAGAGGAATGAAACATCCAGGTTGCTGCAGACACACCCTTCTCCTCCCCAGGTCGGGGGCCCACTCTGGTCTCCGTGGCTTCGGGGCCGGCACTGTAGATGCAGAGAGAGAGATGGAGAGCGAGGATGAGTCACAGTACAGGGACTTGCTCAGATGTCACCGGAATTCTTCTTGAATTAAAAAGACTTTTTACAGTTGTTTTGTCTGACAATGTCTCTGCCCATGAAATCACTCCATCGTTTGAAAAGTGTGAGACAGAAGTTCACATAACTGACAGCAGTGAGTTACTAATGATGGCAGGATGAAGAACTCCAACAGATGACACCAGTGCTGCTTACCTCGGGCATGTAGTGGTTATGATGAAGCCGTTCGCTGACACCAGTCATCTACACTACCATTAAACTGACAGTTGTTAATGACTAAGTTAACTGTTAATACTCTGTAAATTTTCAGAGTCTCATTCCCTGATTTAAGGAAGAGATAAACGCCAAGTGCTTTCATTGTCTTGCATTGCTTTTGATGCCATTCATCACATTATAAAGACCTCCTGTATGTCCCTAAGGCCCAGTAAGGGAGCTGCTGCTGCTGCCTCTTTTTATACATCTTTTCATACATCTATAGAGAATTTTCCATTTAATAGAATGAAGTAACGCACCTCACTTTAGTATGCTACTGCAAAAAGGGTTAGTAGAGTGCATTCTGTGTAGTTATTATGTAGGATGGATCCATAGCCAAAGTTGCATTATGGGAAATGTGGGATCAATCCAGCATATTAATTTTTTCCCCCTAAAGACATAGCAACAAGAAGTCAGTGTTTCTTAAACTCTGCTGCATCTTTTTTTTTTTTTCCTGATTGCGATTTTCATGCAATAGCAAAATTAGATTAATGAAACATCCCTGCAACTATTTTATCTGAGCTACACTTTGTTACTTAAATTACTGTGTAATTTTCATTACTTTCCAACACTTAGGGATTTTATAGCAGTTATCGGCAATTTTTTTTTTTTTTTTTTGAAGCAATAAGAGGAAAAGTTGTTTCACTTGCAGTAAATATTGAAAACCACGAGGCTTGTAGGGTCAGCAGACTTGTAGAGGGTCAGATGTGGGGAATAATTTCGGACAGGCACCGGAGTGGACCATGGCCGGCTTGTGTCAGCCCCCCGCCCTCCACTGGGGTGAACGCAGCCCGTTCACATGCAAATGAGAGAGAGAGGGAAGCAGCGGCAGCAGCGATAGTGTGTTTTCACTTCGTACTTTCCTCACAAACAACATGAGCCGTGCGGGGTTGTGGGACTAGCAAACAGCGTCTGAGTCAACAATTTGGGTTTGAGCGTCGCTTTTCGAGGTGAGTCTCCTTGTTTTTGTTTTTTTAATCTTGTGTGAAATATCTGGGTTTGTTGTGGGAGTACGCGTCTGTTGGTACATCAGCGTTGGGACTCTGCTGACTTGAATGATGGTCCCTCGAAACAAACCAAATTCAGATAATGTTTGCTACTTAGCTGCTACAGTCACTCATATGTTACCTCACTTTAATGTAAGCTGCATGCCTGCTCTGGTGAATTCATTACGACTTGTATCTATATCTATATACATATGTAAATACCTTCTTTATTTTGTCCCTGCTGTTTCTGTAGTGCCTCAGTCTCCTTAACTGACCAGCTACAAGTCACAGCTATATGTCTACAATATTAAAGTAACTTGTTGGCTTATATGATTACTGAATGGTGACTTTACAGTGACTGTAATTTACTTTTAGCTAATGTTTTTAAACGTCGGCTGTGCCTCTCTGACCTGCCTAATGGCTATAAATCACTGTGTGTAATTCCCAGTGTGTGTGTCAAACACATGATATTCTGTTTAATTGGTCATTTATACATATGTTTTTTAAATTAATTTGTTAGTTGAAACCATTTACAAAGCTGTTGTGTCCATGTATCAGTGCTACTCACTGCTGTATGCCCTCACCAAGATATTCCCTCAGTGCTCTCATTATATTCACATAATTCCCCATTAGGGAGTTACTGCTGTTACACAACATAATATTTCCTGCAAAAATGTATCACTGTTTGAAGGCTAGGTATTGGTCTGGACTCAGATGAGTTTAGTATATCTATGCATGTCTGAAAACAACAGAAAATGAAGCATTTGAGATATTAAATCAGGGCAATGGGTGCAAAATAGCCTGTGCTGTATCTTATGTTAATTAGGCTACAGCCCCGGAAACAAATACCAAGAAAATGTGAAATAAAGTAGGCTTAATTAAAATCCTCTCTGCAGCGTGGAACTCAGCCTAAAGCTTAACCTAAATATTTAAGTCTTCAGGGGTTTCGCGTTGAGGGTATTAAACAGTTCAGGATATGAGCTTATGAAGAAAGGCTGGTCAATAATGTGTTATAATGGTGATATCTCAGCCCAGAAGGCAAAAGAAGCAGTTGTTTTCAAGTAGTAGTCGCCTTGATGAAGTGAGTTTTTATAAATGGGATTTGTTTGTTAGGCTTCAGTGTCTTTAGGGTGAAGTCAGGATGCAGGAAGTCTGGAGGGGTCCCCTGTAGAACAAGGATTTGTTTCATTTTAAGGTGACTTCCTTCTACAGAGGTGGACCGAGTGATATTATGTAAAGCTTGAGTTTTCTCTGCTGTTGTAGTCCACCTGCCTCAAGGGTGGACATGTTTTTCATTCTGAGATGTTTTTCTGTTCAGCACAGTTGTACAGAGTGGTTATTTCAGTGACCGTAGTCTTTGACTACTTCTGACGTCTCTCGTCAACAAGGTGTTTTTGTTCGCATAATGGCTGCACACTGGATGTTTTTTTTTTGTGGTGTTTTCACCATTCTGGGTGAATTCGAGAGACTGTTGAAATGTGCATGAAAATCCCAGGAGATCAGCAGTTTCAGAAATACTAGCCTGCCTGCCCGTCTGGCACCAACAATCACGCCAAGGTCAAAGTCACTGAGATCACTTTTTTTTTTTCCCCCAATTCTGGTGTTTGATGAGAACATTAACAGAAGCTCCTGTCTTCTATCTGCAGGATTTAATGCACTGCACTGCACTGCACTGCTGCTATGTGATTGGTTGATTGGATAGTTGCATGAGTAAGCAGGTGTATTTGGTTAGTGTTTACGGACAAAAACATACAGCTGCCAGAAACAGCACCTTTAACAGGCTGTAGTTTCTGGTTCTCCATATCTGGGAGATATGGAAAAAAATGTTAAATATTATCATTTTATTATATTATACAGCAATGTTGTGATATTGTACATATTGTTCAAAAAACTCAAAGATGTTACACAACCTTTCTCACAGGCTGAGAAGTACACTTCATGCTGAGTAAACTGACTTTTATATGTTTAAAGAAACCGTGTGGTGTCCCCGTTAGGAGACACACTATCACAGTACCATTTATCCAGTTTTACAGTTTGTAGTTTGATCATTTCCAAACAGTCTTAAACATTATTTTGAAATACTTGTGTTTTTAGTGTTATTTTCACAATAGGCACAAGTAGCCTTTTTAAAATATGAAATAAAAAGCTTACTGAAAGACAGCGATGCAGTAATGTTGTTGCAGACAGATGGTTGCTGAACTGCTAATTTTATAAACAGTGCTTATTTGTGCCTAGTTTTGGACTGAACTGAACAAATTAGCTTAAAACAGCATCAGAGGCAGCACTGTGACATCACAGTGTTTTGGTCCTGGTGTCCAAAAGCTGATGAATTCGTGTGAGATGAAGTAACACTGATGATTTCTCCATCTTTCCCTCATTCCCAGTCATTCCACTTTCTTGTTTCCTAAACCTCTTAGGTTTTCAATTTCCAAACCTATGATTTTCACACAAGTAAAAAAAAAAAGTTTGAGGGGTAGATGGGCCTCCCTCGCTCGAGACCATTTTACAAATCTTTCTTTCACAAAAACCTTTAGTTCCAAAGAAGATTACATTTTTTGGAGATAGAAACGTTCCACTCGAAGGGAGCGGCACGTATTGCAGCCTTGCGGTTTGTTCCCTTTGTGAAGCTGATGAATGCATCCATGCAGTTAAATTATGAACAACAGCCTCATCCGTGTGTCCATCTGCTCATGTCCCTCGGGACCTGATTAGCACAGCACAGTGCCGAGGAGGTCAAAGGTCACCAGGTGTATAATGGGCACATAATGAGTTTTAATGGGCCACAGGGCGGGAGTGAATGGGCGGGGGCACATTTTACAGGACCCAGAAACCAGACACTGTACGAGAGGTGATTATTATTAGATTTGTCTGTCAGATGGTGAGATGGTGTCCGTTGTCAGTGCTTTCTCCCAAGTGCAAGTGCAGATGCTGAGACGTGCTAATTCCCATTTTGCTTTGTGAGTGAAAATCAATGCTAAAGCCAATCACATTAGGTTTAACAGTGCCTCTATAGTATGTTAAATCTATGATATTGAATCTGTAATGTATTTTAAGGAGATAATATCACTTTGTAATCAGATTTACACAGTAGAATTTTAAACCCAGCATCAGGTGGCAGGATAATAGGACAAATCCTGGGATTAGCACACTGTTTGTCATAGCACTGCTTCCTAGCGAGGCACTGGCCCTGCATGTGAATATCTCTGTGGCATAAGAAAAGGAGCTTTATTTAGTCTTTTGCCCTGCAGGGGCTCTAAATGCTTCTTAACCCTTTATTTCTTGAAACAATGAATTCAATAGCCGTGCACAGTCCCTCGTTCTTTCTCAGACACTGCATCTGCTTTCAGTAAGTTCTCTGAATGCACAGGATTAAAGAAGTGGGCAGGCGTATGGGTGTATGGACAGCAGGGGTGCATGAAAAAGTTTTTCTGATTTTTTTGTGGAAAGATTCTATATCGAGTCTTAAAATCCCATAGTCAGTCTTTACATTTGTGCCTTTCTCAGTAAACATGTAGCTCAGCAGAGGTTACGTCTTGTAGTCAGGGCTACATGATGTGTTAAACGTCTACTTCTTGAGTTATTACAACACATGCAAAATGGTTATTTTAAGTTGAAAAGTAACATAGATGATGGCTGGCTATATGAACCGCTTTGAGTCAAGACAGTCACGTAAACTCTGACGCGAGTAATTACAGTCTATATCCTGCTGCAGGGACTGTTGTGAGTCGGGATGGTTATCTATAGATCCTATCTGTGAGAGGGATGGACTGACAAAAGGCTGAACTGAGCTCTTCTTGTTGAGAGATGTCTCACTCTATGAGATGTCTCACTCTCTCGTCTGAACAGTTTGTGGACTTTAATTCATTGAGTCTGTTCCTGCTGCTAGTAAGCGTAGGGTTGCTGTAGTAGTCTGTGTTACCAGCGTTACTCTGTGCAGACACACATTGATTACATTACTTGTCCACTGACCCCACTGTCTTTTTTTTTTTTTTTTTTTTTTTTGACATAAAACCCATTTGGTTCATTTTCTTGTATCAGAGGTGTCACTCATGCTCAGGAAATAACAAACTGTGATTTGTATAATACTAATTATCAGTACTTAGTCTGGAGACGTGTTAGTGTGAGCAGTTACACCTTGTGTGTGTTTATGTTTTATGTCTGGGAACACAGCAGCGTCAGTAGGAAGAAGTCAGATGTGGCAAAAGAAACGTGCAGTCAGACAAACAGTTTATCCAGATGATTTAAACTGGTGTTTGCTGGAGTGACGTAGTGTGTCAGAACACTATGGCATCACTGTTGGGTGTGCCTACAGGCTGAGCTCCATTTGGCCGTGCCGGCATGCCACTTGTTACTGAGGAATCTATTTAAATGAAATGCTCGCAGCATATGAGACCTCAGGCATGATATTGATCATGATATCGATGTCGATGCTGCGTTAAACTTGGATTGAGTCTCTTTCACAGCAGGACCTTGCTGCTACAAGTTTATCGGTATTAACTGGTATTTAGTTTACGTGCCACTCAGAGAAATCCGTTCAAATGAGCAAACGTAGCATGTATCGTTTTGTGCACCAAATTCAGATTAGTTACATTTTTGCAGAGTGGCTGCTTTGACAGCACTGTAGCTTCAGTTAGTCTCAACATTTGGCTTAAAATAAACCCTGCAAGAGTTTTCGGCAGAACATTGTTATTCTAAAGCTTTTCTCTCTGTGTCTTTTAGCTGGTATTGTACAGCTTTGATAAGACGTTCTCATTTTGTAACAGGAAAGCCTAAATATCGCTGTCCTCCAAACGTCAGACCGACCGTCATCACCCTGACCATGAGAGTAAACTATGCTCTGAGTTCCCCAGGGAACGTGTTGTTGTACAAGGACAGCTTTACAGCATTTCCTCATTGTTAGATAGTACACAATGAATATTAATAAGACAAGAACTACTTTTTACATTTGTGTTCATTCATTGATTTCTTATCTTTAGGTGTTATTGGTTTGTTCTGGTGTTTTCCTGTTTTGAACTTTTGATGCTATTAGTCCAGAATTGTCAAGGTCATTGAAATGACTTGCGATTTATAGTGTTAGTGTTGTGTTAGAGTTCTACTAAAAGGCATTACATGTAGTTATTTGTAGTCTTAATCTTGCCTTGTTTAGGTTGACCTCTGTACTATTTATTTAGATGCCTATGACATCTGGCTCAGCTGCCACATGGACCACAGAAGGTTTATTTCCAGCATTGACCTCAGGATTAGCCAGCAGCACGTCAGCCTCCCATGTCACTACACAAAATACACAAAGTGCTTGGAAGTGATTAAACTGATAATATAGTCGTAAATATTTGTCCTGCGTTCTCGGGGGTATTTATGGTCCATTTTGTCCATCATAAACGCTTCAGTCAGCACAGATCTCTCCGCTTCGCTGCTGCTGCAGGGAGCTAGCTATCATTGAAACAAATCTTGGGATTAGTGAGTGGGTCAAAGGATTGTTTTAACCTGGTTTTGGCACTTTGTCCCTGACTGGTGCAGGAAAGACAGATGGCTGAGATTTGAGTGAAATCCGGGGATGGAGCAAAGGGTCGAAGGGGACCTTCCATTCTGACCACTTGTTTCAGACACAAATCTTATAGTCATGTCACTGATCCTCCACATCCATAGTATGAAGGGAAAAACCCTCCTGCTGGGGGAAAAGGCTGCACTATTAAGAGGGAATCTGCAGTTCATATCTCTGTTATTGTGTTACTGGTTCTTCTGCAGTCAGATTTACTGCTGGCCCAAAATGAATGAACTAATCTTTTCTACTGGTATTTTACATGTTCGACATGAATCGAGTTTACACTGGAACATACTACCTCCAGGAAATAGCCACCTCCTCATTCTCTAGAGTCAGGCGCTAACAAAAGCTTTCACCTTTCTCTTGCCAAACTAACCGCAAACCCATATCAGTGACAGCGTCACAGCCTTGAATAGTTTTACGAACTCTCATCTTGAGTTCTGTGTGACAGAGTTTAACTTGCTTTAAACAGTGTGGGCAGCGACGGAGGACACCCACCTCCTCTGTAAAACACCACAGAAAGGCTGTATGTAATTACTTGTGGCAGGTCATTATATCAGCAGTGCTGTAATGTAATGTCATTTAGAGATTCCGCTGCAGTTCATAATAACATTTTGAGGATGGCGAATGTAGTATTTAGCAGAATAATAATAGTTGTCTACTAAGTAAAGGCTCAGTCTTTGCTTCCATGTCATTAGGGCTGAGTATTGAACCTCATTTGTTTATATGATATTATATGTATTTAATTTCTTTTTTCTGAACGAAGTGTGTTTGTATCACAGAGCATCCAACAGCTGAATGTCAAAAGCCACTGTAAGCTTCACTGTAAACTGCATATATAAGAAATGAGATGTGCTGTGGAGTTGTGTCTGGATCATTGGATGCACTGTGTATCTGTGTGTTAAAAGCTCATGCAGAGCACCATGGGACTCCGTAGCCATGCAGGTGTTCTTTATGCAGCTGTGAGCGCTCAAACAAACAGGGGGACGTGACCCACATAACAGTGAATGTACAGCAGGGCAGCGTTGTAGCTCAGAGCGCTTGAAGTTAATTATAGTACATTCATGCTCAGCCTCATTGCACAAAGGTAATGCCGATTTAGTTTTGAACGTTGCCATCCACAGATGGAGTCACAGCGAGTGATGGGTTTTTATGAAGCTGAATCTGTGCAGTGATCTCCTGCAAGAGCATTTATTGACCTACACGAGGGATTTTTTTTTTACATTTATATCAGTATACATGATTTTTTTTTTGTTGTTGTTGTTTGAAGTGAGTATAGTGCTTCATTTTTTCCTGATAAGAAGAAAAACACATGATTTAACGTGAGAAGCTCAGACTTGTTTCTGGGAGGGTGGGTAATTACAAATCTGAATTCCTTATTTGGGCCTTATTTTTCTCCTCCATGAGTAGTTTCTCTGATCATGTGTAGACTTTAACAGAAAATCTGTTATCACAAACCAAATTTTTGGAAGGGAGTCACCTTGTTAAAGTATGTTAGTACACTTTTCGAGGAATTTTAGGGGTCGTTCAGCGGGTCACATCTCTTCCTTGTTTGTCAGCTCTAAAATTCTCCCACCCTCTAAAACGTTTGTTGTGGTTGGGGCTAGAGGTTTTCAATGCCTTGCTCTTATATATGTTTGACAGGCGGGCACTAGCTGTTACATTCCTGACATACTTTTGATATCAGCTGCTTTCGAGGGTCTGTAGTAACAGTGTTGACAGCTACAAGGAGACACTGACTTCAGCACTTCATTGTGAACATGTAGAAAACCCCATAATGTGTGTCTTTGACTCAGCATCATTCATCAGCTAAACACTGTGGTGAGAGGTGTACTTGAAAGCTGTCATGGCAATTTGATTTATCTGACACACTGGCTGTGGAAAACTGCTGAAACATCATCTCACCTGTCTGTGTTGCTGCTTGACAATAATTGTCGCGTAATTTACCTAATTTTATTTATGTATTTATCTATATACAAATTATGACTTTGTTTATTCCACGTCCTACTGTAGTTTTGATCCAAATTTCGTAATTTTGGTTATTGTTTATATCAGTTTTAATAAATTGATATGGGTTTATTTATGAGATCTGGGAATGGTTGGACAATGAGACAGACTGTCAACAAGCCAACAGCTGTACAGATTATCTAAACCGCTCTATATGGATATAAATCTGGAGTGTGAGTGAATGCTGATGTTCTTGTCATCTGAGGATCTAGCTCCTGTCCCGTCTTGACCAGCTAGAAAGCCCTCATGCCTCAGTAAATGTCATGTTTTTTTAATCATTTTGATACAGTAATGTCTTTAAGTTACTTGTTTTGTAAAATGTAATTAGAGCGACTTTGAACTCCTGTTATCCCGTTCGTCCTGGAACCCGTCTTCTGTAATCTTGGTATTGTTTCGGGTGAAGGGTTTCAAAAGTCACCTGAAAACACAAGAACAGACAAGAATGCACCCTGAGAAAGGCCTTCAATTTACGGCTTGACTTACTGGTTCACCTTTGACCTTGAGCACTTAGCACAGTTGTGCATACACACAGTTTCTGTGCAGTGAGGCGTTATTACTGCCATTTCAGGTGTGTTTAAACTTTCAGTTTAAAATCCGAATGAAGTGGTTTAGATAATCTTTTAGATAAACTGAATTGGTGAGTACAGTTATATTGTAACCAGTAGCAACAATGGTCAGAGCTATGAATAAGACCCAAGTTGTAATAAAATCTTACCTCCACTCAGCTGCTCTAAGATAGTTTACTAAACTGAAATCTTATGTAGTGATCATGAATTTCATGGCCATGAATAAATGCACTGTTGTCCAAAACGCCCAGCTCTGAGAGGTGTTTCCTGCATGCGTGTGATTGTGAATGAGTCTGGAGGGTCACTGCTGGCTTGTATCAGACTCACTACCCAGATATAGCAGGATGAAGAGTTTGCAGTTATGCAGCAGTGATGAGCCCTGGTGATCTCAGTCATCAGTGGGTGGAATTACAGGCTACATCAAAACATAAATAAACCCCACATTGTCGATTGTTTTTCGTGGGTTGTCACTTTATACAGGTCCATTTGCTGTCTGCATTTAAGGTCCAATACAGTAGAAATTGTGATAAAAATCTAGTGATTTAAAAAGAGACAAAGGACTGCACATAGCAGGGGGCTGGACAAATTCCACTTAGGTTAGATTTGAGCAACTGGCCTTTTGACCCCAGACCCAGCTGAACTTCTCCCTCCAGGGACGGGTCATACAAAGGTGAAGGCCCTGGGTGTGGACAGGTCACCCTGTCCTTCCTGTGGCAAGTGCCTGGCTTGTAAGAATGTTAGTTCAATTTGCAGTTGATTGAATTCCATTATAACATTATATATTGTTTGGCTAATTAATGGTTACGCAAATTGTTTATTTTTGTTTAACAGGTGCTAGATAACAAAGTTGTACTCCCTCACTGACCCACTGATGTTTTATTGATGTAATATAATTATAACAAAATTGAAATGCCAGTAATTTTACAAGATTTGCCATTTATTTTGATCATTTTAATTATTAATTAAAATTTCATAATTTATATTTAAATATGAATAGGACTGATTCTGTGAGACTGATCCGAATGCCCCGATTGTACCTACCTACATAGAAAAGTAGAGACAGTTGTAGTCCAGAAACTTCATACAGTATAAAAACAAGTTACAAACAACATACAAACAGCTCTATTGCTGCTTAGTTTTTGTCTGTTCTCTGTAATTTTTCTCACTCGCTTTTTCCGGGTGGGAAACAGCACAGATACGAAGCAGTGTGGGCTTGTCGTGCCTGACGAGGCGGTTGTTTTTCAGGAGCAAGCAGGTTAATAAGTATTCTCCAGGGCCTCCTCCCTGAGCCATGTGAAAAGCAAGGGCTTGGCATTTCTTGTTTTTGAACCGAGTCCTGAGTTCCTAAAAGTTTGCACAAAAGCCCTGTTGCCTAGCTGCGTGTGAGAAGCCTCACTGCGACTGCAGGGCCTGCTTTGTGTGTGTGTGTGTGTGTGTGTGTGTGTGTGTGTGTGTGTGTGTGTGTGTGGGGGGGGGGGGGGGGGGGGGGGTCTCTGGCCGAACAAGAGCTTCTGAAGAATCAACTGGAATGCAGCTGGGGAGAGAACCCCCACCCCTTTGCTTAATCTTGTTCATTTTCAGCTGACAGGAAGGAGTCATTCAAATGCTTTTTTTTGCAAAAGCTTTTTCATGCATCCTTTGGCATTCCACACTTTGTGTGGTCTGAAACTTTGGCAGGCACGAACCTCGGGTCACTTTTGTATGTCATCCTGCGTGAATACAACATTATGCTATTTTGTCTGCTGTTTTAATTTGTCACACCTCTGTAGTTGAGATGTTTTAAACCTTAAAATTAAATTTAAGTTTAATTGCACCGATGCTCATTTTCCCTGACGTTCAATAAGTCTAATGTTATATTTCAAGAAACTTTAATAATTGTTTCAGACCTTAGCCCAGGTGCTCAGTTTCAGTTTATTTGTCCACTTAGACAAATACATACTACATGCTTTTTGAGGCAAACCTCAGCAATTACATAAATGCGACTGGTCCGTGAAGCCAGTGGGTACCACTTGAAATTTGAAACATTTGATCCATGGCCATGTCAACGCCACTCAACTTATTGTTGAAGATTGGCTTCTTGGTTTTTGGGAGACCTGGCCCAATCACTTTCTTTTCCATCTCCTTCCAAAACACAATGATAGTCAGATAACCAGTGTGTAAAAACCAGTAAAACATAACAGCAGTGGAGCCCAAAACATGTGCTGTATAATGGCGACGTACAGAAATTGTTTTACGGAAAAGTTTTAAAAGAGAACTGTCATGTTTGTCTTTTCCACCTTTTTTCTTCCACCAGCCTTCCTGTGATGTGGCTGTACACTGGTCCACAGCACCCGGTAAAGTGTTGGAAAAACCACAACTCCCATTGTGGACCAGAGTTTGCACTGACTGCTGTGTACAAAAGAGACCAATATATTGTCTTTATTTAAAAGAATTCTAGGACAGGAACGGTTCAGTGTGTGTATTACATTGCCAGAGATTTGGTGTCTGATAACTCTTCTGTTTTAAAATTGAAACTGTGTTCAGTGAAAATGATTTGGCAGGGAAACCGTATTGCACAGCTCTGTTTTATGGTTGAGTTGAGATGAAGGGCTAACGTCTTGGAAATAATCCATTTCTCTCCCTGGATTTAGCAATGTATGCCTGCGGTGCTGTGAATCAGTCTTGTTGGTGTCATCTGTACCATGTTGTCTCATTCTCTGCTGTGTTTCCAGTAATAAAAAACACAGTCATTAGAGGGACTGTCATCGCAGATTAGACTCCGGGGATCAGATGAGACATGCCTCTTCCTCTGCGGGCGGAGCTGTACAATTAGTGTTGAGTTGAAAATGTTGTTTTCACCATCTCTCACATCCTGTGTTCATCTCAGGTTACCCGTTTGTACATGTGGTAATGTTCCTGAGGTGAAATGTTACGAAGTGCTAATCCGTTTCACTGCGCATACTGATTTTATAGTCTTATTTTGTAATATTTACCACACGTCTAGACAAACAGTGTATACCAAAATGAGGATATAGAATAAAATGATCATCAAACTAGTCTCTTAGACGTTACCAGCACCCCTCACCCTGTCAGCACACCATCTCTGTATTTATACTTATAAATGCCACGGTCAAAACGGTCAAAGCTGAAGCTGACCTGGGGAAGAAAACTGAAATGTGTGCAGTCTTGATGCAGGATATTTCCTCTTTGTTAGTCATGTAAAATCTTGCTAAATGGTACAGCTCAACGCCCATAACCTAGCTGCTCTTCGGTAGGTCTTGTGAATGTCAAGCTAGGATATTCATGGTCAGAGTATCCAGACCTGGATAGACAAGGAGCCTTGTTCGCTGGCCTTGCTTTTGGACGAGGAGAAATGTGTGTCGTAAAAAGATGCGGTATGTAGAAAAAGTGGCAACACATTTGGGATCATAGCTGATAGAATCAACAGACAGTGGTAATCAAATAAAACCCAAAAAGTAATAAACCCTGGTTTGCTGTTAACATTGTTATTGCTGGTTGGTTTAAAGATTGTTCTTCTACAAGGCAAAGCTCAGTCTAGTGTACTGTTGCGCTGTTTGCAGTCTCTCTAGATGAGAGTTTTATTATATTATAATGAAATTAAGATGGAATAGCCTCACAGAAACTTCATACCTGCATCAACCCTTTTACGAAGAGGAGAAAATTTGATTACTTTTCCCTTTGGCAGCCAAGATGTTTTTACACATCTTTACAGCTGTGGCTTGGGCCCAGGGCCATTTTATGAGTTACAGATAATGTCAAGTCATCTGCAGTAGAGTGAAGCACACTGTTTGATGACAGAATCTCTTTGAGAGATTCATAAAATGCCTAATTAAAGAGGAATGTGTTCCACTGTGCTTGTAGAGACGGAGAGTAGAGCTAATAGGACCTGATGTTTCAATCCCTGTGGTACGTCGCCACTCTTGATGTTAACTGTGGGATTGGAGCAGTGAAAGGCGGGGTAGGTAACTTCCATACCTTCCACACTTCATCTTGCAGTTGTTGTATTTCTTTTTAATCCAAAGCCAGTTGCGTTTTTTTTTTTTTCTACTGAATTTGAGAAGGACTGCGTGATGGAGCGCATGACCCCTCACCTCCATGTTCTACAATAGACTGGATGTAGATGTAGCAACAAATCCCCTGCATCCCACTTCTACAGGGAAAATCTTGATCTTCCAGCTGTTCAGAGTGGCTTCGGTTGCCAGTTCAGAGTTCCACAACGTATGCCAGTTTGGCCATTGTGGACCACAGGACCACATGTGGGCAAAGTGTTGTGTAGCCACAATGTGTGAGGGAAACACAAGCTTTTTTCCCCCCAAGTCCACATCAGTTTTCCAGTCTGGAGAAATCTGCAGAATGCTTGCAACCTTTGATATTATATGATGCTCTGGAGTGGACTGTATACGTCCATACTGTATGACAGCTCGACATCTGTCAGTTGACGCAATTTAATTACAATGTGAAATAAGATAAGACACTTGAGGTGTGTCTCTGTCTTCCCTGTGGTTAGACCAAAACCACAGAAGTGTGTCACAGAAGAACTCATCAAACCACAGAAGGGTGTGTGCAGTTTGTGGTGGTTAGGGCTGTGTTCTTGTATTTTTTTTTTTTAATGTCTCACTCTGTGTGAAGGGCTTGCTTCACTGTGCAGCAGGCACTCAGTGACCAAATCTGACCCCTTCTTTTTGGCTCTCATTGCAGATTATTTCTGTTCAGCTCACATGATCCCACGAGGATTGAATGTGGGTTTAGCAACCTGGACAGTAGTGATATCAGCCCACTCTGCCCATTCCCTCGTTTTCCTGTTTGCCAGCTTACTACGAGTGGGGCACATGCTGGCTTGTTTTCACTCCATGTGTTTCCTGTTCTCTTCCCCCGCAGCTGAGAGGATGAAGTGGAGGAATCCTGGCAGTTTGTGGAGTTTGTAGCAACAGAAGAATCAGCGACACTGGCAGCCTTTCCAGCTCCTGTTTGACACCTCCGTCTGCAGCGGAGCTCACCATGAGTTAGAAGGCATCTGAAGCCATCGCCACAGCTGCCTTCCCCTCCAACTGCAGCACTGTGTCTGGAGACAGCAGAATCACTCGCCCTGCTTCATGAGCCAGCAGGATGCGGCTGAGGTCCTCGCACTCTCCGAGCGCCTCCTCATAGCTTCTCACAAGGGACAAGCTGACAATGTGGTCCAGCTTATCAACAAGGGTGCAAAGGTAGCAGTCACCAAGGTGAGTGCATGGTCCTGAATGTTCTAATGCTTACTTATGTGTTTTGTTTGTAATTTAGCTTTGCTAGCAATGGCAGTGGCAACTCTTTGAAGAGTTGGCCTGTCCATCTAAGACTTTGACCCCAAACAACTTAGAGTATCTTGACAACTACTGACCAGCTTGCCATAAAAGTTAGTTCAGATATTCACAGTCCCCAGAGGATTTATGTTAATGTTGGTGACCTCGGAACTTTCCCTTATTACTGCAGTCAGTCATTTCCATTTGAGCATTGACACATTTGAAGAAATTCTTGTCTATTTGTATTCCACACATGTGCATTCACAGCTAACAAGTATTTTGGTTGGTTTTGACAGACTGCTGTGTGGCCAGGCGGATCATACTGACACAGCTTTCAGTCTGAGAGCCACACACACACAGACACACACAGTCCCCTGAGGCCTTGCTTTATTCTTTCATCCCAGCTCTCACATTTCCTGTAAACACAGCAGAGTTCAAAGGTTGTTCACCAAGATGTGATGTAACCCTCCCTTGTGCCAGTTAGTGCCAAAGCTCATCTAGAAAAATGGCCTGGATGTTAGAGGAGGTGCATTGAGAACTGGCAGGGGACCCCTTTGCGCAGGGCTGCGTATCAAACCTTAATACTACCTTAATTTTGTACTGAAAGCTACATGTCCCCGCCAAAAAGTCAACATCCTCACCACAGATGTCAGATCTATTTTTTGTTGTTCGTATTTTTAGTGTTTACTAGAGTGTAAACTTCCACAGTACACAACCCCTATTATTACCTTACACATGTTTTTCTTGTGTTGTTGCTTGTCGAGTGGACACTAATATGCAAAACTATGTTTTAAATATATTGGTTAAATTCAGGTACAATTAGAAGAACAGTCATGCGTTGTGTGGTTGAATATGTGTTGGGCTAGAATGAGAATTAGGTATTCAGTTCACTTTTTCAGTTTATGTTTCAGCCTTTTGCTAAAATCATTTCAATGCATTTTTGTTCCCTCAACACCTCATAACGACAAAGCAAAAACAGGATTTTTCCATTTTTTTAAAAGGAAAATATCACACTCAAGTGAAGCGGTCTGAATACTCTCTGAATGTACTGCAGCTGTGTGTGTCTTTGTTTCAGGTGTTTTGGGGGATTCTTGTAGAGCGCCAGTAACCTGTGTAGTATAATATTACACCACCAGATTACAATACACAGCGTTACTAGAATAGATGGTTTACAGTTACAGTATTGTCTGACCTGTGACATCACATTGTTTTTCATAGCTCAGCATGGGGCAGTTTCATTGGACGGAGGACTAATCTATGTGAAAGAAAGCAGTTTCCATTGCTGAAGAAACTTAGGTTATTAATAGGGATGCACCGAATATTCGGCCACCGAAAATTTTCGGTCGAAATGGCCCAAAAGTGCATTTTCGGTTTTCGACCGGAAGACTTTTATCACCGAAACAACATGGCCGAAACCGGATGTTGTGATGACGCAAGCGCGTCCAGTACGAGCGTGTCTGGAAAGGCCAACATGTCATCGGTGTGGACGTATTTCAGTAAATCTGAGAAAGACACACATGATTTGCAAAACATGTAATGAAATTTCAAGAGGGGGCGCATCTGCAAAGAATTTCTCCGCGTTGGGTTTAATTTATCAATTCTTGGTGCATTTGTTGTTGTTAAAGGCCTACGGTTAACATATGGACTGTGTCAGTCTTTGTTTTGATACACTATTATGTTGTAGTCCTACAGCGAAAATTTTACAATGCACTTGGCTTATATGCACTTTGTGTTTTTATGAGAGGACATATTTAATTTTACAATCTTGTTTAAATTGATTAATTCTTTGAAGCATTCATATTAATTTATGTAATCACAATGCCTTGCAGTTTTCTTGAGGTTAGAACACAGTCATAGCCATAAATGCAATGGTATCAGTAACTGACATAATTCTTTCGGTGTTTCGGCCTTGGTTTCCTCATTTTCGGTTTCGGCCAAGAATTTTCATTTCGGTGCATCCCTGGTTATTAAGGTACAATGTAGATCAAACTTGTAAATCACATAGTTTATCTCTGCAAACTACAGTGTGATCCTATTGATGAGACACTGGCATGTTTTTTCTCTGGGTGGCCATCATAAATTTGCTTTTCCCCAGACACGGTAACGACAGGTCTTTTGAGGTTAATGTTTCCTGGAATTAGGAATGAGTTTAACTTTAGTTAAGTTTAGATCACGGGTTTGTGTTTTTTTTTTCTTTTAATATACTCTCTCAGATGTCTGCCTAAAAGAGACCTCATCTTGCCGTGGCCTTATGCTATTCATGTGTGAATGCTTTGTCCTGGATGGGTTTTTTTTTTTTTGGTGTTTATCATGTGCTTTGCATTTTCTGTTCTTGCACAAAAAAAAACATTTTCCATGGGAATATGAACAGACCGCATCGTATTGTAACACCTATAACAATATTATATGAGCTGCTGCTTCCTCTCACAATTGTGTTTCAACCAGCTGTATTTGGATATTTTGGCAAGGCGCCACAATGAAAGCTTAATCTAGGATAAAGGAGGGGTAGAGTTTCATATGAAAAATTCCTCTGCTCAGGAAAAGGAATGTGGGGAGAGTTTTTAGAAGGCTAATATGGTGAAAGGGACTGAGATAGAAAAACAGAAATCAGATGAAAAGAAAGCAAGGCGAGAAGGATTAAGTAGGACATTATATGAGGCTGGTAATGAAGAAGATGGGAGTAAAAAGAGAGGGAGGAGATGAGGTGAGCTGGAGAGTTCAGAGGCCAGCTGTTCCAACCTTTCAGTGAGAGAAACTTGACTTTTGTTTGAATTTAATTTGAAATAGATAACAGTGCCATTTTGTCCTTCGCCTGCCCTCCTAATCCATTATGACAAAGTGAAAACATGTTTACAAGTTTTTGCAAAAACTGAAATCTCTAATTTATAGAAGTATTCAGACCCTTTACTTTGTCACTCCAGATTGTGGTCAGGTGCATCCTGTTTGCTTTAACTTTGCTTGAGATGCGTCTAGAACTTGATTGGAGTCCACCTATGGCAAATTGTGTGTGTCTAATATAATCCCTGTGGTGAGATGACACGCCTGTGTATTTAAGGTCCCACTGTTCTCAATGTAACTCACACAACTCCAAAATGTTGATGTTGATGTGATTCGAGTCCTTTACAACTGGGTATCTGTTGATACCAAGTCTGATCTGATATTTATACATTGTTTGTCTTGCTTGAATCATCAGTATAAAAGATAAAGAGCAGAAATATCAGGTTCTTTCATAAAAAGACAAATGTGCAGAAGTCAAGGTTGAGGAGAGAAGCATCAGTCTCTGATTTTAAAGTTCTTTTACATTCACTGTTAAAGGCAGATTGAAGTCAAAGCATATTTGTTGCAGATCAGTGTAAGTCAGTTAACTTTTGGATTTGGGGTCAGTTTGTCACGAATTCGGTAACTGTGGTGTGGCGTTTTGTTCTCAGTTGCTATGATGAAGAGTTCAGAGTTTGACTGGCATCTCCAATCTGAGTCTCAGTGGAATCACAGTATTAAGAGCCATCTGTCATACCAAACTGATGGGCAAGAAAACATGATTTTATCATAAAGCTTTATAGTTTTTGAATTATCTACAAGGCTCCTATGTCTTTATGTTAGGATATTATTATAAAGAAACAATGCAAATGGTATATTTACACCTTATATTTTACAGGCAGGTAATACTGAAAGTAGTGGGACGTCCCACTTCAAACTTCATAAATCCCCCACAACAAGGAGAGTGAGGACTTCTGGTCGCTGTCAAACAATCTTTGATTTATGTCAGAATTGAGTCTGGGTAATTTCCACAACATAAACTAGCAGAGCATTAAGGTGTGAACCCAATATACTGACTGCCACTGGAAAAAAAAAACAACCCACAGAGTCACACACAGACCTGCAGTCAGTCTAGAGACAAGAGAGCCTCCCTGCTACTTTGAGACCTGCTGTTTACCTGAGCTCGGTTGGTGGCTTCCCTCCAAAGCAAGGCCTAGTGTAACTCAATCCAAGGACCACATGAATGCAGAGCAGAGCCGAGCCACTCCCAAATAAAGCGCAAACCTCTAAACGCCGAAATAATACCTGGGGTGTAATGTGGTTTGTGCTGTTGTGTGGGGAAAACACTTGATCTGTAATTAAACTGTATTTACTCAGTATAATTACAGATTAAAAGAGATTGCCTGGATCTCGTGTTTGAAGTTTGTAAGTTTACAAGTTTGCACCTTGAAATGCTGCTCTGTCATTCTTCACCATGCAGTTAAGCAGAGGTCATTATGTTGGATGTAATGTTGAGAATGTCAGGATGTGTTGAGAGCTTCAAAGAAAGAAATTTCCTGTTATTGATGTGCCTTATGTCATCTCACCCTCCGTGGTAAACTAGACTAGACTGCTGTGTTTTCCACCTGCACTAGAAACCCTGCTGAAGCTGCTCAGAGCAAGATCTATCAAATATAATATATTTTTGGTGAGTTTGAAAAGTAAATAAATAAGAAAAAGATGACAAATGAAGCTGACTCCAAATTTATAAACTTTCTGGTATAAATTTTTAGGTCGACTCAAATTACCAAAATCAGAAGTTACCTAAAATTTGATTTGTAGACAATCACTAAATACGATAGTTTTTATTTTTCCTTTATTTATTTATTTATTTTATGTTTTTATTTTTAGTTTTTTTTTTCTTCTTTAGTTCATTTTTTATATTCTTGATTAATTTTGCATTTTTTATAATGTTGGTTGCAATGAATGATGGGTAGCCATTCAGAGGGATTAATGATGGAGAGCATGAATCTGTGATGACTGATGTGATGCTGCTATGGCACATGACCTTTGAAAACCTCCTGCTGGCTGATCCCGTGCTTGAGGGAGCACATTTTGGGTAGAGAGGATTAAGGCTGCAACAAACAGATATTTTCATTATTGAATAATCTGCAGATTATTTTCTTGTTTCACCAGTTTATCACATTGACCATAAAATGTCAAAAAAATAGTGAAAGACATCCACTATAATTTCCCAGATCCCCAGCTGACATTTTCAAATTTCTTGTACAACAATCCAAAATCCACAGATTACAGATTATAATGATACAAGAGAGAAAAACAGAGAATCCTGAAATTGAAAAAACTGGAACCAGGGAATGTTTGGCATTCATGCTTTAAAAACTATTGAAATGATTAGTCAGGTATCAAAATACTTACTGATTCATTTTGTGTTAGCTGACTAAGTTTCAGCTCTAGACATAATTGCCGTCTTTATTTTATAACACTTAGGCGTCGCTCTAGTTTGCATTTAAAATTACACACTTAGACTTTAATCAAGATTTTTTTTTTTTGTAAGTCACATTTTAGGGCCATTCTCAAGGCTCTTTGAAGATTCCTTTGAAGTCTTTATACACACAGGCCCTGGTTTTGAAGTATCTGTCTTTAGGATTTCTGCCTCTGCCCTGAAACATTGGGGATTAATGGGATTTTGTCTGTGGTACTTATAGCACGGGAAGTTGAAAAATTTCTAACATTTCTAAATTTCTAAATTTAACAGTAACATGTTTTTCTTTATTCAGTTACTGTGGATAATCCGCTGTCCATGACTATTTCTTGGGTAGAAAATACGTTTAGCTCGTTTTGTAATTTTTCAATGCTGTGAGAACCTCCAATGAAATCCCTCTAATTTCCTCTGAATTAGGATGGAAGCAAAAATCTCAGAGGTAGGCAAATAAAACTAAATAAAGCATCTGCATGGCTAGATTTGACCAGAGGTAAGCAATAAAAAAAATGTAATTTGTAATTTGTGAACAGATCCTTTAAAACTCCCTGAAGTTAAGTAACCTTTTTGCTTCAGTGCCCACCCACAGATCCTTATATTGGCAGGATGCAGAGTTTATCCTCTACCCAGCTTACATGAACAGCTGTGCAGATTGTGCACTATTCTCTTAAACCATGGATTAAGGATTTGTTTGTTTTCAGTTGACTCATTACCGAGATGTATTGTACTCTGTCTTCTGTCGTACCACCAACTACGACCACAGTGACTTACACTGCAGTAACATCTGACTCACCGGACTGTGACTTGGTGTGTGGGAAAGCTGCGGTGGGCTCTTTTACTCAACTTTGTCTGCTTCTCTGGGGAGTCTGTGTGCCTACGTTGTGGGCACTGTGGTGTTTTGTTTTTTTTTCTTTTTTCAGTGGGTTGAGTTGTTTGTTTTGTGTCCACAGTATGGCAGAAGCCCGCTGCACTTGGCTGCCTACAAAGGCCACATTGAGGTTGTGCGTATCCTGCTCAAAGCTGGCTGCGACCTGGACATCCAAGACGACGTGAGTAGATTCTTCTCTGTCTGCCGGCTGCGTCGACCATGTTTCCACTTTTCATCCACCTCCAACGCACACCGCAGTCCTGATTGATGGTTACCAGCAGCTGCCTCTCTTTTTTTTATTGCTTTCAGCTCTGTCAAGTTGGAATAATACTTTTTTTTTTTTTTTTTTTTTTAAGAATTAAGTTTCATTTTAACACAAACACAACTGTAGTCTAATGACCTCTAGTGGCCTTGAGTGGGACTCTTTGGACTTCCCACTTGTGGGCTTGCCCTCAGGATGCAAGTCCCCCTTCCCCACAGATAGTGATAACCCAGCTCTCTGGCACCACCAAATTCACTCTCTGTGGTCAGTGAGCTCCGCAACAGGCTGCAGTACATCCTCCAGGTCTGGAGCGAGCAGGAGGTGCAGACTGAGGCAGGAGGAGGAGGAGGAGAAGGAGGAAGAGCAGGAGGGGAGAAGACAGTGGAGGAGGGCTGGGAAAGAGCCTGGAGGATCAGGGAGAGTGAAGGAGGTTAGCCAAACCTGCTCCTACTGAGCCAGTGGAATTTCCCCATCCTTCCTTCCCTGAACAAACGCCACTCATCCAACGCTGCTGCTGCTTCTGCTGCTGCTGCTGCTGCACTTGGCTCCGTTCTTATCTAGCTTGGAATGACCCTTTCCTCCTCCTGTCCCTCCTGTTCCTCTGCTCTCTCTCTCTCTGTCATGGAAATCATTGCTCATTGCTCTTCAAACGCTCTCATGTCAAACCTGGCCTGCTAAGTCTCATTCACCACTAATCTGGTCTGTGTGCAGGAATTCCATTTATGGCTGAGTATAAATGTGAACTGAACCTTTTTACCTGGGACTGTACACTCACTGCTTTGATATGGTTATACAGACCACAGAGGACTCTTAGCAGCAAATAGAGCTATCTGAGATGAATTGCTGTGGTTTGTATAACTGCTACACTGGGATAAAATTAACATCATTATTGCTTAAGTCAGTAATAACATATTTGGGATATGTGGTGTGCCTCTTAAAACTCACTTACAAAACAGCTCTCAAAACTGTCAGCATGTAAAGCAATAGTTTGTTTTTGGGGGAATTTTGTAGAATTTTATATTAAGCAGTAAAATTTGCTTAATTTAATCTAGTTATAGACATCTGTTGGTTGAAATAGCTTCGCTGCTCAGTGATAAGGTGTGATGCTACAGGGTGAGAGAGACTTTGTAAATGTTTAAAGTTGCATTTTTATTGAGTATGCTGTTGGTCCCCTGAATATGCAGCCATTAAGCTTGGCTAATTTTAATTGATATACCTTTAAACTACATGCATAGACATAAAAATACAGTGTATTCTACACTATGAAAAAAAAAACAAGTTTCAAAACAGTTTGTGATTTTAGGGGGAGTAATGTGCTATTTGCTGACTATTTCTTGACCAAGAGTCGATATGTAAAACGTTTGACATGTCACAGTATGCATTTTCACATAAAGAAATTACATTTTGACTGGCTGACACCAAGGAATGGACCCAGCCTGCATTTAAAAGCAACAACATATTTGGTCTTTGTTACAGAGCAGGGAAGTGAGATCCGATCACAAGTGGCCACTCAGGAGAAGCATGTTAGTGTGTGAATAAGGCCAAAATGGCAGTAGACCATTTCAGATACGTGTGCTGAATTGTTGATATCACCAGTTGACATTTTCACTAGAAATCAGTAATTGGAATTGCAACTGGTCAAAATTACATTATGTATCTGTCAACTTGGAATTATAATTCCTGCCATGCATGTCTGGTCATAGCACACTTGGGCTGGTGTGCACAGTTTTCTGATTTGATCTCTGTGAAGCCACAAGCTGTTCTTTGTCAAGAGATAGTTGCAGCACATAACTCCTCCTAAAACCATGAATTGTTTTTTTTTTTTTTTTTTTTTTTAACATTTCTGTTTGTGTATGATATTAAAATCATGATTTAGTGGTATTAGTAGGTATATTTTTAAAGTTTGGACCGAGCCAAACTAGCTTTTTCCAAAAGGTTGAACTATTTGTTAATTGTATATAGAAAAGACACCAATAAAATCCCCAATAACCAAACTGTTTCTTTATGAGAGCATTTTACAACAGCTAAAATGCATTGTTTTTATTAAAGTCTATTAGTTTTGGGAACAGTGCAGTTTTGAATACAATTTCTGAATGTTTGTGTCAGTATAATAAAAATATTATATTGGAGCTCCAGGGTTGTTATATGGTGTTTTTTTTTTCTGTCAGTTGCTTTCTCCTCTTGTTGCAATGTATTGTTGGTTAGTGTTGTGTATTTCTGTTTGTGTTGGCAGGGGGAGCAGACGGCGTTACACCGGGCTGCCATGGTGGGAAACAGTGATGTTATCAGCGCTCTCATCCAGGAAGGGTGTGCACTGGACAGACAGGACAAGGTGCACTTCAAAAGACAGAAACACAAACGCACAGACACACACATATACAAACACACACCGTGAGGCTAATGGTACCTCTGTTACAGTCAGTCAGAAGAGCAGGGGGGATTTCAAAGCCATCATAAGCCATCTGATGATCATAGAGAAACCAATCTGTCTGTAATCTGCTTAACCTCATCCCCCATGAAAAGCAGAGTTGGGTATTTAGAGTCTCAGTGAAAAGAGAGACGGCTTGTTCACAAACTTAGCTGGAACTATGGGGATTATATCCATAAACACTTATAGTAACCTTGTTTCTATCATTTGACGTGAACTCTTTGCATACTGGAATTAAATGCATTGTACTGTTGCCACTCAAATGAGTGGCTGTTATTGAAGTGCAGTTGCGTGAATAAGCATGAACCTCATAACAATTTGTTATGAGATTTCTACAGCTTTAGGCTGATGACCAGGGACAGTCACAAACTCCATGTAGCACGTTACACAGTGACTCAAGTCTGTATTTCTTTAGAAAGTGTGAAATTTAAAGAAGGATTTGAGTCTTTAATGAGAGTTCACGAAAAGGAAGTCCACATTTTGGATCCTTGATGGTCACAAAATACATGTAAAGCGCTGAAACTTACTGTCACATTTTGCAAGAGCATAGCATTTATCAAAATATGGTATATCATGTTAGATTTAAAACGTGTGTAAATAGAGGGATTATTAATGCACTTTAACTGTGGCCAATTTTACTCAACAGAATCAGGCTTTTATTTCTAATTTCCCTTGTTTTATAAGCGTATTTCATCATATCTGGCTTCATTTTAACTTGCAGTTGATGATCAGTGGGCATAATCTCTCCCTTTTCTGATTGCCTTTTTATGTGTAAACTGCTCAGGAAATTCACAAGAGGGAAGCTCAGCTGGAGACTCTGCCTTAAAAAAAATCAGGAGAAAAGGCGACACTCCACAGAAATGAAAAAGAGAATCACTTCGTATGATAATCTTTTAGATAAATGTATTCATAATCAAGAGTCTTATCAAACTGTTCCCTCCATTTGGCATGAATCCTCGGAGCATGTGAGACAACAGAGAGCTCTCTCTTTATAAAGGACATGTGATCACCAACCAACATGAAACCGTTTACATCTGTACACCTGAGAGGAGGCCCTCTATATCTAACCCCACACTCAAAAAATATCCACAGCCACTAGTTCTGGATTGAGCATCCAAAAGCATTAAAGGCCTAGTCAGGCAAAAACACATTACACACACATTACAGGAAAGGTTTAAAAATAAAGGAATCATTTAGGCCATGTGGGACCATTGCATTTAGGTTATGTATCCAGAGCATTTCTCTCTACAGAAGCTTTGTGATCTCTCCACCACACATCAGTGACACCTGTTCTAGACCAACAAGCCAGAAAGAGGAGGCTAGACCATAATGTGCTTTCATCACTTTGGCCAATGTAGATTTTTGAGCAAGGACAGTGCAGCATGTAAACCACATTGATGGAGTCACAGATGACAAAGAGTGTCTGTCCTTGTATCCTGCTACACTTCAAGCGTCCTTAAAGTGTGGAAGGATACAAGGAACTTTAGTGTCACCTCATCACAGTTACATTTATACTATTAACAGTGCTACCCAGGATCATATGAAATAGTGTTTTTCAAACTTCAAACTTAAGAAGAGTTTAAATTTTTACTGGTGATCACACAATGTCTTTAATAAAGAATAGGACCTGTGGAATAAGAAGAAGAAGGAGAAGCTGTGTTAAAAAGGGAAACAGAGTAGCAGAGTGGAGGGCAAAACATGACTCTGTTGTTATACTGATGCAGTCTTATTAATATACTAATGTAATTCCTCACAGGTTCCCTAAAAAAGACAAGTACCTCTTAGATTTGGGTTGACATGAAGGCCAGTTCATCACTCCATCTGTTGTTTATGTGGCTTTTTGTCTTTTGTCCTGTCAGGATGGCAACACTGCTCTCCATGAAGTGTCCTGGCATGGCTTCAGCCAGTCCGTCAAACTGCTGGTGAAAGCTGGAGCCAACGTTCATGCAAAAAACAAGGTGATTTTACAGTAGAGTGCCCAAATTTGGACCACAGCACTGATTAAATATGTTTGCTAGGAGCTGTATTCCAACAGTGCTTCCAGTCCTGATCAGGTCATTTAAAGCAAGACATTGTAACACGTTATTCCTCTTACAAATGAAAAGTTTAACTCATAATCATTTAAAGAAAATGTTATTTCTTACTTAGATACACTAGTCAGACATTTCACTTTAAACACCTTACAGTAGCATGGTTGTTAGATAAAGAGTATTGCCATATCAACAATACATGGTACGCCTGGATGAGATGATGAAAACATGAAAGTAATAAGTATGATAGCATTAATAAATGCTAACAGTCTGACTCTGGCTTTGTCCTCCTTGTTTTCCAGGCAGGAAACACAGCTCTCCACCTCGCATGTCAGAACGGTCATACTCAGAGTTCCAAGGTCCTGCTCCTTGGAGGCTCCAGGCCTGACAGCAAGAACCATGTACGTTCCTTCTCCTCTCGGTCTGAAACATAGCACATTTAAACAGCACTTTTCCATTTGCAGATAACTTTTCAGTTGAATTGCTTAAATCAAAGGAGATCAAAGTTTAGACAAGTCGTAGCTTCTGTTCTGGTAGTTTATTCGGTGCTAGTGTTTCTAAAATGAAAACCACAATTCCCAAAAGCTCCATTGTTGTCTTTTTTACCCTTTTACCCCTGTTACACTGGGTCTGTCTCAGATGGGTCTCATGTCCATTCTGCAGTGAATCACAATACAGTTGACCAGACTTAAGGCATTAATAGGTACTGGAGCAGTCTGTGTCTTGTGATTCTGTTGTTACTAGAATATTATCTAAGAGTGTCAGTATACTCGAGTCCCTGTTTCATAGTTCATTATTTAACTTTTTCATCATAACAGAGGTAAAGCGGAGAATAGATGCTAATAAAGAGATCTATAAATATCAAATCAATTCCTAAGACAAAAAAGAGAAAAGAAAATAGCAATAATCAATACTGGGGTTTTCTTTCCAGCACCTTTTAAAGTGAACATGATTTCATGTCCTTCATAGGTCAATAGCTCTATTAATAAGTCTCACATTTTGCTGTGACACCTCTTTTAAATATACCTGAATCTTTCAATTAAAAAAGAAATTCTTGAAAAAATTGCTGATCTTTGAATAATTTTTTTTCTTGTAGGGAGGAGATACGTGTCTGCATGTGGCAGCCCGCTACAACCATGTAGCCATGATCCGCATCCTGCTGGGAGCCTTTAGCTCTGTTTCAGAGAAGAACCTGGTGAGATACTGACTTAGTTTGGACGATGGATTGGAACTTTTTTGCCAATGTTATCATATATCATCACATGGTTTGTAAAAGTGGCTGTTGCATTGTTTATTTCACTTGCCAGTATGACCAGAGGAAGAAAACGTTCAGTTTCCTGTCTCTGCTGAATACATAAGATTGAAGTGTTCATAGCATCAGATGTCTCAGAGTTGTGAGTAGATGAAGGATCCATTCTCACATCACCATCTCTTGTTCTGTGTGTGTGTGTGTGTGTGTGTGCACATCTGCAGACTGGGGACACACCACTACATGTGGCAGCTGCTCTGAATCATAAGAAAACAGTACGCCTGCTGCTGGAGGCGGGGGGAGACAGCCGCATCTGCAACAATGTGAGTGCCCCGCGGCCTCTTTCTACATTATTAATGCTCAGAGGAAGCGTTTGTGCACTCACTTTGCCTTTCTTCATCTTCAAGTCAGCACACATTTCTGTTGTGTTACTGCTCTCGTCTTGGGGGATTCTTAGAACAACATGCGGCTCCATCTTCCTGTTGTCTATTTGAAGCTGCAGTAGAATGGGGTGAAACTGGGGTCGCATTTCACAAACTATAGTTGTAAAACTGAAAAACAGAAATTCAGAAATTTCAAAGTAAGAATTGGATGTTTTAAATAATGTTTTAAAGTGCTGCACTCTTTTCAGAGTTACATTCTAACTTCCTATTAGAATAGGATATTCAACACACTCCTTTCAGAATTTAAACTCTCTGTTTCCACCCACTTGTTTTAATGCTCATTTTAATTCATTCATTTTAATTTGCACATGAAACAAACTGTAGTGGAAGCTCTGGGAATGTTTTTACAATTGGCTGTCATGATGTACATGATGCATGTGAGGTAAATGTCCACTGAAGACAGGGGAAATAGCAGCAAAACTGGAAATGAAAAAAAAACAATCTGGCTCCAAAAGACCAGACCAGCCAGGGCAGGAGCTCAGGGATGCTCAGTTAATCATATGGCTTCTAATTAAATATAAGCCAATTAGGTAATTAGGGGTCTGTTTAAACTCACACTGGTCACTCTTAATAAAACGTGTGTAGGACGTGTGTCTCCAGTGTTTTGAACTGTGTTGCTGCCAGACAGGAGCTGATGCCGCTGGTTTGTCTCTTTCACATAAGTTGAACTTTGTCTTGATGCTCTCCCAGAAGAGGTAGATGTCATAAATTATGTTCATGTAGTCCTGTTTCCTGGAGTTGTCCTGAACTGTGAGGGATCTAATTGAGGACCAGAATTTGCTGTGTCTCAGAGGGCGTACCTCTAACTAAAACATTAGGATGTTAGTGAATGACTAATTTACACTTCCTTCAAAAGCCAAATAAAAATGTTGTATTGTAAATTATAACCCAAGTTTTTATGTTTATGCTATTTTATAATACAATATAATTTCCCTATTTACTATTATCTGGAATCGCTATAAATAAAAGTTACATTTTATGAACACATAATGAATGGCATTACAGTATATAGTGAAGAGAGTCAGACTGTCATCCAAATTGTAGTATGGAGGTTAAATAATGCAGCTGTTAAGTTTAACTCTTAAATAAATAAATAAATAAATAGTTTACTGGAAAATGTCATGTCAAACCGTTTCATGTCCACTGGACGACATAAAGGCGGTGGTGACCTGGCTTGGTATCAATGCAGGGTTGCACAGGGGGAAGATGGCTGAGCCAAGGATTCTGTCAAAGGGTATCACAGAGCAGCAGGAGATCCTGAAAAGGGATGCACTATCTGAAGAAAGTGGATCAAAGGATCCCCTGCTGTTTGTTTTTGATTACTAGGAGGATGTGGACTTCTTCCAAGACATGGCAGGAGAGCAGCGTCCCAACAATGAAAATTTAAGGAACAAAAAGACATGAAATGAAATTTAAAATGAAAATTAAATTAAAAATCTAAACCTGTGAGAAGGTGGTTTTATACAAAGTAGTTCATGCTTATAAAAGCATGAACCACCATATATGTCTGTATATAGTTAAGTTCTTCTTTAAATTGGGTGAGATTGCTTTACAGGCTGAACTCAAGCATCTCCGGTTGAAACCTCCTATACTACTTTTTATAATCTACAAAATTCTGACTTAAGAAATATGGTCAAAATCTGAAGTACCTGTCCAAGATGGCAGACTTCACATGCTGTAAACTGTTAACACTCATGCTTGCTCGACTCACATCTACGGTTGACACAGATCATGTAGTGATCTGCCATGTTGAACTAACTTGCTAGGGGAAGTCATACACCGAACAAGTATAAATCATTTATGTCTTCCAAAATATACATAAGTTTCAACTTGCATGAATGAGTCTCAAACCAGCAGCAACACAGTTCAGAAGGCCAGATATCACTTCCACTCAGACTGGTCTGGTTTTTCAGGGCTGCCTTTTTTCCCCCCAGTTTCAGGTTGTTTCTCTTGTTGCTACTAAAGACTGAGAGAGGGTGGAGTTACCTGTACTATAATGACTCACATGGTAAACTGAGCATAATGTACATTCCCATGGCACTAATTCCATCAGTGCGACAGCACAGCCACTCATACTGAGTATCTGGCATACACACACACTCACAACTCTTCTAACACAAAAGCTGCTTTCATTCACTGATTGATTCCAGTAGCTCAACACTTCTTTCTATATTTTTAACACTAAGAGCCTTTTCAAAAAGGAAAGTGTGAGCTGCTGGTAGACTTTTAATGTGAAACACCTGGACGGGATGTGTTGATATCATTGAGAAGAGGAACTTTGTAAACATGACTGTTGTTGCTGCTGATGGAATTAAAGCTGTGGAAATAAACTGAGTGCTGAATTCACTGAGACAACAGGTAAGCACGAAGGAAATGTTGAGTGTGCTTTACCTGGAGCTAGGAACAAAAGGCAGATCTCTGATCTAAGACTGTTACAATCTCTGCCACTGTTTGAATTCATCATAAGTCCTATCAGTTGTGTTTTGTCTGGTTTGACTGTGTTGTGTGTCTCTGCAGGCAGGTGAAACAGCTTTGGATCAGGCCAGAGAACACAACAACCCAGAAGTGGCTCTTCTCCTAACCAAAGCTCCCCAGGTAAAACCAGTAACTCCCAGTCTGACCAGTACACACAGCTGCAAATAAAACTCAGTCAGTTTTATAAAAGATTCCACGATCAGGTTATCTGTTGTGGTGGATACACAGCGCTTGGGGTAAAATCTGGGAATTTACTAAATGCATTGAAGGCTTTACTGCATTTGCTATTCTCAAAACAGAAATGATAAAGGATATATTGTGTGTATGTGAGTGTCGACCACCTCAATCTCCTGATCACTCATTACATTAGAGGAAGGTTAGCTTTGCTGTTTGAATCTATATCATGACAGTATCAAGATACCATAGACTGGACTGTGTACAGACTGTCATATCATGTGATGGACCCTGTGATGGTAATCTGACATAATTTATCTTTTTAATTAAAAAAAGTAAAATACGTACATGTAAAATATATTAATTAGTACAGGTTGAAGTTAATGATGGCTCCTCTGTATGAAGGTGCAACAGCTGTTGCAGTTTCTGTAAATTGTTTAAGTTGCAGAGATTCTTTTGCTGCTAGGTAAACCTTCATCCTTGCACCTGGCTTAGACACAAACCACCTATATGTTTAAATCACTTATGAACACTTTGGTGCTGACCATTCTGCCTTGGTATTAAAAAAATACAAGCAGGCTTTTACTTGGAATTCAGATAATTTGCTTTATTTCATTACTGCAGAAGTAGGAAGTACTGTCAGTAAAGAAATATCTGTTCCTTTTCTATCTTCGTTCTAAAGTATTTATACCTACCCTACTTATACTTGTTGGCATCATTCAGAAGCTTCTTATGATTAAATTATAACCACACTGTATTTCTGTGAGCATATACTGATTTTATACTTAAAGTTTTTAAATCAGAGTTTGACTCACACCCCATCCCCCCCCCCATCTTAATGAAGTATCATATGCTGTTGTTGTATTCTTCCCTCTGGTGTTCTGGATAGTGCTGAGCCATCAGTTAGAGACATACACACCCAGTCGTGGGGGAGGAGATCTGTTTTTTTCTTCTACCATTTCAGTCCATAAGACCACTAGCATTTCAACTGAAGCCAGGTGCTCTGCCTCCATCGTAACCTTTTGTTCCTCCTACTACTGCAACCAAGCCAGACCAGGTCCTAAGATCAGGGCAGAGTCCCATGGTGTGTCAGCATGGCTCAGCCACACCGTAGCCCCCTCCTCTAGTGACTGTTTGTCCTATATTCACTGTGATATTCTGCATTGGGTGAGGACCTCTCTCTGCCTTGGCTGTCTGCCTAGGTTGTCCTTGACATGAAGAACTACTAGCTCTGGTTTGAAGTTTGAAGTCCTGCACATATCATGCCTAAGCTGCCAGTATCAAAACTGTTAGGAACTATTCATAAAAATCCTTTGAAACAAGTCACAGGGTTAGAATTTTCAATTCATCCTCTTGGAAACCATTAAAAACTGAACAGTGAACCCTAGTTTTTTCCTAACCTGTGGTGTGTATATAAACATGAATGTTAACCTTCAGGGATTAATAATCTGCTCTCTAGTTTTATTTACTAATCATTTATGTTCAAGTTTCAAGTTATGGTTGTGTGTGTGTGTGTGTGTGTGTGCGTGCGTGCGTGCGTGCGTGTGTGCGTGCTCAGGTGCAGAGCTTTCTGCGTGGAAGGAGTGTGAGGAAGAGGAGAGACAAGCTGAAGGCAGAGGGCAGAGCTCAGTCAGTGCCCAGAGATGGGATGGTGCCCTGTAAGGTAAAAACTGGACCACTGTGTCAGAGCAAACAGAAATGACTGTTCTTGATTTTAATAGAAGAAATGAGGGTAAGAAAAATAACTGATTGTGATTGTGATTGTTTATTGATAGGACCTTTTAGACATCAGCATGGCTTCTGATTTTTGACTGTATTTTATACGCTGATATTTCTGAAGAAGATTCAATAATAGATCCTTTATCCTTGATAGTAATGAAATATATATCTGTGTACAGGGACATTTTGTGTTCCTCCTCCTCTTGTAAGATATTTAATTCCAGTTTCTGCCCTGATTGCTGTGGCCAGGGGCTAAATAAATTATGCACAGAGTAGAGGACTGAGAGGATCTCCTTGTATGGTCCTGTGTGTTAGGTTAAAAAAGGGTGATATCTGTCTCTGTCCGTTATTACTGCTGCCCTCGGATTTGATAAAACCCGCCCCGAAGCAAAATATTCTAAGAAATATTTGCCCCTTTAGGGCATCCACAGCTATCAGGATACTTTCAGCATGATTTTAAAAAAAAATATCTGACTCTGTCCTGAGGTCAACCTCTGTATGAATCTCACCTCATCTGAATGCAAGTAAAATCTTTTCCAGCCTTATAGCAAGAATGTTCATGAGAACGTGCACTAAAACTTCTGGTCACTGTGATCTTCATCTCTTTTTACTTTTAGTGAAATCACAGCCTTGTTAAATGTTTCTGGTAGTTTCCCTAATGAAACAGATTCTTCAGAATAGAAGCTAATTTGTCTACACAAGTCAGTGGGAAAGTCTCAGACTCAGACTCGACCCCACTGTTGATGCCACCTGATGATTATTGAGTCTTCATTAATGAACTAGAACTTCTGACCTCTTGTACTATCATGAGAGTGTCTAGATAATCTTTCAGACTCACAGACATTTCTGGCAAGTCAGACTATCTCTGATTTAACCCGATTTTTGTTATATATGATACAAATATTGAGAAATACCTTTTTAATGCCCCTTGTATCACCTAGTTTTTATTAGTTGGTATAGCTAGTCTTTTTTTTTTTTTTTTAGTTTAAACAGGTCATGTCATGTCATCATCCGCCGCTTATCTGGGTCCAGGCCCAGGTCGCAGGGGCAACTGCTGCCCAGTCCACAATGCATCAAAGTCCTATGGCACCTCCACGGGTGGTGAGCCTATGGGAGGTGGTGCCGCCCGGAGGGGGATTCAAACCCACGATCCTGAGAGATTGAGTCTCATGCTCTACCAACTGAACTAATCGGGCGGTAGTTTAAATAGATCATACTTTTTATTGGTATATTTAATTCAGTTGAAACCTAAAGTTGCACATTTGTTTCAGTTGTAGGTCACATAACATAAACTTTGAGTGATGCCTCATTTATTTTGATTATTTGTAAAGAACTAGACTCTAGGAAAGTCTAGTCTCTAGTTTTACTTTGGTGCAATTGCCAGTGACTGATTGCGGATGGACTGAGTGCTTAAGCATTTCCAGGAAACTGATCTATGGTACCTTTCCTTCTTCCTGTTTCCTGCAGGACAACACATCTGCTGCAGATGACACCCAGAGCAGTGACCGAGCCGCCTGCAAACACACTGAGGTGACAGAGTCAAACACCAGGAGGGGAAAGAACAGGAAGCAGAGAGAAAAGGTTTGAGAAGCTGAATGTTTCTGCTTACAGGGGATGACATTGAGTCTCCCTTCTCTGTTATGGTCAGGTGGGAGAGTTGGAGTAAGGGCTAATCTCAGGTGCTGTTGCTGTTGCAGCCATTTCTGTCTGACCCCCTCCGCCGCAGAGAGACCAGACACAGCGAAGCCTTTCAGAAGAGGAAAAGTAAACTGCGAGGAGCCTCTCCTCATGCATCCATCCCTCCACATAACTTTAAAGCGTACCAGCTGTACACACTGTACCGCGGCAAGGATGGCAAGATCATGCAGGTACCATAACTGCACAAACACTCCTGCTGTTTAGTTAATTCGTTTTTCGTTTCGTTTCGTTTTTGACTGCATTTTGATGCCTTACTGTACTATGACTTTTTTGGTCTATTTTGAAACCTTACTATACTATGCTGTTTTTTTGGCATATTTTGAGGCCATACTATACTACGACTTTTTTTTTGACGACGGTCAAAAAAAGTAATATTTTAGTATGACCTCAAAATGTCATGAAAAAACGTCATAGTATAATAAGGCTTCAAAATCGGCCAAAAAAATGTGCCAAAAAACGTCATAGTATAGTAAGGCTTCAAAATCGGCCCAAAAGAGTCATACTTTAGGATGACCTGAAAATGTCATAAAAAACGTCATAGTATTGTAAGGGGTCAAAATCAGCCCAAGAAGTCATACTTTAGTATGATCTCAAAATGTCATAAAAAACGTCATAGTATAGTAAGGGGACAAAATCGGCCCAAGAAGTCATACTTTAGTATGATCTCAAAATGTCATAAAAAACGTCATAGTATAGTAAGGGGACAAAATCGGCCCAAAAAGTCATACTTTAGTATGATCTCAAAATGTCATTAAAAACGTCATAGTATAGTAAGCGGTCAAAATCGGCCAAAAAAGGTCATATTTTAGTATGACTTCAAAATGTCATAAAAAACATCTTAGTATAGTAAGGCGTCAAAATCGGCCAAAAAAGTCATACTTTAGTATGACCTCAAAATGTCAAAAAAAACATCAAAGGATAGTATGGCATCAAAATCGGCCAAAAAAGTCATACTTTAGTAAGACCTCAGAAAGTGGTAAAAAACGTCATAGTATAGTATGGCATCAAAATGTGCCAAATAAAAGTCATACTTTAGTATGACCTCAAAAAGTGGTAAATAACATCATAGTATAGTATGGCCCAAAAAAGTCATACTTTAGTATGACCTCAAAATGTCATAAAAAACGTCATAGTATAGTATGGCATCAAAATGGGCCAAAAAAGTTATATTTTATTATGACCTCAAAAAGTGGTAAATAACGTCATAGTATAGTATGGCCCAAAAAAGTCATAGTATAGTATGGCCCAAAAAAGTCATACTTTAGTATGACCTCAAAATGTCAGAAAAAACGTCATAGTATAGTAAGCGGTCAAAATCGGCCAAAAAAGGTCATATTTTAGTATGACTTCAAAATGTCAAAAAAAACATCAAAGTATACTATGGCATCAAAATGGGCCAAAAAAAGCCATACTTTAGTATGACCTCAAAATGTGCCAAATAAAAGTCATACTTAAGTATGACCTCAAAAAGTGGTAAATAACGTCATAGTATAGTATGGCCCAAAAAAGTCATACTTTAGTATGACCTCAAAATGTCAGAAAAAACGTCATAGTATAGTAAGCGGTCAAAATCGGCCAAAAAAGGTCATATTTTAGTATGACCTCAAAATGTCAAAAAAAACATCAAAGTATAGTATGGCATCAAAATCGGCCAAAAAAAGCCATACTTTAGTATGACCTCAAAATGTGCCAAATAAAAGTCATACTTTAGTATGACCTCAAAAAGTGGTAATTAACGTCATAGTATAGTATGGCCCAAAAAAGTCATACTTTAGTATGACCTCAAAAAATGGTGAAAAACGTCATAGTATAGTATGGCCCAAAAAAGTCATACTTTAGTATGACCTCAAAAAATGGTGAAAAACGTCATAGTATAGTATGGCATCAAAATGGGCCAAGAAAAGTCATACTTTAGTATGACCTCAAAATGTGCCAAAAAACGTCATAGTATAGTACGGCATCAAATGGGCCAAAAAAAGTCATACTTTAGTATGACCTCAAAAAGTGGTAAAAAACGTCATAGCATAGTATGGCATCAAAATGGGCCAAAAAAAAGTCATACTTTAGTATGACCTCAAAATGTCAGAAAAAACGTCATAGTATAGAATGGTATCAAAATGGGCCAAAAAAGTCATACTTTAGTATGGCCTCAAAAAGTGGTAAAAAAAATGTCATAGTATAGTATGGCCCAAAAAAGTCATACTTTAGTATAACCTCAAAAAGTGGTATAAAAACATCATAGTATAGTATGGCATCAAAATGGGCCAAAAAAAGTCATACTTTAGTATGACCTCAAAATGTCATAAAAATGTCATAGTATAGTATGGCATCAAAATCTGCTTAAAAAAGTCATACTTTAGTATGGCATCAAAATCGGCCAAAAAAGTCATACTTTAGTATGACCTGAAAATGTCATAAAAAACGTCATAGTATAGTATGGCATCAAAATGGGCCCAAAAAAGTCATACTTTAGAATGATCTCAAAAAGTGGTAAAAAAAAAAGTCATAGTATAGTATGGCATCAAAATGGGCCAAAAAAAGTCATACTTTAGTATGACCTCAAAACGTGCTGAGAAACGTCATAGTATATATAGTATGGCATCAAAATCGGCTTAAAAAAGTCATACTTTAGTATGACCTCAAAAAGCAGTATAGAAACGTCATAGTATAGTATGGCATCAAAATGGGCCAAAAAAAGTCATACTTTAGTATGACCTCAAAATGTCATAAAAAACGTCATAGTATAGTATGGCATCAAAATGGGCCAAAAAAAGTCATACTTTAGTATGACCTCAAAATGTCATAAAAAATGTCATAGTATAGTATGTCATCAAAATCTGCTTAAAAAAGTCATACTTTAGTATGACCTCAAAAAGTGGTAAAAAACGTCATAGTATAGTATGGCATCAAAAACGGCCAAGAAAAGTCATACTTTAGTATGACCTCAAAATGTGCCAAAAAACGTCATAGTATAGTAAGGCTTCAAAATTGGCCAAAAAAAGGTCATACTTTAGTATGACCTCAAAAAGTGGTAAAAAATGTCATAGTATAGTATGGCATCAAAATAGGCCAAAAAAAGTCAAACTTTAGTATGACCTCAAAAAGTGGTAAAAAAAAACGTCATAGTATAGTATGGCATCAAAATGTGCCAAAAAAAGTCATACTTTAGTATGACCTCAAAATGTCATAAAAAAAACGTCATAGTATAGTATGGCATCAAAATGGGCCAAAAAAAGTCATACTTTAGTATGACCTCAAAATGTCATAAAAAATGTCATAGTATAGTATGGCATCAAAATGGGCCCAAAAAAGTCATACTTTAGTATGACCTCAAAATGTCATAAAAAAACGTCATAGTATAGTATGGCATCAAAGTCGGCCCAAAAAAGTCATACTTTAGTATGATCTCAAAATGTGACAAAAAACGTCATAGTATGGCATCAAAATCGGCCCAAAAAAGTCATACTTTAGTGTGACCTCAAAATGTCTGAAAAAACGTCATAGTATAGTATGGCATCAAAGTGGGCCAAAAAAAGTCATATTACAGTGTGGCATCAAAATGGGCCAAAAAAAGTCATACTTTAGTATGACCTCAAAATGTCATAAAAAACGTCATAGTATAGTACGGCATCAAAATGGGCCAAAAAAAGTCATACTTTAGTATGACCTCAAAATGTCATAAAAAACATCATAGTATAGTATGGCATCAAAATGGGCCAAAAAAAGTCATACTTTAGTATGACCTCAAAATGTCATAAAAAACGTCATAGTATAGTATGGCGTCAAAGTCGGCCCAAAAAAGTCATACTTTAGTATGACCTCAAAATGTGCCAAAAAACGTCATAGTATAGTATGGCATCAAAATGGGCCCAAAAAAGTCATACTTTAGTATGACCTCAAAATGTGCCAAAAAACGTCATAGTATAGTATGGCGTCAAAATGGGTCAAAAAAAGTCATACTTTAGTATGACCTCAAAATGTCATAAAAAACGTCATAGTATAGTATGGCGTCAAAATGGGCCAAAAAAAGTCATACTTTAGTATGACCTCAAAATGTGCCAAAAAACGTCATAGTATAGTATGGCGTCAAAATGGGCCCAAAAAAGTCATACTTTAGTATGACCTCAAAATGTGCCAATAAACGTCATAGTATAGTATGGCATGAAAATCGGCCAAAAAAAGTCATACTTTAGTATGACCTCAAAATGTCTTAAAAAACGTCATAGTATAGTATGGCATCAAAATGGGCCCAAAAAAGTCATACTTTAGTATGACCTCAAAATGTGCCAAAAAACGTCATAGTATAGTATGGCATCAAAATGGGCCAAAAAAAGTCATACTTTAGTATGACCTCAAAATGTCATAAAAAACGTCATAGTATAGTATGGCATCAAAATGGGCCAAAAAAAGTCATACTTTAGTATGACCTCAAAATGTGCCAAAAAACGTCATAGTATAGTATGGCATCAAAATGGGCCCAAAAAAATCATACTTTAGTATGACCTCAAAATGTCATAAAAAACGTCATAGTATAGTATGGCGTCAAAATGGGCCAAAAAAAGTCATACTTTAGTATGACCTCAAAATGTCATAAAAAACGTCATAGTATAGTATGGCGTCAAAATGGGCCAAAAAAAGTCATACTTTAGTATGACCTCAAAATGTCATAAAAAACGTCATAGTATAGTATGGCGTAGAAATGGGCCAAAAAAAGTCATACTTTAGTATGACCTCAAAATGTGCCAAAAAACGTCATAGTATAGTATGGCATGAAAATGGGCCAAAAAAAGTCATACTTTAGTATGACCTCAAAATGTCATAAAAAACGTCATAGTATAGTATGGCATCAAAATGGGCCCAAAAAAGTCATACTTTAGTATGACCTCAAAATGTGCCAAAAAACGTCATAGTATAGTATGGCATCAAAATGGGCCCAAAAAAGTCATACTTTAGTATGACCTCAAAATGTCTGAAAAAACATCATAGTATAGTATGGCGTCAAAATGGGCCAAAAAAAGTCATACTTTAGTATGACCTCAAAATGTCATAAAAAACGTCATAGTATAGTATGGCGTCAAAATCGGCCAAAAAAAGTCATACTTTAGTATGACCTCAAAATGTCATAAAAAACGTCATAGTATAGTATGGCGTCAAAGTCGGCCCAAAAAAGTCATACTTTAGTATGACCTCAAAATGTCATAAAAAACGTCATAGTATAGTATGGCGTAGAAATGGGCCAAAAAAAGTCATACTTTAGTATGACCTCAAAATGTCATAAAAAACGTCATAGTATAGTATGGCGTCAAAATCGGCCAAAAAAAGTCATACTTTAGTATGACCTCAAAATGTCATAAAAAACGTCATAGTATAGTATGGCGTAGAAATGGGCCAAAAAAAGTCATACTTTAGTATGACCTCAAAATGTGCCAAAAAACGTCATAGTATAGTATGGCATCAAAATGGGCCCAAAAAAGTCATACTTTAGTATGACCTCAAAATGTGCCAAAAAACGTCATAGTATAGTATGGCGTCAAAATGGGTCAAAAAAAGTCATACTTTAGTATGACCTCAAAATGTCATAAAAAACGTCATAGTATAGTATGGCGTCAAAATGGGCCAAAAAAAGTCATACTTTAGTATGACCTCAAAATGGGCCAAAAAACGTCATAGTATAGTATGGCGTCAAAATGGGCCAAAAAAAGTCATACTTTAGTATGACCTCAAAATGTGCCAATAAACGTCATAGTATAGTATGGCATGAAAATCGGCCAAAAAAAGTCATACTTTAGTATGACCTCAAAATGTCTGAAAAAACGTCATAGTATAGTATGGCATCAAAATGGCCCAAAAAAAGTCATACTTTAGTATGACCTCAAAATGTCTGAAAAAACGTCATAGTATAGTATGGCATCAAAATGGGCCAAAAAAAGTCATACTTTAGTATGACCTCAAAATGTCTGAAAAAACGTCATAGTATAGTATGGCATCAAAATGGGCCCAAAAAAGTCATACTTTAGTATGACCTCAAAATGTGCCAAAAAACGTCATAGTATAGTATGGCAACAAAATGGGCCAAAAAAAGTCATACTTTAGTATGACCTCAAAATGTCTGAAAAAACGTCATAGTATAGTATGGCATCAAAATGGGCCCAAAAAAGTCATACTTTAGTATGACCTCAAAATGTCTGAAAAAACGTCATAGTATAGTATGGCATCAAGATGGGCCAAAAAATGTCATACTTTAGTATGACCTCAAAATGTGCCAAAAAAAGTCATACTTTAGTATGACCTCAAAATATGCCAAAAAACGTTATAGTATAGTATGGCATCAAAATGGGCCCAAAAAAGTCATACTTTAGTATGACCTCAAAATGTCATAAAAAACGTCATAGTATAGTATGGCATCAAAATGTGCCAAAAAACGTCATAGTATAGTATGGCATCAAAATCGGCCAAAAAAAGTCATACTTTAGTATGACCTCAAAATGTGCCAAAAAACGTCATAGTATAGTATGGCATCAAAATCGGCCAAAAAAAGTCATACTTTAGTATGACCTCAAAATGTCTGAAAAAACGTCATAGTATAGTATGGCATCAAAATGGGCCAAAAAAAGTCATACTTTAGTATGACCTCAAAATGTCATAAAAAACGTCATAGTATAGTATGACCTCAAAATGTGCCAAAAAAAGTCATACTTTAGTATGACCTCAAAATATGCCAAAAAACGTTATAGTATAGTATGGCATCAAAATGGGCCCAAAAAAGTCATACTTTAGTATGACCTCAAAATGTCATAAAAAACGTCATAGTGTAGTATGGCATCAAAATGTGCCAAAAAACGTCATAGTATAGTATGGCATCAAAATCGGCCAAAAAAAGTCATACTTTAGTATGACCTCAAAATGTGCCAAAAAACGTCATAGTATAGTATGGCATCAAAATCGGCCAAAAAAAGTCATACTTTAGTATGACCTCAAAATGTCTGAAAAAACGTCATAGTATAGTATGGCATCAAAATGGGCCAAAAAAAGTCATACTTTAGTATGACCTCAAAATGTCATAAAAAACGTCATAGTATAGTATGACCTCAAAATGTGCCAAAAAACGTCATAGTATAGTATGGCATCAAAATGGGCCAAAAAAAGTCATACTTTAGTATGACCTCAAAATGTCTGAAAAAACGTCATAGTATAGTATGGCATCAAAATGGGCCAAAAAAAGTCATACTTTAGTATGACTTCAAAATGTCATAAAAAACGTCATAGTATAGTATGGCGTAGAAATGGGCCAAAAGAAGTCATACTTTAGTATGACCTCAAAATGTGCCAAAAAACGTCATAGTATAGTACGGCATCAAAATGGGCCAAAAAAAGTCATACTTTAGTATAACCTCAAAATGTCATAAAAAACGTCATAGTATAGTATGGCATCAAAATGGGCCAAAAAAAGTCATACTTTAGTATGACCTCAAAATGGGCCAAAAAAAGTCATACTTTAGTATGACCTCAAAATGTCATAAAAAACATCATAGTATAGTATGGCGTCAAAATGGGCCAAAAAAAGTCATACTTTAGTATGACCTCAAAATGTCATAAAAAACGTCATTAGTATGGCGTCAAAATCGGCCAAAAAAAGTCATACTTTAGTATGACCTCAAAATGTCATAATAAACGTCATAGTATAGTATGGCGTCAAAATCGGCCAAAAAAAGTCATACTTTAGTATGACCTCAAAATGTCATAAAAAACGTCATAGTATAGTATGGCGTCGAAATGGGCCAAAAAAAGTCATACTTTAGTATGACCTCAAAATGTCATAAAAAACGTCATAGTATAGTATGGCGTAGAAATGGGCTAAAAAAAGTCATACTTTAGTATGACCTCAAAATGTCTGAAAAAACGTCATAGTATAGTATGGCATCAAAATGGGCCAAAAAAAGTCATACTTTAGTATGACCTCAAAATGTCATAAAAAACGTCATAGTATAGTATGGCATCAAAATGGGCCAAAAAAAGTCATACTTTAGTATGACCTCAAAATGTCTGAAAAAACGTCATAGTATAGTATGGCATCAAAATGGGCCCAAAAAAGTCATACTTTAGTATGACCTCAAAATGTGCCAAAAAACGTCATAGTATAGTATGGCGTCAAAATGGGTCAAAAAAAGTCATACTTTAGTATGACCTCAAAATGTGCCAAAAAACGTCATAGTATAGTATGGCATCAAAATGGGCCAAAAAAAGTCATACTTTAGTATGACCTCAAAATGTCTGAAAAAACGTCATAGTATAGTATGGCATCAAAATGGGCCCAAAAAAGTCATACTTTAGTATGACCTCAAAATGTGCCAAAAAACGTCATAGTATAGTATGGCGTCAAAATGGGTCAAAAAAAGTCATACTTTAGTATGACCTCAAAATGTGCCAAAAAACGTCATAGTATAGTATGGCATCAAAATGGGCCAAAAAAAGTCATACTTTAGTATGACCTCAAAATGTCTGAAAAAACGTCATAGTATAGTATGGCATCAAAATGGGCCCAAAAAAGTCATACTTTAGTATGACCTCAAAATGTCTGAAAAAACGTCATAGTATAGTATGGCATCAAAATGGGCCAAAAAAAGTCATACTTTAGTATGACCTCAAAATATCATAAAAAACGTCATAGTATAGTATGGCATCAAAATGGGCCCAAAAAAGTCATACTTTAGTATGACCTCAAAATGTCTGAAAAAACGTCATAGTATAGTATGGCATCAAAATGGGCCCAAAAAAGTCATACTTTAGTATGACCTCAAAATGTCTGAAAAAACGTCATAGTATAGTATGGCATCAAAATGGGCCCAAAAAAGTCATACTTTAGTATGACCTCAAAATGTCATAATAAACGTCATAGTATAGTATGGCGTCAAAATCGGCCAAAAAAAGTCATACTTTAGTATGACCTCAAAATGTCATAAAAAACGTCATAGTATAGTATGGCATCAAAATGTGCCAAAAAACGTCATAGTATAGTATGGCATCAAAATCGGCCCAAAAAAGTCATACTTTAGTATGACCTCAAAATGTGCCAAAAAACGTCATAGTATAGTATGGCATCAAAATCGGCCAAAAAAAGTCATACTTTAGTATGACCTCAAAATGTCTGAAAAAACGTCATAGTATAGTATGGCATCAAAATGGGCCAAAAAAAGTCATACTTTAGTATGACCTCAAAATGTGCCAAAAAACGTCATAGTATAGTATGGCATCAAAATGGGCCCAAAAAAGTCATACTTTAGTATGACCTCAAAATGTGCCAAAAAACGTCATAGTATAGTATGGCGTCAAAATGGGTCAAAAAAAGTCATACTTTAGTATGACCTCAAAATGTCATAAAAAACATCATAGTATAGTATGGCGTCAAAATGGGCCAAAAAAAGTCATACTTTAGTATGACCTCAAAATGGGCCAAAAAACGTCATAGTATAGTATGGCGTCAAAATGGGCCCAAAAAAGTCATACTTTAGTATGACCTCAAAATGTGCCAATAAACGTCATAGTATAGTATGGCATGAAAATCGGCCAAAAAAAGTCATACTTTAGTATGACCTCAAAATGTGCCAAAAAACGTCATAGTATAATATGGCATCAAAATGGGCCCAAAAAAGTCATACTTTAGTATGACCTCAAAATGTCTGAAAAAACGTCATAGTATAGTATGGCATCAAAATGGGCCAAAAAAAGTCATACTTTAGTATGACCTCAAAATGTCATAAAAAACGTCATAGTATAGTATGGCATCAAAATGGGCCCAAAAAAGTCATACTTTAGTATGACCTCAAAATGTCTGAAAAAACGTCATAGTATAGTATGGCATCAAAATGGGCCCAAAAAAGTCATACTTTAGTATGACCTCAAAATGTGCCAAAAAACGTCATAGTATAGTATGGCATCAAAATGGGCCAAAAAAAGTCATACTTTAGTATGACCTCAAAATGTCTGAAAAAACGTCATAGTATAGTATGGCATCAAAATGGGCCCAAAAAAGTCATACTTTAGTATGACCTCAAAATGTGCCAAAAAACGTCATAGTATAGTATGGCATCAAAATGGGCCCAAAAAAGTCATACTTTAGTATGACCTCAAAATGTGCCAAAAAACGTCATAGTATAGTATGGCGTCAAAATGGGTCAAAAAAAGTCATACTTTAGTATGACCTCAAAATGTCATAAAAAACATCATAGTATAGTATGGCGTCAAAATGGGCCAAAAAAAGTCATACTTTAGTATGACCTCAAAATGGGCCAAAAAACGTCATAGTATAGTATGGCGTCAAAATGGGCCAAAAAAAGTCATACTTTAGTATGACCTCAAAATGTGCCAATAAACGTCATAGTATAGTATGGCATGAAAATCGGCCAAAAAAAGTCATACTTTAGTATGACCTCAAAATGTGCCAAAAAACGTCATAGTATAATATGGCATCAAAATGGGCCCAAAAAAGTCATACTTTAGTATGACCTCAAAATGTCTGAAAAAACGTCATAGTATAGTATGGCATCAAAATGGGCCAAAAAAAGTCATACTTTAGTATGACCTCAAAATGTCATAAAAAACGTCATAGTATAGTATGGCATCAAAATGGGCCCAAAAAAGTCATACTTTAGTATGACCTCAAAATGTCTGAAAAAACGTCATAGTATAGTATGGCATCAAAATGGGCCCAAAAAAGTCATACTTTAGTATGACCTCAAAATGTGCCAAAAAACGTCAAAGTATAGTATGGCATCAAAATGGGCCAAAAAAAGTCATACTTTAGTATGACCTCAAAATGTCTGAAAAAACGTCATAGTATAGTATGGCATCAAAATGGGCCAAAATAAGTCATACTTTAGTATGACCTCAAAATGTGCCAAAAAACGTCATAGTATAGTATGGCATCAAAATGGGCCCAAAAAAGTCATACTTTAGTATGACCTCAAAATGTGCCAAAAAACGTCATAGTATAGTATGGCGTCAAAATGGGTCAAAAAAAGTCATACTTTAGTATGACCTCAAAATGTCATAAAAAACATCATAGTATAGTATGGCGTCAAAATGGGCCAAAAAAAGTCATACTTTAGTATGACCTCAAAATGGGCCAAAAAACGTCATAGTATAGTATGGCGTCAAAATGGGCCAAAAAAAGTCATACTTTAGTATGACCTCAAAATGTGCCAATAAACGTCATAGTATAGTATGGCATGAAAATCGGCCAAAAAAAGTCATACTTTAGTATGACCTCAAAATGTGCCAAAAAACGTCATAGTATAATATGGCATCAAAATGGGCCAAAAAAAGTCATACTTTAGTATGACCTCAAAATGTCTGAAAAAACGTCATAGTATAGTATGGCATCAAAATGGGCCAAAAAAAGTCATACTTTAGTATGACCTCAAAATGTCATAAAAAACGTCATAGTATAGTATGGCATCAAAATGGGCCAAAAAAAGTCATACTTTAGTATGACCTCAAAATGTCTGAAAAAACGTCATAGTATAGTATGGCATCAAAATGGGCCCAAAAAAGTCATACTTTAGTATGACCTCAAAATGTGCCAAAAAACGTCATAGTATAGTATGGCATCAAAATGGGCCAAAAAAAGTCATACTTTAGTATGACCTCAAAATGTCTGAAAAAACGTCATAGTATAGTATGGCATCAAAATGGGCCCAAAAAAGTCATACTTTAGTATGACCTCAAAATGTCATAAAAAACGTCATAGTATAGTATGGCATCAAAATGGGCCAAAAAAAGTCATACTTTAGTATGACCTCAAAATGTCATAAAAAACGTCATAGTATAGTATGGCATCAAAATGGGCCAAAAAAAGTCATACTTTAGTATGACCTCAAAATGGGCCAAAAAACGTCATAGTATAGTATGGCATCAAAATGGGCCAAAAAAAGTCATACTTTAGTATGACCTCAAAATGTCTGAAAAAACGTCATAGTATAGTATGGCATCAAAATGGGCCCAAAAAAGTCATACTTTAGTATGACCTCAAAATGTGCCAAAAAACGTCATAGTATAGTATGGCGTCAAAATGGGTCAAAAAAAGTCATACTTTAGTATGACCTCAAAATGGGCCAAAAAACGTCATAGTATAGTATGGCATCAAAATGGGCCAAAAAAAGTCATACTTTAGTATGACCTCAAAATGTCTGAAAAAACGTCATAGTATAGTATGGCATCAAAATGGGCCCAAAAAAGTCATACTTTAGTATGACCTCAAAATGTCTGAAAAAACGTCATAGTATAGTATGGCATCAAAATGGGTCAAAAAAAGTCATACTTTAGTATGACCTCAAAATGTCATAAAAAACGTCATAGTATAGTATGGCATCAAAATGGGCCCAAAAAAGTCATACTTTAGTATGACCTCAAAATGTCTGAAAAAACGTCATAGTATAGTATGGCATCAAAATGGGCCCAAAAAAGTCATACTTTAGTATGACCTCAAAATGTGCCAAAAAACGTCATAGTATAGTATGGCATCAAAATGGGCCAAAAAAAGTCATACTTTAGTATGACCTCAAAATGTCTGAAAAAACGTCATAGTATAGTATGGCATCAAAATGGGCCAAAAAAAGTCATACTTTAGTATGACCTCAAAATATCATAAAAAACGTCATAGTATAGTATGGCATCAAAATGGGCCCAAAAAAGTCATACTTTAGTATGACCTCAAAATATCATAAAAAACGTCATAGTATAGTATGGCATCAAAATGGGCCCAAAAAAGTCATACTTTAGTATGACCTCAAAATGTCTGAAAAAACGTCATAGTATAGTATGGCATCAAAATGGGCCCAAAAAAGTCATACTTTAGTATGACCTCAAAATGTCATAATAAACGTCATAGTATAGTATGGCGTCAAAATCGGCCAAAAAAAGTCATACTTTAGTATGACCTCAAAATGTCATAAAAAACGTCATAGTATAGTATGGCATCAAAATGTGCCAAAAAACGTCATAGTATAGTATGGCATCAAAATGGGCCAAAAAAAGTCATACTTTAGTATGACCTCAAAATGTCTGAAAAAACGTCATAGTATAGTATGGCATCAAAATGGGCCAAAAAAAGTCATACTTTAGTATGACCTCAAAATGTGCCAAAAAACGTCATAGTATAGTATGGCGTCAAAATGGGCCCAAAAAAGTCATACTTTAGTATGACCTCAAAATGTGCCAAAAAACGTCATAGTATAGTATGGCGTCAAAATGGGTCAAAAAAAGTCATACTTTAGTATGACCTCAAAATGTCATAAAAAACATCATAGTATAGTATGGCGTCAAAATGGGCCAAAAAAAGTCATACTTTAGTATGACCTCAAAATGGGCCAAAAAACGTCATAGTATAGTATGGCGTCAAAATGGGCCAAAAAAAGTCATACTTTAGTATGACCTCAAAATGTGCCAATAAACGTCATAGTATAGTATGGCATGAAAATCGGCCAAAAAAAGTCATACTTTAGTATGACCTCAAAATGTGCCAAAAAACGTCATAGTATAGTATGGCATCAAAATGGGCCCAAAAAAGTCATACTTTAGTATGACCTCAAAATGTCTGAAAAAACGTCATAGTATAGTATGGCATCAAAATGGGTCAAAAAAAGTCATACTTTAGTATGACCTCAAAATGTCTGAAAAAACGTCATAGTATAGTATGGCATCAAAATGGGCCAAAAAAAGTCATACTTTAGTATGACCTCAAAATGTCTGAAAAAACGTCATAGTATAGTATGGCATCAAAATGGGCCCAAAAAAGTCATACTTTAGTATGACCTCAAAATGTCATAAAAAACGTCATAGTATAGTATGGCATCAAAATGGGCCAAAAAAAGTCATACTTTAGTATGACCTCAAAATGTCTGAAAAAACGTCATAGTATAGTATGGCATCAAAATGGGCCCAAAAAAGTCATACTTTAGTATGACCTCAAAATGTGCCAAAAAACGTCATAGTATAGTATGGCGTCAAAATGGGTCAAAAAAAGTCATACTTTAGTATGACCTCAAAATGTGCCAAAAAACGTCATAGTATAGTATGGCATCAAAATGGGCCAAAAAAAGTCATACTTTAGTATGACCTCAAAATGTCTGAAAAAACGTCATAGTATAGTATGGCATCAAAATGGGCCCAAAAAAGTCATACTTTAGTATGACCTCAAAATGTCTGAAAAAACGTCATAGTATAGTATGGCATCAAAATGGGCCAAAAAAAGTCATACTTTAGTATGACCTCAAAATATCATAAAAAACGTCATAGTATAGTATGGCATCAAAATGGGCCAAAAAAAGTCATACTTTAGTATGACCTCAAAATGTCTGAAAAAACGTCATAGTATAGTATGGCATCAAAATGGGCCAAAAAAAGTCATACTTTAGTATGACCTCAAAATGTGCCAAAAAACGTCATAGTATAGTATGGCATCAAAATGGGCCCAAAAAAGTCATACTTTAGTATGACCTCAAAATGTGCCAAAAAACGTCATAGTATAGTATGGCGTCAAAATGGGTCAAAAAAAGTCATACTTTAGTATGACCTCAAAATGTCATAAAAAACATCATAGTATAGTATGGCGTCAAAATGGGCCAAAAAAAGTCATACTTTAGTATGACCTCAAAATGGGCCAAAAAACGTCATAGTATAGTATGGCGTCAAAATGGGCCAAAAAAAGTCATACTTTAGTATGACCTCAAAATGTGCCAATAAACGTCATAGTATAGTATGGCATGAAAATCGGCCAAAAAAAGTCATACTTTAGTATGACCTCAAAATGTGCCAAAAAACGTCATAGTATAATATGGCATCAAAATGGGCCAAAAAAAGTCATACTTTAGTATGACCTCAAAATGTCTGAAAAAACGTCATAGTATAGTATGGCATCAAAATGGGCCAAAAAAAGTCATACTTTAGTATGACCTCAAAATGTCATAAAAAACGTCATAGTATAGTATGGCATCAAAATGGGCCAAAAAAAGTCATACTTTAGTATGACCTCAAAATGTCTGAAAAAACGTCATAGTATAGTATGGCATCAAAATGGGCCCAAAAAAGTCATACTTTAGTATGACCTCAAAATGTCTGAAAAAACGTCATAGTATAGTATGGCATCAAAATGGGCCAAAAAAAGTCATACTTTAGTATGACCTCAAAATGTCATAAAAAACGTCATAGTATAGTATGGCATCAAAATGGGCCAAAAAAAGTCATACTTTAGTATGACCTCAAAATGTCTGAAAAAACGTCATAGTATAGTATGGCATCAAAATGGGCCCAAAAAAGTCATACTTTAGTATGACCTCAAAATGTGCCAAAAAACGTCATAGTATAGTATGGCGTCAAAATGGGTCAAAAAAAGTCATACTTTAGTATGACCTCAAAATGTGCCAAAAAACGTCATAGTATAGTATGGCATCAAAATGGGCCAAAAAAAGTCATACTTTAGTATGACCTCAAAATGTCTGAAAAAACGTCATAGTATAGTATGGCATCAAAATGGGCCCAAAAAAGTCATACTTTAGTATGACCTCAAAATGTCTGAAAAAACGTCATAGTATAGTATGGCATCAAAATGGGCCAAAAAAAGTCATACTTTAGTATGACCTCAAAATATCATAAAAAACGTCATAGTATAGTATGGCATCAAAATGGGCCCAAAAAAGTCATACTTTAGTATGACCTCAAAATGTCTGAAAAAACGTCATAGTATAGTATGGCGTCAAAATGGGCCCAAAAAAGTCATACTTTAGTATGACCTCAAAATGTCATAAAAAACGTCATAGTATAGTATGGCATCAAAATGTGCCAAAAAACGTCATAGTATAGTATGGCATCAAAATGGGCCAAAAAAAGTCATACTTTAGTATGACCTCAAAATGTCTGAAAAAACGTCATAGTATAGTATGGCATCAAAATCGGCCAAAAAAAGTCATACTTTAGTATGACCTCAAAATGTCTGAAAAAACGTCATAGTATAGTATGGCATCAAAATGGGCCAAAAAAAGTCATACTTTAGTATGACCTCAAAATATCATAAAAAACGTCATAGTATAGTATGGCATCAAAATGGGCCCAAAAAAGTCATACTTTAGTATGACCTCAAAATGTCTGAAAAAACGTCATAGTATAGTATGGCGTCAAAATGGGCCCAAAAAAGTCATACTTTAGTATGACCTCAAAATGTCATAAAAAACGTCATAGTATAGTATGGCATCAAAATGTGCCAAAAAACGTCATAGTATAGTATGGCATCAAAATCGGCCAAAAAAAGTCATACTTTAGTATGACCTCAAAATGTGCCAAAAAACGTCATAGTATAGTATGGCATCAAAATCGGCCAAAAAAAGTCATACTTTAGTATGACCTCAAAATGTCTGAAAAAACGTCATAGTATAGTATGGCGTCAAAATGGGCCAAAAAAAGTCATACTTTAGTATGACCTCAAAATGTCATAAAAAACGTCATAGTATAGTATGGCATCAAAATGTGCCAAAAAACGTCATAGTATAGTATGGCATCAAAATCGGCCAAAAAAAGTCATACTTTAGTATGACCTCAAAATGTGCCAAAAAACGTCATAGTATAGTATGGCATCAAAATGGGCCAAAAAAAGTCATACTTTAGTATGACCTCAAAATGTCTGAAAAAACGTCATAGTATAGTATGGCATCAAAATGGGCCAAAAAAAGTCATACTTTAGTATGACTTCAAAATGTCATAAAAAACGTCATAGTATAGTATGGCGTAGAAATGGGCCAAAAGAAGTCATACTTTAGTATGACCTCAAAATGTGCCAAAAAACGTCATAGTATAGTACGGCATCAAAATGGGCCAAAAAAAGTCATACTTTAGTATAACCTCAAAATGTCATAAAAAACGTCATAGTATAGTATGGCATCAAAATGGGCCAAAAAAAGTCATACTTTAGTATGACCTCAAAATGGGCCAAAAAAAGTCATACTTTAGTATGACCTCAAAATGTGCCAATAAACGTCATAGTATAGTATGGCATGAAAATCGGCCAAAAAAAGTCATACTTTAGTATGACCTCAAAATGTGCCAAAAAACGTCATAGTATAATATGGCATCAAAATGGGCCAAAAAAAGTCATACTTTAGTATGACCTCAAAATGTCTGAAAAAACGTCATAGTATAGTATGGCATCAAAATGGGCCAAAAAAAGTCATACTTTAGTATGACCTCAAAATGTCTGAAAAAACGTCATAGTATAGTATGGCATCAAAATGGGCCAAAAAAAGTCATACTTTAGTATGACCTCAAAATGTCTGAAAAAACGTCATAGTATAGTATGGCATCAAAATGGGCCCAAAAAAGTCATACTTTAGTATGACCTCAAAATGTGCCAAAAAACGTCATAGTATAGTATGGCATCAAAATGGGCCAAAAAAAGTCATACTTTAGTATGACCTCAAAATGTCTGAAAAAACGTCATAGTATAGTATGGCATCAAAATGGGCCCAAAAAAGTCATACTTTAGTATGACCTCAAAATGTCATAAAAAACGTCATAGTATAGTATGGCATCAAAATGGGCCCAAAAAAGTCATACTTTAGTATGACCTCAAAATGTCATAAAAAACGTCATAGTATAGTATGGCATCAAAATGGGCCAAAAAAAGTCATACTTTAGTATGACCTCAAAATGTCTGAAAAAACGTCATAGTATAGTATGGCATCAAAATGGGCCCAAAAAAGTCATACTTTAGTATGACCTCAAAATGTGCCAAAAAACGTCATAGTATAGTATGGCGTCAAAATGGGTCAAAAAAAGTCATACTTTAGTATGACCTCAAAATGTGCCAAAAAACGTCATAGTATAGTATGGCATCAAAATGGGCCAAAAAAAGTCATACTTTAGTATGACCTCAAAATGTCTGAAAAAACGTCATAGTATAGTATGGCATCAAAATGGGCCCAAAAAAGTCATACTTTAGTATGACCTCAAAATGTCTGAAAAAACGTCATAGTATAGTATGGCGTCAAAATGGGTCAAAAAAAGTCATACTTTAGTATGACCTCAAAATGTCATAAAAAACGTCATAGTATAGTATGGCATCAAAATGGGCCAAAAAAAGTCATACTTTAGTATGACCTCAAAATGTCTGAAAAAACGTCATAGTATAGTATGGCATCAAAATGGGCCCAAAAAAGTCATACTTTAGTATGACCTCAAAATGTGCCAAAAAACGTCATAGTATAGTATGGCATCAAAATGGGCCCAAAAAAGTCATACTTTAGTATGACCTCAAAATGTCTGAAAAAACGTCATAGTATAGTATGGCATCAAAATGGGCCAAAAAAAGTCATACTTTAGTATGACTTCAAAATGTCATAAAAAACGTCATAGTATAGTATGGCGTAGAAATGGGCCAAAAGAAGTCATACTTTAGTATGACCTCAAAATGTGCCAAAAAACGTCATAGTATAGTACGGCATCAAAATGGGCCAAAAAAAGTCATACTTTAGTATAACCTCAAAATGTCATAAAAAACGTCATAGTATAGTATGGCATCAAAATGGGCCAAAAAAAGTCATACTTTAGTATGACCTCAAAATGGGCCAAAAAAAGTCATACTTTAGTATGACCTCAAAATGTGCCAATAAACGTCATAGTATAGTATGGCATGAAAATCGGCCAAAAAAAGTCATACTTTAGTATGACCTCAAAATGTGCCAAAAAACGTCATAGTATAATATGGCATCAAAATGGGCCAAAAAAAGTCATACTTTAGTATGACCTCAAAATGTCTGAAAAAACGTCATAGTATAGTATGGCATCAAAATGGGCCAAAAAAAGTCATACTTTAGTATGACCTCAAAATGTCATAAAAAACGTCATAGTATAGTATGGCATCAAAATGGGCCAAAAAAAGTCATACTTTAGTATGACCTCAAAATGTCTGAAAAAACGTCATAGTATAGTATGGCATCAAAATGGGCCCAAAAAAGTCATACTTTAGTATGACCTCAAAATGTGCCAAAAAACGTCATAGTATAGTATGGCATCAAAATGGGCCAAAAAAAGTCATACTTTAGTATGACCTCAAAATGTCTGAAAAAACGTCATAGTATAGTATGGCATCAAAATGGGCCCAAAAAAGTCATACTTTAGTATGACCTCAAAATGTCATAAAAAACGTCATAGTATAGTATGGCATCAAAATGGGCCCAAAAAAGTCATACTTTAGTATGACCTCAAAATGTCATAAAAAACGTCATAGTATAGTATGGCATCAAAATGGGCCAAAAAAAGTCATACTTTAGTATGACCTCAAAATGTCTGAAAAAACGTCATAGTATAGTATGGCATCAAAATGGGCCCAAAAAAGTCATACTTTAGTATGACCTCAAAATGTGCCAAAAAACGTCATAGTATAGTATGGCGTCAAAATGGGTCAAAAAAAGTCATACTTTAGTATGACCTCAAAATGTGCCAAAAAACGTCATAGTATAGTATGGCATCAAAATGGGCCAAAAAAAGTCATACTTTAGTATGACCTCAAAATGTCTGAAAAAACGTCATAGTATAGTATGGCATCAAAATGGGCCCAAAAAAGTCATACTTTAGTATGACCTCAAAATGTCTGAAAAAACGTCATAGTATAGTATGGCGTCAAAATGGGTCAAAAAAAGTCATACTTTAGTATGACCTCAAAATGTCATAAAAAACGTCATAGTATAGTATGGCATCAAAATGGGCCAAAAAAAGTCATACTTTAGTATGACCTCAAAATGTCTGAAAAAACGTCATAGTATAGTATGGCATCAAAATGGGCCCAAAAAAGTCATACTTTAGTATGACCTCAAAATGTGCCAAAAAACGTCATAGTATAGTATGGCATCAAAATGGGCCCAAAAAAGTCATACTTTAGTATGACCTCAAAATGTCTGAAAAAACGTCATAGTATAGTATGGCATCAAAATGGGCCAAAAAAAGTCATACTTTAGTATGACCTCAAAATGTCATAAAAAACGTCATAGTATAGTATGGCATCAAAATGGGCCCAAAAAAGTCATACTTTAGTATGACCTCAAAATGTCTGAAAAAACGTCATAGTATAGTATGGCATCAAAATGGGCCCAAAAAAGTCATACTTTAGTATGACCTCAAAATGTCTGAAAAAACGTCATAGTATAGTATGGCATCAAAATGGGCCAAAAAAAGTCATACTTTAGTATGACCTCAAAATGTGCCAAAAAACGTCATAGTATAGTATGGCATCAAAATGGGCCCAAAAAAGTCATACTTTAGTATGACCTCAAAATGTGCCAAAAAACGTCATAGTATAGTATGGCGTCAAAATGGGTCAAAAAAAGTCATACTTTAGTATGACCTCAAAATGTCATAAAAAACATCATAGTATAGTATGGCGTCAAAATGGGCCAAAAAAAGTCATACTTTAGTATGACCTCAAAATGGGCCAAAAAACGTCATAGTATAGTATGGCGTCAAAATGGGCCAAAAAAAGTCATACTTTAGTATGACCTCAAAATGTGCCAATAAACGTCATAGTATAGTATGGCATGAAAATCGGCCAAAAAAAGTCATACTTTAGTATGACCTCAAAATGTGCCAAAAAACGTCATAGTATAATATGGCATCAAAATGGGCCAAAAAAAGTCATACTTTAGTATGACCTCAAAATGTCTGAAAAAACGTCATAGTATAGTATGGCGTCAAAATGGGCCAAAAAAAGTCATACTTTAGTATGACCTCAAAATGTCATAAAAAACGTCATAGTATAGTATGGCATCAAAATGGGCCAAAAAAAGTCATACTTTAGTATGACCTCAAAATGTCTGAAAAAACGTCATAGTATAGTATGGCATCAAAATGGGCCCAAAAAAGTCATACTTTAGTATGACCTCAAAATGTGCCAAAAAACGTCATAGTATAGTATGGCATCAAAATGGGCCAAAAAAAGTCATACTTTAGTATGACCTCAAAATGTCTGAAAAAACGTCATAGTATAGTATGGCATCAAAATGGGCCCAAAAAAGTCATACTTTAGTATGACCTCAAAATGTCATAAAAAACGTCATAGTATAGTATGGCATCAAAATGGGCCAAAAAAAGTCATACTTTAGTATGACCTCAAAATGTCATAAAAAACGTCATAGTATAGTATGGCATCAAAATGGGCCAAAAAAAGTCATACTTTAGTATGACCTCAAAATGTCTGAAAAAACGTCATAGTATAGTATGGCATCAAAATGGGCCCAAAAAAGTCATACTTTAGTATGACCTCAAAATGTGCCAAAAAACGTCATAGTATAGTATGGCGTCAAAATGGGTCAAAAAAAGTCATACTTTAGTATGACCTCAAAATGGGCCAAAAAACGTCATAGTATAGTATGGCATCAAAATGGGCCAAAAAAAGTCATACTTTAGTATGACCTCAAAATGTCTGAAAAAACGTCATAGTATAGTATGGCATCAAAATGGGCCCAAAAAAGTCATACTTTAGTATGACCTCAAAATGTCTGAAAAAACGTCATAGTATAGTATGGCATCAAAATGGGTCAAAAAAAGTCATACTTTAGTATGACCTCAAAATGTCATAAAAAACGTCATAGTATAGTATGGCATCAAAATGGGCCCAAAAAAGTCATACTTTAGTATGACCTCAAAATGTCTGAAAAAACGTCATAGTATAGTATGGCATCAAAATGGGCCCAAAAAAGTCATACTTTAGTATGACCTCAAAATGTGCCAAAAAACGTCATAGTATAGTATGGCATCAAAATGGGCCAAAAAAAGTCATACTTTAGTATGACCTCAAAATGTCTGAAAAAACGTCATAGTATAGTATGGCATCAAAATGGGCCAAAAAAAGTCATACTTTAGTATGACCTCAAAATATCATAAAAAACGTCATAGTATAGTATGGCATCAAAATGGGCCCAAAAAAGTCATACTTTAGTATGACCTCAAAATATCATAAAAAACGTCATAGTATAGTATGGCATCAAAATGGGCCCAAAAAAGTCATACTTTAGTATGACCTCAAAATGTCTGAAAAAACGTCATAGTATAGTATGGCATCAAAATGGGCCCAAAAAAGTCATACTTTAGTATGACCTCAAAATGTCATAATAAACGTCATAGTATAGTATGGCGTCAAAATCGGCCAAAAAAAGTCATACTTTAGTATGACCTCAAAATGTCATAAAAAACGTCATAGTATAGTATGGCATCAAAATGTGCCAAAAAACGTCATAGTATAGTATGGCATCAAAATGGGCCAAAAAAAGTCATACTTTAGTATGACCTCAAAATGTCTGAAAAAACGTCATAGTATAGTATGGCATCAAAATGGGCCAAAAAAAGTCATACTTTAGTATGACCTCAAAATGTGCCAAAAAACGTCATAGTATAGTATGGCGTCAAAATGGGCCCAAAAAAGTCATACTTTAGTATGACCTCAAAATGTGCCAAAAAACGTCATAGTATAGTATGGCGTCAAAATGGGTCAAAAAAAGTCATACTTTAGTATGACCTCAAAATGTCATAAAAAACATCATAGTATAGTATGGCGTCAAAATGGGCCAAAAAAAGTCATACTTTAGTATGACCTCAAAATGGGCCAAAAAACGTCATAGTATAGTATGGCGTCAAAATGGGCCAAAAAAAGTCATACTTTAGTATGACCTCAAAATGTGCCAATAAACGTCATAGTATAGTATGGCATGAAAATCGGCCAAAAAAAGTCATACTTTAGTATGACCTCAAAATGTGCCAAAAAACGTCATAGTATAATATGGCATCAAAATGGGCCAAAAAAAGTCATACTTTAGTATGACCTCAAAATGTCTGAAAAAACGTCATAGTATAGTATGGCGTCAAAATGGGCCAAAAAAAGTCATACTTTAGTATGACCTCAAAATGTCATAAAAAACGTCATAGTATAGTATGGCATCAAAATGGGCCAAAAAAAGTCATACTTTAGTATGACCTCAAAATGTCTGAAAAAACGTCATAGTATAGTATGGCATCAAAATGGGCCCAAAAAAGTCATACTTTAGTATGACCTCAAAATGTCTGAAAAAACGTCATAGTATAGTATGGCATCAAAATGGGTCAAAAAAAGTCATACTTTAGTATGACCTCAAAATGTCTGAAAAAACGTCATAGTATAGTATGGCATCAAAATGGGCCAAAAAAAGTCATACTTTAGTATGACCTCAAAATGTCTGAAAAAACGTCATAGTATAGTATGGCATCAAAATGGGCCCAAAAAAGTCATACTTTAGTATGACCTCAAAATGTCATAAAAAACGTCATAGTATAGTATGGCATCAAAATGGGCCAAAAAAAGTCATACTTTAGTATGACCTCAAAATGTCTGAAAAAACGTCATAGTATAGTATGGCATCAAAATGGGCCCAAAAAAGTCATACTTTAGTATGACCTCAAAATGTGCCAAAAAACGTCATAGTATAGTATGGCGTCAAAATGGGTCAAAAAAAGTCATACTTTAGTATGACCTCAAAATGTACCAAAAAACGTCATAGTATAGTATGGCATCAAAATGGGCCAAAAAAAGTCATACTTTAGTATGACCTCAAAATGTCTGAAAAAACGTCATAGTATAGTATGGCATCAAAATGGGCCCAAAAAAGTCATACTTTAGTATGACCTCAAAATGTCTGAAAAAACGTCATAGTATAGTATGGCATCAAAATGGGCCAAAAAAAGTCATACTTTAGTATGACCTCAAAATATCATAAAAAACGTCATAGTATAGTATGGCATCAAAATGGGCCAAAAAAAGTCATACTTTAGTATGACCTCAAAATGTCTGAAAAAACGTCATAGTATAGTATGGCATCAAAATGGGCCAAAAAAAGTCATACTTTAGTATGACCTCAAAATGTGCCAAAAAACGTCATAGTATAGTATGGCGTCAAAATGGGCCCAAAAAAGTCATACTTTAGTATGACCTCAAAATGTGCCAAAAAACGTCATAGTATAGTATGGCGTCAAAATGGGTCCAAAAAAGTCATACTTTAGTATGACCTCAAAATGTCATAAAAAACATCATAGTATAGTATGGCGTCAAAATGGGCCAAAAAAAGTCATACTTTAGTATGACCTCAAAATGGGCCAAAAAACGTCATAGTATAGTATGGCGTCAAAATGGGCCAAAAAAAGTCATACTTTAGTATGACCTCAAAATGTGCCAATAAACGTCATAGTATAGTATGGCATGAAAATCGGCCAAAAAAAGTCATACTTTAGTATGACCTCAAAATGTGCCAAAAAACGTCATAGTATAATATGGCATCAAAATGGGCCAAAAAAAGTCATACTTTAGTATGACCTCAAAATGTCTGAAAAAACGTCATAGTATAGTATGGCATCAAAATGGGCCAAAAAAAGTCATACTTTAGTATGACCTCAAAATGTCATAAAAAACGTCATAGTATAGTATGGCATCAAAATGGGCCCAAAAAAGTCATACTTTAGTATGACCTCAAAATGTCTGAAAAAACGTCATAGTATAGTATGGCATCAAAATGGGCCCAAAAAAGTCATACTTTAGTATGACCTCAAAATGTCTGAAAAAACGTCATAGTATAGTATGGCATCAAAATGGGCCAAAAAAAGTCATACTTTAGTATGACCTCAAAATGTCTGAAAAAACGTCATAGTATAGTATGGCATCAAAATGGGCCCAAAAAAGTCATACTTTAGTATGACCTCAAAATGTGCCAAAAAACGTCATAGTATAGTATGGCGTCAAAATGGGTCAAAAAAAGTCATACTTTAGTATGACCTCAAAATGTGCCAAAAAACGTCATAGTATAGTATGGCATCAAAATGGGCCAAAAAAAGTCATACTTTAGTATGACCTCAAAATGTCTGAAAAAACGTCATAGTATAGTATGGCATCAAAATGGGCCAAAAAAAGTCATACTTTAGTATGACCTCAAAATGTCTGAAAAAACGTCATAGTATAGTATGGCATCAAAATGGGCCAAAAAAAGTCATACTTTAGTATGACCTCAAAATATCATAAAAAACGTCATAGTATAGTATGGCATCAAAATGGGCCCAAAAAAGTCATACTTTAGTATGACCTCAAAATGTCTGAAAAAACGTCATAGTATAGTATGGCGTCAAAATGGGCCCAAAAAAGTCATACTTTAGTATGACCTCAAAATGTCATAAAAAACGTCATAGTATAGTATGGCATCAAAATGTGCCAAAAAACGTCATAGTATAGTATGGCATCAAAATGGGCCAAAAAAAGTCATACTTTAGTATGACCTCAAAATGTCTGAAAAAACGTCATAGTATAGTATGGCATCAAAATCGGCCAAAAAAAGTCATACTTTAGTATGACCTCAAAATGTCTGAAAAAACGTCATAGTATAGTATGGCGTCAAAATGGGCCAAAAAAAGTCATACTTTAGTATGACCTCAAAATATCATAAAAAACGTCATAGTATAGTATGGCATCAAAATGGGCCCAAAAAAGTCATACTTTAGTATGACCTCAAAATGTCTGAAAAAACGTCATAGTATAGTATGGCGTCAAAATGGGCCCAAAAAAGTCATACTTTAGTATGACCTCAAAATGTCATAAAAAACGTCATAGTATAGTATGGCATCAAAATGTGCCAAAAAACGTCATAGTATAGTATGGCATCAAAATCGGCCAAAAAAAGTCATACTTTAGTATGACCTCAAAATGTGCCAAAAAACGTCATAGTATAGTATGGCATCAAAATCGGCCAAAAAAAGTCATACTTTAGTATGACCTCAAAATGTCTGAAAAAACGTCATAGTATAGTATGGCGTCAAAATGGGCCAAAAAAAGTCATACTTTAGTATGACCTCAAAATGTCATAAAAAACGTCATAGTATAGTATGGCATCAAAATCGGCCAAAAAAAGTCATACTTTAGTATGACCTCAAAATGTGCCAAAAAACGTCATAGTATAGTATGGCATCAAAATGGGCCAAAAAAAGTCATACTTTAGTATGACCTCAAAATGTCTGAAAAAACGTCATAGTATAGTATGGCATCAAAATGGGCCAAAAAAAGTCATACTTTAGTATGACTTCAAAATGTCATAAAAAACGTCATAGTATAGTATGGCGTAGAAATGGGCCAAAAGAAGTCATACTTTAGTATGACCTCAAAATGTGCCAAAAAACGTCATAGTATAGTACGGCATCAAAATGGGCCAAAAAAAGTCATACTTTAGTATAACCTCAAAATGTCATAAAAAACGTCATAGTATAGTATGGCATCAAAATGGGCCAAAAAAAGTCATACTTTAGTATGACCTCAAAATGGGCCAAAAAAAGTCATACTTTAGTATGACCTCAAAATGTGCCAATAAACGTCATAGTATAGTATGGCATGAAAATCGGCCAAAAAAAGTCATACTTTAGTATGACCTCAAAATGTGCCAAAAAACGTCATAGTATAATATGGCATCAAAATGGGCCAAAAAAAGTCATACTTTAGTATGACCTCAAAATGTCTGAAAAAACGTCATAGTATAGTATGGCATCAAAATGGGCCAAAAAAAGTCATACTTTAGTATGACCTCAAAATGTCATAAAAAACGTCATAGTATAGTATGGCATCAAAATGGGCCAAAAAAAGTCATACTTTAGTATGACCTCAAAATGTCTGAAAAAACGTCATAGTATAGTATGGCATCAAAATGGGCCCAAAAAAGTCATACTTTAGTATGACCTCAAAATGTGCCAAAAAACGTCATAGTATAGTATGGCATCAAAATGGGCCAAAAAAAGTCATACTTTAGTATGACCTCAAAATGTCTGAAAAAACGTCATAGTATAGTATAGTATGGCATCAAAATGGGCCCAAAAAAGTCATACTTTAGTATGACCTCAAAATGTCATAAAAAACGTCATAGTATAGTATGGCATCAAAATGGGCCCAAAAAAGTCATACTTTAGTATGACCTCAAAATGTCATAAAAAACGTCATAGTATAGTATGGCATCAAAATGGGCCAAAAAAAGTCATACTTTAGTATGACCTCAAAATGTCTGAAAAAACGTCATAGTATAGTATGGCATCAAAATGGGCCCAAAAAAGTCATACTTTAGTATGACCTCAAAATGTGCCAAAAAACGTCATAGTATAGTATGGCGTCAAAATGGGTCAAAAAAAGTCATACTTTAGTATGACCTCAAAATGTGCCAAAAAACGTCATAGTATAGTATGGCATCAAAATGGGCCAAAAAAAGTCATACTTTAGTATGACCTCAAAATGTCTGAAAAAACGTCATAGTATAGTATGGCATCAAAATGGGCCCAAAAAAGTCATACTTTAGTATGACCTCAAAATGTCTGAAAAAACGTCATAGTATAGTATGGCGTCAAAATGGGTCAAAAAAAGTCATACTTTAGTATGACCTCAAAATGTCATAAAAAACGTCATAGTATAGTATGGCATCAAAATGGGCCCAAAAAAGTCATACTTTAGTATGACCTCAAAATGTGCCAAAAAACGTCATAGTATAGTATGGCATCAAAATGGGCCCAAAAAAGTCATACTTTAGTATGACCTCAAAATGTCTGAAAAAACGTCATAGTATAGTATGGCATCAAAATGGGCCAAAAAAAGTCATACTTTAGTATGACTTCAAAATGTCATAAAAAACGTCATAGTATAGTATGGCGTAGAAATGGGCCAAAAGAAGTCATACTTTAGTATGACCTCAAAATGTGCCAAAAAACGTCATAGTATAGTACGGCATCAAAATGGGCCAAAAAAAGTCATACTTTAGTATAACCTCAAAATGTCATAAAAAACGTCATAGTATAGTATGGCATCAAAATGGGCCAAAAAAAGTCATACTTTAGTATGACCTCAAAATGGGCCAAAAAAAGTCATACTTTAGTATGACCTCAAAATGTGCCAATAAACGTCATAGTATAGTATGGCATGAAAATCGGCCAAAAAAAGTCATACTTTAGTATGACCTCAAAATGTGCCAAAAAACGTCATAGTATAATATGGCATCAAAATGGGCCAAAAAAAGTCATACTTTAGTATGACCTCAAAATGTCTGAAAAAACGTCATAGTATAGTATGGCATCAAAATGGGCCAAAAAAAGTCATACTTTAGTATGACCTCAAAATGTCATAAAAAACGTCATAGTATAGTATGGCATCAAAATGGGCCAAAAAAAGTCATACTTTAGTATGACCTCAAAATGTCTGAAAAAACGTCATAGTATAGTATGGCATCAAAATGGGCCCAAAAAAGTCATACTTTAGTATGACCTCAAAATGTGCCAAAAAACGTCATAGTATAGTATGGCATCAAAATGGGCCAAAAAAAGTCATACTTTAGTATGACCTCAAAATGTCTGAAAAAACGTCATAGTATAGTATGGCATCAAAATGGGCCCAAAAAAGTCATACTTTAGTATGACCTCAAAATGTCATAAAAAACGTCATAGTATAGTATGGCATCAAAATGGGCCCAAAAAAGTCATACTTTAGTATGACCTCAAAATGTCATAAAAAACGTCATAGTATAGTATGGCATCAAAATGGGCCAAAAAAAGTCATACTTTAGTATGACCTCAAAATGTCTGAAAAAACGTCATAGTATAGTATGGCATCAAAATGGGCCCAAAAAAGTCATACTTTAGTATGACCTCAAAATGTGCCAAAAAACGTCATAGTATAGTATGGCGTCAAAATGGGTCAAAAAAAGTCATACTTTAGTATGACCTCAAAATGTGCCAAAAAACGTCATAGTATAGTATGGCATCAAAATGGGCCAAAAAAAGTCATACTTTAGTATGACCTCAAAATGTCTGAAAAAACGTCATAGTATAGTATGGCGTCAAAATGGGCCCAAAAAAGTCATACTTTAGTATGACCTCAAAATGTCTGAAAAAACGTCATAGTATAGTATGGCATCAAAATGGGTCAAAAAAAGTCATACTTTAGTATGACCTCAAAATGTCATAAAAAACGTCATAGTATAGTATGGCATCAAAATGGGCCAAAAAAAGTCATACTTTAGTATGACCTCAAAATGTCTGAAAAAACGTCATAGTATAGTATGGCATCAAAATGGGCCCAAAAAAGTCATACTTTAGTATGACCTCAAAATGTGCCAAAAAACGTCATAGTATAGTATGGCGTCAAAATGGGCCCAAAAAAGTCATACTTTAGTATGACCTCAAAATGTCTGAAAAAACGTCATAGTATAGTATGGCATCAAAATGGGCCAAAAAAAGTCATACTTTAGTATGACCTCAAAATGTCATAAAAAACGTCATAGTATAGTATGGCATCAAAATGGGCCCAAAAAAGTCATACTTTAGTATGACCTCAAAATGTCTGAAAAAACGTCATAGTATAGTATGGCATCAAAATGGGCCCAAAAAAGTCATACTTTAGTATGACCTCAAAATGTCTGAAAAAACGTCATAGTATAGTATGGCATCAAAATGGGCCAAAAAAAGTCATACTTTAGTATGACCTCAAAATGTCTGAAAAAACGTCATAGTATAGTATGGCATCAAAATGGGCCCAAAAAAGTCATACTTTAGTATGACCTCAAAATGTCATAAAAAACGTCATAGTATAGTATGGCATCAAAATGGGCCAAAAAAAGTCATACTTTAGTATGACCTCAAAATGTCATAAAAAACGTCATAGTATAGTATGGCATCAAAATGGGCCAAAAAAAGTCATACTTTAGTATGACCTCAAAATGTCTGAAAAAACGTCATAGTATAGTATGGCATCAAAATGGGCCCAAAAAAGTCATACTTTAGTATGACCTCAAAATGTGCCAAAAAACGTCATAGTATAGTATGGCGTCAAAATGGGTCAAAAAAAGTCATACTTTAGTATGACCTCAAAATGTGCCAAAAAACGTCATAGTATAGTATGGCATCAAAATGGGCCAAAAAAAGTCATACTTTAGTATGACCTCAAAATGTCTGAAAAAACGTCATAGTATAGTATGGCGTCAAAATGGGCCCAAAAAAGTCATACTTTAGTATGACCTCAAAATGTCTGAAAAAACGTCATAGTATAGTATGGCATCAAAATGGGCCAAAAAAAGTCATACTTTAGTATGACCTCAAAATATCATAAAAAACGTCATAGTATAGTATGGCATCAAAATGGGCCCAAAAAAGTCATACTTTAGTATGACCTCAAAATGTCTGAAAAAACGTCATAGTATAGTATGGCGTCAAAATGGGCCCAAAAAAGTCATACTTTAGTATGACCTCAAAATGGGCCAAAAAAAGTCATACTTTAGTATGACCTCAAAATGTGCCAATAAACGTCATAGTATAGTATGGCATGAAAATCGGCCAAAAAAAGTCATACTTTAGTATGACCTCAAAATGTGCCAAAAAACGTCATAGTATAATATGGCATCAAAATGGGCCAAAAAAAGTCATACTTTAGTATGACCTCAAAATGTCTGAAAAAACGTCATAGTATAGTATGGCATCAAAATGGGCCCAAAAAAGTCATACTTTAGTATGACCTCAAAATGTCATAAAAAACGTCATAGTATAGTATGGCATCAAAATGGGCCAAAAAAAGTCATACTTTAGTATGACCTCAAAATGTCTGAAAAAACGTCATAGTATAGTATGGCATCAAAATGGGCCCAAAAAAGTCATACTTTAGTATGACCTCAAAATGTGCCAAAAAACGTCATAGTATAGTATGGCATCAAAATGGGCCCAAAAAAGTCATACTTTAGTATGACCTCAAAATGTCATAAAAAACGTCATAGTATAGTATGGCATCAAAATGGGCCCAAAAAAGTCATACTTTAGTATGACCTCAAAATGTCATAAAAAACGTCATAGTATAGTATGGCATCAAAATGGGCCAAAAAAAGTCATACTTTAGTATGACCTCAAAATGTCTGAAAAAACGTCATAGTATAGTATGGCATCAAAATGGGCCCAAAAAAGTCATACTTTAGTATGACCTCAAAATGTGCCAAAAAACGTCATAGTATAGTATGGCGTCAAAATGGGTCAAAAAAAGTCATACTTTAGTATGACCTCAAAATGTGCCAAAAAACGTCATAGTATAGTATGGCATCAAAATGGGCCAAAAAAAGTCATACTTTAGTATGACCTCAAAATGTCTGAAAAAACGTCATAGTATAGTATGGCATCAAAATGGGCCCAAAAAAGTCATACTTTAGTATGACCTCAAAATGTCTGAAAAAACGTCATAGTATAGTATGGCGTCAAAATGGGTCAAAAAAAGTCATACTTTAGTATGACCTCAAAATGTCATAAAAAACGTCATAGTATAGTATGGCGTCAAAATGGGCCCAAAAAAGTCATACTTTAGTATGACCTCAAAATGTGCCAAAAAACGTCATAGTATAGTATGGCATCAAAATGGGCCCAAAAAAGTCATACTTTAGTATGACCTCAAAATGTCTGAAAAAACGTCATAGTATAGTATGGCATCAAAATGGGCCAAAAAAAGTCATACTTTAGTATGACTTCAAAATGTCATAAAAAACGTCATAGTATAGTATGGCGTAGAAATGGGCCAAAAGAAGTCATACTTTAGTATGACCTCAAAATGTGCCAAAAAACGTCATAGTATAGTACGGCATCAAAATGGGCCAAAAAAAGTCATACTTTAGTATAACCTCAAAATGTCATAAAAAACGTCATAGTATAGTATGGCATCAAAATGGGCCAAAAAAAGTCATACTTTAGTATGACCTCAAAATGGGCCAAAAAAAGTCATACTTTAGTATGACCTCAAAATGTGCCAATAAACGTCATAGTATAGTATGGCATGAAAATCGGCCAAAAAAAGTCATACTTTAGTATGACCTCAAAATGTGCCAAAAAACGTCATAGTATAATATGGCATCAAAATGGGCCAAAAAAAGTCATACTTTAGTATGACCTCAAAATGTCTGAAAAAACGTCATAGTATAGTATGGCATCAAAATGGGCCAAAAAAAGTCATACTTTAGTATGACCTCAAAATGTCATAAAAAACGTCATAGTATAGTATGGCATCAAAATGGGCCAAAAAAAGTCATACTTTAGTATGACCTCAAAATGTCTGAAAAAACGTCATAGTATAGTATGGCATCAAAATGGGCCCAAAAAAGTCATACTTTAGTATGACCTCAAAATGTGCCAAAAAACGTCATAGTATAGTATGGCATCAAAATGGGCCAAAAAAAGTCATACTTTAGTATGACCTCAAAATGTCTGAAAAAACGTCATAGTATAGTATGGCATCAAAATGGGCCCAAAAAAGTCATACTTTAGTATGACCTCAAAATGTCATAAAAAACGTCATAGTATAGTATGGCATCAAAATGGGCCCAAAAAAGTCATACTTTAGTATGACCTCAAAATGTCATAAAAAACGTCATAGTATAGTATGGCATCAAAATGGGCCAAAAAAAGTCATACTTTAGTATGACCTCAAAATGTCTGAAAAAACGTCATAGTATAGTATGGCATCAAAATGGGCCCAAAAAAGTCATACTTTAGTATGACCTCAAAATGTGCCAAAAAACGTCATAGTATAGTATGGCGTCAAAATGGGTCAAAAAAAGTCATACTTTAGTATGACCTCAAAATGTGCCAAAAAACGTCATAGTATAGTATGGCATCAAAATGGGCCAAAAAAAGTCATACTTTAGTATGACCTCAAAATGTCTGAAAAAACGTCATAGTATAGTATGGCATCAAAATGGGCCCAAAAAAGTCATACTTTAGTATGACCTCAAAATGTCTGAAAAAACGTCATAGTATAGTATGGCATCAAAATGGGTCAAAAAAAGTCATACTTTAGTATGACCTCAAAATGTCATAAAAAACGTCATAGTATAGTATGGCATCAAAATGGGCCAAAAAAAGTCATACTTTAGTATGACCTCAAAATGTCTGAAAAAACGTCATAGTATAGTATGGCATCAAAATGGGCCCAAAAAAGTCATACTTTAGTATGACCTCAAAATGTGCCAAAAAACGTCATAGTATAGTATGGCATCAAAATGGGCCCAAAAAAGTCATACTTTAGTATGACCTCAAAATGTCTGAAAAAACGTCATAGTATAGTATGGCATCAAAATGGGCCAAAAAAAAGTCATACTTTAGTATGACCTCAAAATGTCATAAAAAACGTCATAGTATAGTATGGCATCAAAATGGGCCCAAAAAAGTCATACTTTAGTATGACCTCAAAATGTCTGAAAAAACGTCATAGTATAGTATGGCATCAAAATGGGCCCAAAAAAGTCATACTTTAGTATGACCTCAAAATGTCTGAAAAAACGTCATAGTATAGTATGGCGTCAAAATGGGCCCAAAAAAGTCATACTTTAGTATGACCTCAAAATGTCATAATAAACGTCATAGTATAGTATGGCATCAAAATCGGCCAAAAAAAGTCATACTTTAGTATGACCTCAAAATGTCATAAAAAACGTCATAGTATAGTATGGCATCAAAATGGGCCCAAAAAAGTCATACTTTAGTATGACCTCAAAATGTCTGAAAAAACGTCATAGTATAGTATGGCATCAAAATGGGCCCAAAAAAGTCATACTTTAGTATGACCTCAAAATGTCTGAAAAAACGTCATAGTATAGTATGGCATCAAAATGGGCCAAAAAAAGTCATACTTTAGTATGACCTCAAAATGTCTGAAAAAACGTCATAGTATAGTATGGCATCAAAATGGGCCCAAAAAAGTCATACTTTAGTATGACCTCAAAATGTCATAAAAAACGTCATAGTATAGTATGGCATCAAAATGGGCCAAAAAAAGTCATACTTTAGTATGACCTCAAAATGTCATAAAAAACGTCATAGTATAGTATGGCATCAAAATGGGCCAAAAAAAGTCATACTTTAGTATGACCTCAAAATGTCTGAAAAAACGTCATAGTATAGTATGGCATCAAAATGGGCCCAAAAAAGTCATACTTTAGTATGACCTCAAAATGTGCCAAAAAACGTCATAGTATAGTATGGCGTCAAAATGGGTCAAAAAAAGTCATACTTTAGTATGACCTCAAAATGTGCCAAAAAACGTCATAGTATAGTATGGCATCAAAATGGGCCAAAAAAAGTCATACTTTAGTATGACCTCAAAATGTCTGAAAAAACGTCATAGTATAGTATGGCGTCAAAATGGGCCCAAAAAAGTCATACTTTAGTATGACCTCAAAATGTCTGAAAAAACGTCATAGTATAGTATGGCATCAAAATGGGCCAAAAAAAGTCATACTTTAGTATGACCTCAAAATATCATAAAAAACGTCATAGTATAGTATGGCATCAAAATGGGCCCAAAAAAGTCATACTTTAGTATGACCTCAAAATGTCTGAAAAAACGTCATAGTATAGTATGGCGTCAAAATGGGCCCAAAAAAGTCATACTTTAGTATGACCTCAAAATGGGCCAAAAAAAGTCATACTTTAGTATGACCTCAAAATGTGCCAATAAACGTCATAGTATAGTATGGCATGAAAATCGGCCAAAAAAAGTCATACTTTAGTATGACCTCAAAATGTGCCAAAAAACGTCATAGTATAATATGGCATCAAAATGGGCCAAAAAAAGTCATACTTTAGTATGACCTCAAAATGTCTGAAAAAACGTCATAGTATAGTATGGCATCAAAATGGGCCCAAAAAAGTCATACTTTAGTATGACCTCAAAATGTCATAAAAAACGTCATAGTATAGTATGGCATCAAAATGGGCCAAAAAAAGTCATACTTTAGTATGACCTCAAAATGTCTGAAAAAACGTCATAGTATAGTATGGCATCAAAATGGGCCCAAAAAAGTCATACTTTAGTATGACCTCAAAATGTGCCAAAAAACGTCATAGTATAGTATGGCATCAAAATGGGCCCAAAAAAGTCATACTTTAGTATGACCTCAAAATGTCATAAAAAACGTCATAGTATAGTATGGCATCAAAATGGGCCCAAAAAAGTCATACTTTAGTATGACCTCAAAATGTCATAAAAAACGTCATAGTATAGTATGGCATCAAAATGGGCCAAAAAAAGTCATACTTTAGTATGACCTCAAAATGTCTGAAAAAACGTCATAGTATAGTATGGCATCAAAATGGGCCCAAAAAAGTCATACTTTAGTATGACCTCAAAATGTGCCAAAAAACGTCATAGTATAGTATGGCGTCAAAATGGGTCAAAAAAAGTCATACTTTAGTATGACCTCAAAATGTGCCAAAAAACGTCATAGTATAGTATGGCATCAAAATGGGCCAAAAAAAGTCATACTTTAGTATGACCTCAAAATGTCTGAAAAAACGTCATAGTATAGTATGGCATCAAAATGGGCCCAAAAAAGTCATACTTTAGTATGACCTCAAAATGTCTGAAAAAACGTCATAGTATAGTATGGCGTCAAAATGGGTCAAAAAAAGTCATACTTTAGTATGACCTCAAAATGTCATAAAAAACGTCATAGTATAGTATGGCGTCAAAATGGGCCCAAAAAAGTCATACTTTAGTATGACCTCAAAATGTGCCAAAAAACGTCATAGTATAGTATGGCATCAAAATGGGCCCAAAAAAGTCATACTTTAGTATGACCTCAAAATGTCTGAAAAAACGTCATAGTATAGTATGGCATCAAAATGGGCCAAAAAAAGTCATACTTTAGTATGACTTCAAAATGTCATAAAAAACGTCATAGTATAGTATGGCGTAGAAATGGGCCAAAAGAAGTCATACTTTAGTATGACCTCAAAATGTGCCAAAAAACGTCATAGTATAGTACGGCATCAAAATGGGCCAAAAAAAGTCATACTTTAGTATAACCTCAAAATGTCATAAAAAACGTCATAGTATAGTATGGCATCAAAATGGGCCAAAAAAAGTCATACTTTAGTATGACCTCAAAATGGGCCAAAAAAAGTCATACTTTAGTATGACCTCAAAATGTGCCAATAAACGTCATAGTATAGTATGGCATGAAAATCGGCCAAAAAAAGTCATACTTTAGTATGACCTCAAAATGTGCCAAAAAACGTCATAGTATAATATGGCATCAAAATGGGCCAAAAAAAGTCATACTTTAGTATGACCTCAAAATGTCTGAAAAAACGTCATAGTATAGTATGGCATCAAAATGGGCCAAAAAAAGTCATACTTTAGTATGACCTCAAAATGTCATAAAAAACGTCATAGTATAGTATGGCATCAAAATGGGCCAAAAAAAGTCATACTTTAGTATGACCTCAAAATGTCTGAAAAAACGTCATAGTATAGTATGGCATCAAAATGGGCCCAAAAAAGTCATACTTTAGTATGACCTCAAAATGTGCCAAAAAACGTCATAGTATAGTATGGCATCAAAATGGGCCACAAAAAGTCATACTTTAGTATGACCTCAAAATGTCTGAAAAAACGTCATAGTATAGTATGGCATCAAAATGGGCCCAAAAAAGTCATACTTTAGTATGACCTCAAAATGTCATAAAAAACGTCATAGTATAGTATGGCATCAAAATGGGCCCAAAAAAGTCATACTTTAGTATGACCTCAAAATGTCATAAAAAACGTCATAGTATAGTATGGCATCAAAATGGGCCAAAAAAAGTCATACTTTAGTATGACCTCAAAATGTCTGAAAAAACGTCATAGTATAGTATGGCATCAAAATGGGCCCAAAAAAGTCATACTTTAGTATGACCTCAAAATGTGCCAAAAAACGTCATAGTATAGTATGGCGTCAAAATGGGTCAAAAAAAGTCATACTTTAGTATGACCTCAAAATGTGCCAAAAAACGTCATAGTATAGTATGGCATCAAAATGGGCCAAAAAAAGTCATACTTTAGTATGACCTCAAAATGTCTGAAAAAACGTCATAGTATAGTATGGCATCAAAATGGGCCCAAAAAAGTCATACTTTAGTATGACCTCAAAATGTCTGAAAAAACGTCATAGTATAGTATGGCATCAAAATGGGTCAAAAAAAGTCATACTTTAGTATGACCTCAAAATGTCATAAAAAACGTCATAGTATAGTATGGCATCAAAATGGGCCAAAAAAAGTCATACTTTAGTATGACCTCAAAATGTCTGAAAAAACGTCATAGTATAGTATGGCATCAAAATGGGCCCAAAAAAGTCATACTTTAGTATGACCTCAAAATGTGCCAAAAAACGTCATAGTATAGTATGGCATCAAAATGGGCCCAAAAAAGTCATACTTTAGTATGACCTCAAAATGTCTGAAAAAACGTCATAGTATAGTATGGCATCAAAATGGGCCAAAAAAAGTCATACTTTAGTATGACCTCAAAATGTCATAAAAAACGTCATAGTATAGTATGGCATCAAAATGGGCCCAAAAAAGTCATACTTTAGTATGACCTCAAAATGTCTGAAAAAACGTCATAGTATAGTATGGCATCAAAATGGGCCCAAAAAAGTCATACTTTAGTATGACCTCAAAATGTCTGAAAAAACGTCATAGTATAGTATGGCGTCAAAATGGGCCCAAAAAAGTCATACTTTAGTATGACCTCAAAATGTCATAATAAACGTCATAGTATAGTATGGCATCAAAATCGGCCAAAAAAAGTCATACTTTAGTATGACCTCAAAATGTCATAAAAAACGTCATAGTATAGTATGGCATCAAAATGTGCCAAAAAACGTCATAGTATAGTATGGCATCAAAATCGGCCAAAAAAAGTCATACTTTAGTATGACCTCAAAATGTCTGAAAAAACGTCATAGTATAGTATGGCATCAAAATGGGCCAAAAAAAGTCATACTTTAGTATGACCTCAAAATGTCATAAAAAACGTCATAGTATAGTATGGCATCAAAATGGGCCCAAAAAAGTCATACTTTAGTATGACCTCAAAATGTGCCAAAAAACGTCATAGTATAGTATGGCGTCAAAATGGGTCAAAAAAAGTCATACTTTAGTATGACCTCAAAATGTGCCAAAAAACGTCATAGTATAGTATGGCATCAAAATGGGCCCAAAAAAGTCATACTTTAGTATGACCTCAAAATGTCTGAAAAAACGTCATAGTATAGTATGGCGTCAAAATGGGCCCAAAAAAGTCATACTTTAGTATGACCTCAAAATGTCATAAAAAACGTCATAGTATAGTATGGCATCAAAATGTGCCAAAAAACGTCATAGTATAGTATGGCATCAAAATGGGCCAAAAAAAGTCATACTTTAGTATGACCTCAAAATGTCTGAAAAAACGTCATAGTATAGTATGGCATCAAAATGGGCCCAAAAAAGTCATACTTTAGTATGACCTCAAAATGTGCCAAAAAACGTCATAGTATAGTATGGCGTCAAAATGGGCCCAAAAAAGTCATACTTTAGTATGACCTCAAAATGTCTGAAAAAACGTCATAGTATAGTATGGCATCAAAATGGGCCAAAAAAAGTCATACTTTAGTATGACTTCAAAATGTCATAAAAAACGTCATAGTATAGTATGGCGTAGAAATGGGCCAAAAGAAGTCATACTTTAGTATGACCTCAAAATGTGCCAAAAAAGGTCATAGTATAGTACGGCATCAAAATGGGCCAAAAAAAGTCATACTTTAGTATAACCTCAAAATGTCATAAAAAACGTCATAGTATAGTATGGCATCAAAATGGGCCCAAAAAAGTCATACTTTAGTATGACCTCAAAATGGGCCAAAAAAAAGTCATACTTTAGTATGACCTCAAAATGTGCCAATAAACGTCATAGTATAGTATGGCATGAAAATCGGCCAAAAAAAGTCATACTTTAGTATGACCTCAAAATGTGCCAAAAAACGTCATAGTATAATATGGCATCAAAATGGGCCAAAAAAAGTCATACTTTAGTATGACCTCAAAATGTCTGAAAAAACGTCATAGTATAGTATGGCGTCAAAATGGGCCAAAAAAAGTCATACTTTAGTATGACCTCAAAATGTCATAAAAAACGTCATAGTATAGTATGGCATCAAAATGGGCCCAAAAAAGTCATACTTTAGTATGACCTCAAAATGTCTGAAAAAACGTCATAGTATAGTATGGCGTCAAAATGGGCCCAAAAAAGTCATACTTTAGTATGACCTCAAAATGTGCCAAAAAACGTCATAGTATAGTATGGCGTCAAAATGGGCCAAAAAAAGTCATACTTTAGTATGACCTCAAAATGTCTGAAAAAACGTCATAGTATAGTATGGCATCAAAATGGGCCCAAAAAAGTCATACTTTAGTATGACCTCAAAATGTCATAAAAAACGTCATAGTATAGTATGGCATCAAAATGGGCCAAAAAAAGTCATACTTTAGTATGACCTCAAAATGTCATAAAAAACGTCATAGTATAGTATGGCATCAAAATGGGCCAAAAAAAGTCATACTTTAGTATGACCTCAAAATGTCTGAAAAAACGTCATAGTATAGTATGGCATCAAAATGGGCCCAAAAAAGTCATACTTTAGTATGACCTCAAAATGTGCCAAAAAACGTCATAGTATAGTATGGCGTCAAAATGGGCCAAAAAAAGTCATACTTTAGTATGACCTCAAAATGTCTGAAAAAACGTCATAGTATAGTATGGCATCAAAATGGGCCCAAAAAAGTCATACTTTAGTATGACCTCAAAATGTCATAAAAAACGTCATAGTATAGTATGGCATCAAAATGGGCCCAAAAAAGTCATACTTTAGTATGACCTCAAAATGTGCCAAAAAACGTCATAGTATAGTATGGCGTCAAAATGGGTCAAAAAAAGTCATACTTTAGTATGACCTCAAAATGTGCCAAAAAACGTCATAGTATAGTATGGCATCAAAATGGGCCCAAAAAAGTCATACTTTAGTATGACCTCAAAATGGGCCAAAAAAAGTCATACTTTAGTATGACCTCAAAATGTGCCAATAAACGTCATAGTATAGTATGGCATGAAAATCGGCCAAAAAAAGTCATACTTTAGTATGACCTCAAAATGTGCCAAAAAACGTCATAGTATAATATGGCATCAAAATGGGCCAAAAAAAGTCATACTTTAGTATGACCTCAAAATGTCTGAAAAAACGTCATAGTATAGTATGGCATCAAAATGGGCCAAAAAAAGTCATACTTTAGTATGACCTCAAAATGTCATAAAAAACGTCATAGTATAGTATGGCATCAAAATGGGCCAAAAAAAGTCATACTTTAGTATGACCTCAAAATGTCTGAAAAAACGTCATAGTATAGTATGGCATCAAAATGGGCCCAAAAAAGTCATACTTTAGTATGACCTCAAAATGTGCCAAAAAACGTCATAGTATAGTATGGCATCAAAATGGGCCCAAAAAAGTCATACTTTAGTATGACCTCAAAATGTCATAAAAAACGTCATAGTATAGTATGGCATCAAAATGGGCCCAAAAAAGTCATACTTTAGTATGACCTCAAAATGTCTGAAAAAACGTCATAGTATAGTATGGCATCAAAATGGGCCCAAAAAAGTCATACTTTAGTATGACCTCAAAATGTCATAATAAACGTCATAGTATAGTATGGCATCAAAATCGGCCAAAAAAAGTCATACTTTAGTATGACCTCAAAATGTCATAAAAAACGTCATAGTATAGTATGGCATCAAAATGTGCCAAAAAACGTCATAGTATAGTATGGCATCAAAATCGGCCAAAAAAAGTCATACTTTAGTATGACCTCAAAATGTGCCAAAAAACGTCATAGTATAGTATGGCATCAAAATCGGCCAAAAAAAGTCATACTTTAGTATGACCTCAAAATGTCTGAAAAAACGTCATAGTATAGTATGGCATCAAAATGGGCCAAAAAAAGTCATACTTTAGTATGACCTCAAAATGTCATAAAAAACGTCATAGTATAGTATGGCATCAAAATGGGCCCAAAAAAGTCATACTTTAGTATGACCTCAAAATGTGCCAAAAAACGTCATAGTATAGTATGGCGTCAAAATGGGTCAAAAAAAGTCATACTTTAGTATGACCTCAAAATGTGCCAAAAAACGTCATAGTATAATATGGCATCAAAATGGGCCAAAAAAAGTCATACTTTAGTATGACCTCAAAATGTCTGAAAAAACGTCATAGTATAGTATGGCATCAAAATGGGCCCAAAAAAGTCATACTTTAGTATGACCTCAAAATGTCTGAAAAAACGTCATAGTATAGTATGGCATCAAAATGGGCCAAAAAAAGTCATACTTTAGTATGACCTCAAAATGTCATAAAAAACGTCATAGTATAGTATGGCATCAAAATGGGCCCAAAAAAGTCATACTTTAGTATGACCTCAAAATGTCTGAAAAAACGTCATAGTATAGTATGGCGTCAAAATGGGCCCAAAAAAGTCATACTTTAGTATGACCTCAAAATGTCATAAAAAACGTCATAGTATAGTATGGCATCAAAATGTGCCAAAAAACGTCATAGTATAGTATGGCATCAAAATGGGCCAAAAAAAGTCATACTTTAGTATGACCTCAAAATATCATAAAAAACGTCATAGTATAGTATGGCATCAAAATGGGCCCAAAAAAGTCATACTTTAGTATGACCTCAAAATGTCTGAAAAAACGTCATAGTATAGTATGGCGTCAAAATGGGCCCAAAAAAGTCATACTTTAGTATGACCTCAAAATGTCATAAAAAACGTCATAGTATAGTATGGCATCAAAATGTGCCAAAAAACGTCATAGTATAGTATGGCATCAAAATCGGCCAAAAAAAGTCATACTTTAGTATGACCTCAAAATGTGCCAAAAAACGTCATAGTATAGTATGGCATCAAAATCGGCCAAAAAAAGTCATACTTTAGTATGACCTCAAAATGTCATAAAAAACGTCATAGTATAGTATGGCGTCAAAATGGGCCAAAAAAAGTCATACTTTAGTATGACCTCAAAATGGGCCAAAAAACGTCATAGTATAGTATGGCGTCAAAATGGGCCAAAAAAAGTCATACTTTAGTATGACCTCAAAATGGGCCAATAAACGTCATAGTATAGTATGGCATGAAAATCGGCCAAAAAAAGTCATACTTTAGTATGACCTCAAAATGTGCCAAAAAACGTCATAGTATAGTATGGCATCAAAATGGGCCAAAAAAAGTCATACTTTAGTATGACCTCAAAATGTCTGAAAAAACGTCATAGTATAGTATGGCATCAAAATGGGCCAAAAAAAGTCATACTTTAGTATGACCTCAAAATGTCATAAAAAACGTCATAGTATAGTATGGCTTCAAAATGGGCCAAAAAAAGTCATACTTTAGTATGACCTCAAAATGTCTGAAAAAACGTCATAGTATAGTATGGCATCAAAATGGGCCCAAAAAAGTCATACTTTAGTATGACCTCAAAATGTCATAAAAAACGTCATAGTATAGTATGGCATCAAAATGGGCCAAAAAAAGTCATACTTTAGTATGACCTCAAAATGTCTGAAAAAACGTCATAGTATAGTATGGCGTCAAAATGGGCCCAAAAAAGTCATACTTTAGTATGACCTCAAAATGTGCCAAAAAACGTCATAGTATAGTATGGCGTCAAAATGGGTCAAAAAAAGTCATACTTTAGTATGACCTCAAAATGTGCCAAAAAACGTCATAGTATAGTATGGCATCAAAATGGGCCAAAAAAAGTCATACTTTAGTATGACCTCAAAATGTCTGAAAAAACGTCATAGTATAGTATGGCGTCAAAATGGGCCCAAAAAAGTCATACTTTAGTATGACCTCAAAATGTCTGAAAAAACGTCATAGTATAGTATGGCGTCAAAATGGGTCAAAAAAAGTCATACTTTAGTATGACCTCAAAATGTCATAAAAAACGTCATAGTATAGTATGGCATCAAAATGGGCCCAAAAAAGTCATACTTTAGTATGACCTCAAAATGTGCCAAAAAACGTCATAGTATAGTATGGCATCAAAATGGGCCCAAAAAAGTCATACTTTAGTATGACCTCAAAATGTCTGAAAAAACGTCATAGTATAGTATGGCGTCAAAATGGGCCAAAAAAAGTCATACTTTAGTATGACTTCAAAATGTCATAAAAAACGTCATAGTATAGTATGGCGTAGAAATGGGCCAAAAGAAGTCATACTTTAGTATGACCTCAAAATGTGCCAAAAAACGTCATAGTATATTACGGCATCAAAATGGGCCAAAAAAAGTCATACTTTAGTATAACCTCAAAATGTCATAAAAAACGTCATAGTATAGTATGGCATCAAAATGGGCCAAAAAAAGTCATACTTTAGTATGACCTCAAAATGGGCCAAAAAAAGTCATACTTTAGTATGACCTCAAAATGTGCCAATAAACGTCATAGTATAGTATGGCATGAAAATCGGCCAAAAAAAGTCATACTTTAGTATGACCTCAAAATGTGCCAAAAAACGTCATAGTATAATATGGCATCAAAATGGGCCAAAAAAAGTCATACTTTAGTATGACCTCAAAATGTCTGAAAAAACGTCATAGTATAGTATGGCATCAAAATGGGCCAAAAAAAGTCATACTTTAGTATGACCTCAAAATGTCATAAAAAACGTCATAGTATAGTATGGCATCAAAATGGGCCAAAAAAAGTCATACTTTAGTATGACCTCAAAATGTCTGAAAAAACGTCATAGTATAGTATGGCATCAAAATGGGCCCAAAAAAGTCATACTTTAGTATGACCTCAAAATGTGCCAAAAAACGTCATAGTATAGTATGGCATCAAAATGGGCCAAAAAAAGTCATACTTTAGTATGACCTCAAAATGTCTGAAAAAACGTCATAGTATAGTATGGCATCAAAATGGGCCCAAAAAAGTCATACTTTAGTATGACCTCAAAATGTCATAAAAAACGTCATAGTATAGTATGGCATCAAAATGGGCCCAAAAAAGTCATACTTTAGTATGACCTCAAAATGTCATAAAAAACGTCATAGTATAGTATGGCATCAAAATGGGCCAAAAAAAGTCATACTTTAGTATGACCTCAAAATGTCTGAAAAAACGTCATAGTATAGTATGGCATCAAAATGGGCCCAAAAAAGTCATACTTTAGTATGACCTCAAAATGTGCCAAAAAACGTCATAGTATAGTATGGCGTCAAAATGGGTCAAAAAAAGTCATACTTTAGTATGACCTCAAAATGTGCCAAAAAACGTCATAGTATAGTATGGCATCAAAATGGGCCCAAAAAAGTCATACTTTAGTATGACCTCAAAATGTCTGAAAAAACGTCATAGTATAGTATGGCATCAAAATGGGCCCAAAAAAGTCATACTTTAGTATGACCTCAAAATGTCTGAAAAAACGTCATAGTATAGTATGGCATCAAAATGGGTCAAAAAAAGTCATACTTTAGTATGACCTCAAAATGTCATAAAAAACGTCATAGTATAGTATGGCATCAAAATGGGCCCAAAAAAGTCATACTTTAGTATGACCTCAAAATGTCTGAAAAAACGTCATAGTATAGTATGGCATCAAAATGGGCCCAAAAAAGTCATACTTTAGTATGACCTCAAAATGTCTGAAAAAACGTCATAGTATAGTATGGCATCAAAATGGGCCAAAAAAAGTCATACTTTAGTATGACCTCAAAATGTCATAAAAAACGTCATAGTATAGTATGGCATCAAAATGGGCCCAAAAAAGTCATACTTTAGTATGACCTCAAAATGTCTGAAAAAACGTCATAGTATAGTATGGCATCAAAATGGGCCCAAAAAAGTCATACTTTAGTATGACCTCAAAATGTCTGAAAAAACGTCATAGTATAGTATGGCATCAAAATGGGCCCAAAAAAGTCATACTTTAGTATGACCTCAAAATGTCATAATAAACGTCATAGTATAGTATGGCATCAAAATCGGCCAAAAAAAGTCATACTTTAGTATGACCTCAAAATGTCATAAAAAACGTCATAGTATAGTATGGCATCAAAATGTGCCAAAAAACGTCATAGTATAGTATGGCATCAAAATCGGCCAAAAAAAGTCATACTTTAGTATGACCTCAAAATGTGCCAAAAAACGTCATAGTATAGTATGGCATCAAAATCGGCCAAAAAAAGTCATACTTTAGTATGACCTCAAAATGTCTGAAAAAACGTCATAGTATAGTATGGCATCAAAATGGGCCAAAAAAAGTCATACTTTAGTATGACCTCAAAATGTCATAAAAAACGTCATAGTATAGTATGGCATCAAAATGTGCCAAAAAACGTCATAGTATAGTATGGCATCAAAATCGGCCAAAAAAAGTCATACTTTAGTATGACCTCAAAATGTGCCAAAAAACGTCATAGTATAGTATGGCGTCAAAATGGGCCAAAAAAAGTCATACTTTAGTATGACCTCAAAATGTCTGAAAAAACGTCATAGTATAGTATGGCATCAAAATGGGCCAAAAAAAGTCATACTTTAGTATGACCTCAAAATGTCATAAAAAACGTCATAGTATAGTATGGCGTAGAAATGGGCCAAAAAAAGTCATACTTTAGTATGACCTCAAAATGTGCCAAAAAACGTCATAGTATAGTATGGCGTCAAAATGGGCCCAAAAAAGTCATACTTTAGTATGACCTCAAAATGTCATAAAAAACATCATAGTATAGTATGGCGTCAAAATGGGCCAAAAAAAGTCATACTTTAGTATGACCTCAAAATGTCATAAAAAACGTCATAGTATAGTATGGCGTCAAAATCGGCCAAAAAAAGTCATACTTTAGTATGACCTCAAAATGTCTGAAAAAACGTCATAGTATAGTATGGCGTCGAAATGGGCCAAAAAAAGTCATACTTTAGTATGACCTCAAAATGTCATAAAAAACGTCATAGTATAGTATGGCGTCGAAATGGGCCAAAAAAAGTCATACTTTAGTATGACCTCAAAATGTCATAAAAAACGTCATAGTATAGTATGGCATCAAAATGGGCCAAAAAAAGTCATACTTTAGTATGACCTCAAAATGTGCCAAAAAACGTCATAGTATAGTATGGCGTCAAAATGGGTCAAAAAAAGTCATACTTTAGTATGACCTCAAAATGTCATAAAAAACGTCATAGTATAGTATGGCGTCAAAATGGGCCAAAAAAAGTCATACTTTAGTATGACCTCAAAATGGGCCAAAAAACGTCATAGTATAGTATGGCGTCAAAATGGGCCAAAAAAAGTCATACTTTAGTATGACCTCAAAATGTGCCAATAAACGTCATAGTATAGTATGGCATGAAAATCGGCCAAAAAAAGTCATACTTTAGTATGACCTCAAAATGTGCCAAAAAACGTCATAGTATAGTATGGCATCAAAATGGGCCAAAAAAAGTCATACTTTAGTATGACCTCAAAATGTCTGAAAAAACGTCATAGTATAGTATGGCGTCAAAATGGGCCAAAAAAAGTCATACTTTAGTATGACCTCAAAATGTCATAAAAAACGTCATAGTATAGTATGGCTTCAAAATGGGCCAAAAAAAGTCATACTTTAGTATGACCTCAAAATGTCTGAAAAAACGTCATAGTATAGTATGGCGTCAAAATGGGCCCAAAAAAGTCATACTTTAGTATGACCTCAAAATGTCATAAAAAACGTCATAGTATAGTATGGCGTCAAAATGGGCCAAAAAAAGTCATACTTTAGTATGACCTCAAAATGTCTGAAAAAACGTCATAGTATAGTATGGCGTCAAAATGGGCCCAAAAAAGTCATACTTTAGTATGACCTCAAAATGTGCCAAAAAACGTCATAGTATAGTATGGCGTCAAAATGGGTCAAAAAAAGTCATACTTTAGTATGACCTCAAAATGTGCCAAAAAACGTCATAGTATAGTATGGCATCAAAATGGGCCAAAAAAAGTCATACTTTAGTATGACCTCAAAATGTCTGAAAAAACGTCATAGTATAGTATGGCGTCAAAATGGGCCCAAAAAAGTCATACTTTAGTATGACCTCAAAATGTCTGAAAAAAAACGTCATAGTATAGTATGGCATCAAAATGGGCCCAAAAAAGTCATACTTTAGTATGACCTCAAAATGTCTGAAAAAACGTCATAGTATAGTATGGCATCAAGATGGGCCAAAAAATGTCATACTTTAGTATGACCTCAAAATGTGCCAAAAAAAGTCATACTTTAGTATGACCTCAAAATATGCCAAAAAACGTCATAGTATAGTATGGCATCAAAATGGGCCCAAAAAAGTCATACTTTAGTATGACCTCAAAATGTCATAAAAAACGTCATAGTATAGTATGGCATCAAAATGTGCCAAAAAACGTCATAGTATAGTATGGCATCAAAATGGGCCAAAAAAAGTCATACTTTAGTATGACCTCATAATGTCATAAAAAACGTCATAGTATAGTATGGCGTAGAAATGGGCCAAAAAAAGTCATACTTTAGTATGACCTCAAAATGTGCCAAAAAACGTCATAGTATAGTATGGCATCAAAATGGGCCCAAAAAAGTCATACTTTAGTATGACCTCAAAATGTCTGAAAAAACATCATAGTATAGTATGGCGTCAAAATGGGCCAAAAAAAGTCATACTTTAGTATGACCTCAAAATGTCATAAAAAACGTCATAGTATAGTATGGCGTCAAAATCGGCCAAAAAAAGTCATACTTTAGTATGACCTCAAAATGTCTGAAAAAACGTCATAGTATAGTATGGCGTCGAAATGGGCCAAAAAAAGTCATACTTTAGTATGACCTCAAAATGTGCCAAAAAACGTCATAGTATAGTATGGCATCAAAATGGGCCAAAAAAAGTCATACTTTAGTATGACCTCAAAATGTCTGAAAAAACGTCATAGTATAGTATGGCATCAAAATGGGCCCAAAAAAGTCATACTTTAGTATGACCTCAAAATGTCATAAAAAACGTCATAGTATAGTATGGCTTCAAAATGGGCCAAAAAAAGTCATACTTTAGTATGACCTCAAAATGTCTGAAAAAACGTCATAGTATAGTATGGCATCAAAATGGGCCCAAAAAAGTCATACTTTAGTATGACCTCAAAATGTCATAAAAAACGTCATAGTATAGTATGGCATCAAAATGGGCCAAAAAAAGTCATACTTTAGTATGACCTCAAAATGTCTGAAAAAACGTCATAGTATAGTATGGCGTCAAAATGGGCCCAAAAAAGTCATACTTTAGCATGACCTCAAAATGTGCCAAAAAACGTCATAGTATAGTATGGCGTCAAAATGGGTCAAAAAAAGTCATACTTTAGTATGACCTCAAAATGTGCCAAAAAACGTCATAGTATAGTATGGCATCAAAATGGGCCCAAAAAAGTCATACTTTAGTATGACCTCAAAATGTCTGAAAAAACGTCATAGTATAGTATGGCGTCAAAATGGGCCCAAAAAAGTCATACTTTAGTATGACCTCAAAATGTCTGAAAAAAAAACGTCATAGTATAGTATGGCGTCAAAATGGGCCAAAAAAAGTCATACTTTAGTATGACCTCAAAATGTCATAAAAAACGTCATAGTATAGTATGGCATCAAAATGGGCCAAAAAAAGTCATACTTTAGTATGACCTCAAAATGTCTGAAAAAACGTCATAGTATAGTATGGCATCAAAATGGGCCCAAAAAAGTCATACTTTAGTATGACCTCAAAATGTCATAAAAAACGTCATAGTATAGTATGGCGTCAAAATGGGCCAAAAAAAGTCATACTTTAGTATGACCTCAAAATGTCTGAAAAAACGTCATAGTATAATATGGCATCAAAATGGGCCCAAAAAAGTCATACTTTAGCATGACCTCAAAATGTGCCAAAAAACGTCATAGTATAGTATGGCGTCAAAATGGGTCAAAAAAAGTCATACTTTAGTATGACCTCAAAATGTGCCAAAAAACGTCATAGTATAGTATGGCATCAAAATGGGCCCAAAAAAGTCATACTTTAGTATGACCTCAAAATGTCTGAAAAAACGTCATAGTATAGTATGGCGTCAAAATGGGCCCAAAAAAGTCATACTTTAGTATGACCTCAAAATATCATAAAAAACGTCATAGTATAGTATGGCGTCAAAATGGGCCCAAAAAAGTCATACTTTAGTATGACCTCAAAATGTCTGAAAAAACGTCATAGTATAGTATGACCTCAAAATGTGCCAAAAAATGTCATACTTTAGTATGACCTCAAAATATGCCAAAAACGTCATAGTATAGTATGGCATCAAAATGGGCCCAAAAAAGTCATACTTTAGTATGACCTCAAATGTCATAAAAAACGTCATAGTATAGTATGGCATCAAAATGTGCCAAAAAACGTCATAGTATAGTATGGCATCAAAATGGGCCCAAAAAAGTCATACTTTAGTATGACCTCAAAATGTCTGAAAAAAACGTCATAGTATAGTATGGCATCAAAATGGGCCAAAAAAAGTCATACTTTAGTATGACCTCAAAATGTCATAAAAAACGTCATGGTATAGTATGGCGTAGAAATGGGCTAAAAAAAGTCATACTTTAGTAGGACCTCAAAATGTCATCAAAAACGTCATAGTATAGTATGGCGTCAAAATCGGCCAAAAAAAGTCATACTTTAGTATGACCACAAAATGTGCCAAAAAACGTCATAGTATAGTATGGCATCAAAATGGGCCCAAAAAAGTCATACTTTAGTATCATCACAGTGTCAATGTTAGTGAGACGGGGCGGTAGTCATTCAGGCACGAGACAACTGGTTTCTTTGTCACTGGTACTATGGTGGATGTTTGGAAGCATGTAGGAGCCGTGGCCTGGAGCTCTGTCAAGTGAGAGTAGTAGTGTTTGGTGGCTAACATGGCATTGATACAGCAGTCCATGTTGATGTAGATGCTGAGATGTCCGCCTCGGCTCTTACCAGAGTCCGGGTCTTAGTGGAGCATTTACGGTCAAGCTGTGTAAATAGAAGCATAGTATAATTACAGGCTAATGTAACCAGATACATTAATGGTAGAATTATGTCAGTATAATGTTTCTGTTGAGATGGAACCTGAAATCACCGACAGTAAATACGGACACTGTTTTACTTATTGTGATGCAGGCTCCTCTGAATGGCTGCCGCTGTGAACCTCTCATCAATAAATTGGAAAACCAGCTCGAGGCCACAAAGGAGGAGATGAAGACCGAGATCCACACTGTCCAAGACCTAATGAACAGCAAGATTGGTCAGCTGGACCGCAAGAACAAACAGCAGGTAACAGGCATGATAACGGAGGGTTACTTGCGTAATCCCTGGTTCTTTGATAACAGAGTGAGGTGTTTCACTATGGGAATCGCCTTGGCGTGAACAACTGCGGAAGCTCCAATGACATCACGTCTGTCGGCGACAGACTGGTCGAGCCGTGCTCGGAGACCCGCCCCCTGCTTGGCCTGCGCTTAGGAGGAGGGGCCCGGGAAACAAACAGCTGATTGGTTCTCCTAAACCCAGAGCCCGCACGGGGCACAGTGTGTGAAGCCGTCTTTCCTCTTCTGAGGAGAACGGTGGAGGGTGAAAAGCCAACAGCTCTAAAGTAGGACATCTGTATGATGACTCCAGTACTTTAGGGACATGCTTTAGCACGCCCAGGGGCCATCTGCAAACAGGAAGGGTCGACTGACAAAGCCTGTAGGTCAGTCACTCGCTTTGCAGTGGTCAGATGGCGTTGAGAGCAGAGATGATGCAGAGAAGATGCAGAGAAGCTGGCCGTCGCTGAAAATCCCTCATCATTAGCAGCCCCAATTGCACCACAACCAATTATCCCCGACGCCATGAGACCGAGAAGTCGGAGACACAATCGGAACGTCACCACGTTTCCCGGTAGAAAAAGTGCGAGACAGTGTGTGAATGCGCTCTCCCTCTCCCCTGACAGCCTGACGCGATAAGAGAGGGAGTTTATGCAGAGCCCTAAATACTCTGTGCATTGCGTCGGCTGCAGGCGGCTCTTGGCCTCGTTTATTCTGAAACCGAGGTCTGTGAGGTGATGCAACACCGTGGCAGAATCTTTGAGCGCCTGCTGCAGCGAGAGAGAGCATATGGGATAATCGTCTATGTACGAAAATATTCTGACGCCGCTGTTCTTCAGCGGAAACGGAGCCGCTTCCACACACTTGCTGAATACCGTCGGAGCTAAAGAAAGGCCGAACCAGCGAAATTTTCTGTTTGCTGGATAAACGGCAATGTGAAAGTATGTGTCTGCTAAAGCGATCGTCACAAACCAGTCGTTTGGACGGATCGAACGGCAGAGCACTTTGGGTGTTGGCATACTGAATGTGTATCCGCGTAGATGCTTGTTTAACACACGGAGGTCTAAAACGGGCCGCTGGGACGAGCCTCCCTTCTTTGAGCAAGTAACGGGAGTGAAACCCCTGCTCCACGCTCCATTTGCTACAGAAGTGAACATATCGCTGAATGTGGGTGGTTTCACAGCAAACTGTAGTCTGTAACCCATGGCAACTGTTGTCAACAACCAAGAGGCAACTGCGCATGCGCGCCGCCGCTCCACTCGTGAAGCGGGCCCAAGACGTCGCACGTGAGTGACGTCATCCGCCCGCGACTGAGAGAGCTGCTCCCAACCGGAGAAGTTTGAGCTCCCCCTACTGGGAACGGCGGGCCACAGCCGCGTTCTCTTTCCTGTTTTTTTTTTATCGATGTGTTGTGTTGTAATTTTGGGGAGTGCTCTGCCCTCGGCAACATGCCTGGATGCAGGAATGCATTCTTTAATTGTTGTTGTTTCCCCTGAAAGAGAACAAAGGAACGGGTGGGACTGTAAGGTGTTTGGTGGCACTGACAGACCTGGGAACATCTGGTAACATGGTGTGAGTGCTTGGTGACACTGTGTGACCTACCCCTGTGTCTCCTCAGCCTGAAACTGTGGGGAGAGAGACTGAAGGAGGACTCCTGAAGAACAGGGAACCATAGGAGCCTCTGAACCTTGTATGAAGGGGCTGAATCCCCCCCCGCTGAGGCTGTGTTGGGTGGCACGCTGTTTCTTCTTCCCCTCGCCGGGGTGGGAAGATGGCCGATTCCTTGCTGCCACTGCCGCAAAGGAATGTTTTCTCCATGGTTTTGGGTTCTCCGAATTTGATTGTTGGCCTGGCTGTTGTGCTGGCCCAGGCTTCTGCACCTTGGGTCCACCATGCTTGCCCCTCATTGCTGCAGCAGCA